>NW_021604719.1:14868096-14932015 GCF_004785775.1 Grammomys surdaster | reverse complement strand
CTGCTCCCCCTCCTGCTCCTCCTCCTGCTGCTCCCCCTCCTGCTCCTCCTCCTGCTGCTCCTCCTCCTGCTCCTCCTCCTCCTGCTGCTCCTCTTCCTGTTCCTGCTCCTCCTGCTCCTCCTGCTGCTCCTCCTCCTGCTCCTGCTCCTCCTCCTCCTGCTGCTCCTCCTCCTGTTCCTGCTCCTCCTGCTTCTCCTGCTGCTCCTCCTCCTTCTGCTGTTCTTCCTCCTGCTTCTGCTCCTCCTCCTGCTGATGCTCCTCCTCCTCCTGCTCCTCCTGTTCCTCCTCCTGCTCCTACTGCTCCTCCTGTTCCTCCTGCTTCTGCTCCTGGTCCTCTTCCTCCTCCTGCTCCTTCTCCTCCTGCTCTTACTCCTCCTGCTGTTCCTGCTCCTCCTGCTGCTCCTGCTCCTGTTTCTGTTCCTGCTCCTCCTCCTACTGATGCTCCTCTTCCTGATGCTCCTCCTCTTGCTCTTGCTGTTGCTGCCGCCTTAGAAAGCCTAAGCTGATGATTACAGGGTGAGAGCAATCAGAGACATTGTTCTGTTAGGGACTATGGCATTGCACACCCTGGACCTGTAGTCAGTGCACATTCAAGGCTTATTAGTTTATAGATTGTCTACTAAATACCTAAAATAGCTTATATCAGAAAATTATTTAAAAAATATGAAAAGGACCCTATATGAAAAAAAACAGAATAATAAGATAAAATATGTACTGATTTGCAGCTACTGAACTTGAAGACATGCGAGTTAAGACAGCTAAATTTGCTTTTCTTTGTGTGTGTGTGTGTGTGTGTGCGTGTGTGTGTGTGTGTGTTTGCAGAAAATGTGAATACTGTTGCAGTTATTTTAAACAATACTGTTCTTGGTGAAATTCTTACATCTTCATCTCATGGTTTCCCTTGCCTCTGACATGGCTTCCAACCTGGACAGCACTCTGTTCGTAGAGCTTTGACGTTTGTCTCCGTTCGTCCAACTGTCCAGCTCTTCTCTGCCCTGCTGTAAATTTGAATGTCCTGACTAAACCCCAGCTGCAATATTCATCTTACTTATTCCAATAATACTGCCTGAAAGTGTTTCCACAGTAAGAGATTAATGTATTTATTTCTTTTACCCAACAGCAATGACCCTGATTTCCAAGCTTCTAAATCAATTATTAAGTCTTGGTACTTATCTCATTTGACATTCGAATGGCCGTTTCCATCTGCCACTGGTAAGATATTTGGCCATGAAAGACGTTTTCATACGGTTTGTAGGACATACTTCCATGTGCTTCCCTCTTTTATCTCTCACTTGGTTCTTTCTCATAGACTGGATCTGGAAATGTTGGCATGCTTTGGTCTGTGTGTCCTAAGACACCTCAGTCTCTACCACCTCCCTTGTTCCTCCATTTGGCCTCATGACTTTAAATTACACAGACCTGGACAACACCCAAATGCACTCCCAGCCCAGACATTGTTTCAGCCTCTCAGATCACATGCTCAAACACCTAGTTGACAACTTAAAACAGGTGGATTCTTAGTCATTTAAAGCAAGTGACTAGCCAAAATAATATTGAGGGCAGCATTTAAAAGCTGTCAAATGAAAAATAAACTTAAACTTAAGGGTGGATCACTGTCTAAAAAGAAGATCCAAAAGCCGAAGTGGTAAGAAATAGGAGAAAAAGGACCAGAAAGGTGTGGATTGATTCAGAAGACCCTACAGCTCTAGCCTTGGTGACAATCTATTGGCTTGCATCTGGAAGCCCACAAGGGGCACAGGGCTACAAGGCTGGCAGCCTCTGTGGGCTGGTACGGTTGTATTGTCACCCCCACATAGCAAAGAAAATACCTCATTTTCTCCTCACTGTCTGCACACACGTCATTCTTATAGGTGGGGTGTGGACTGGGACAAGGTGTTGGTTAGAGAAAAGAGACAATCTTCACCAACTGCTCAGAACTGTTCTTTCTGATGCCACTGTCAGCGTCAAGGTAATAAAGGAGACACTGTGTTCAGGGGAAGAAAGATTAAGGTTTGTTCTTGGCTTTATAGCAAGTTCAAGTCCAGACTGGACTACATGACAGCCTATTCCTAACACTCACCAAAAATGGACATCCACAGATACAAATGATACAGGCATAGATTTATGTCATGGCAAACAGGGGCTGATGGACTCTTGATTCTCAGCATAGCATAACCATAATATGATTTGACTGTCTCCTAATTATATTACAAGTCTTTTATGGACACTCATTTACTTATAGTAATGCCTCTATCTAAGAAATGCCAATAAATATGCGGCCCATTAATCTGGTTAAAACATTTAGTGAAGGCTGTGACTCTGTCTACAGGTGGAGATCAGGAAACTGCAAAGACAACAAACTTTGATGTCTGGTCTAGGCTATCTGGCTGTGGTACACACATGAGCACTGTGCAGAGGTCACTTGGGCCTCTGCCAGACCTTTAGTCATTACGCATTCTACCCCAATGGACAACTTCAATGGAGTAAGTTGGCTCAGAGAAAGAGAAAAAATGTCAGTTCATACTCCATTAGCTCAAAATTTTTAGCTTTTTTTCTCTGCCATAAAAGGCAATACTTAAGAACTGAAATCCTGGTTAGCCAATGGACAAAGTCACTTTTACTACAAAAATACACAGCAGTTATAGTTACCCTCTCCAGGAGAAGATTGAAAGACAAAGGAAAAGAAGCTAACAGCTTACAAGGGACAGCTCTGAGAGAAACAATTAACCCTATCCTCATTATTAATGTTTCCTTCCTTTTGTCTTTCTCATTTATTATCATGCAGAGGGAAAGCTCGCTAGCCTCAGTCTCCATTAATTCTATATGTTGCTGCGACCATTCTCAGCTATGCTGCTGCCATCTTGGGACTGTAGTTGGGTTTTTTTTTCTTTTTTGGTTTTTTTCGAGACAGGGTTTCTCTGTGTAGTCCTGGCTGTCCTGGAACTCACTCTGTAGACCAGGCTGTCCTCAAACTCAGAAATCCACCTGCCTCTGCCTCCCAAGTGCTGGGACTAAAGTTGTGTGCCACCACCGCCCGGCGGGACTGTAGTTTTAAGCACACATAATAAATAGCGATGTGCAGAAATAGCATCTTTTCTCTAGACACCATAACAAAAAAAAATCTGACCATTTCGTAACAGAAAACTAAATCCATTTAGTTTAATATCCAAACAATGGTTTTACTTGCCTAGCAATTAATTCAATTCAGTTCACTCATCTATCATGCTAAAAAGCAGCATTCTGAGCATAGAGGTCTTGATTATGTACACTGGCCATTATGTGTGCTGGACTCTTTTTAATCATGAAATAAAATCAATATGTGATCATAAATCTGAGAACAACTTGATATGAATTGTTATATTGTAAATATAATTAATTTCTTCACATTACAATGTGACCAATCAGTAGTTTTTATTAGAGCATTTTCACTATCTCTCTCTCTCTCTCTCTCTCTCTCTCTCTCTCTCTCTCTCTCTCTCTCCTTTGACCCTCACTCCCGCTGCTCTCAGTCAGTCCCTTCTCTCTCTGCTTTCATTTCATTTGATGGCCTCTCCCTCTACATGTTCCCTTCCCTTTTACAATCCTCCATCAGAGAAGAATTTTAGTGTCTCTAAGTCATACTGACATCTTCACTCTAAGTCATCTTAGGCATGGGATGTCACCCTCAGTTGCCACAGCCTGGCTTGTGAAGCCTTTCTTTGTTTTTTGCTTTTTGTATTGGTGCATGTGTGTGTGTGTGTGTGTGTGTGTGTGTGTGTGTGTGTGTGTGTGTAAAATCCCAATCTCACCTAGTCATTCTGGGTTGCTATCTGCCAACAGAATGGTTTATTTTAACAATGTAATATTATCTTTCTACTCTGAGTTTATAAATTCGAGTCTGTACCAATGTCTGTCTTTTTCTTATAGAACCAAAGCTGTCTAAAAAATTCTTGATGCCAATAAAGAAGTAGAGAAACAAAAGTCAGGAAACTGAGTGTCAGATATAGTCAAGGAGACGCGGCAAAGCTCAATCTCCCATTTCTTCCCAACCTTTTTCTGCCAGGCATCTGATGCTTGGCAATGATGATGCCCACTCTGAGGAATTCTCTACTGCCTTAACGGTGGGGACAACAGAAGATAAACAACTACTGTGCTCAGATGTTTGAAGAAAGGTGACTCTTCTAGATAAAAGGAAAGGAATGTGCACATGTCAAACAGTATCTAGTATTAAGAATGATCAATTTCATCTGACCTCCACACAGTGAAAGTCCTACAAGTTCTTAGCACCAAATATAGTCTTGTCTTAAGTGTGGGTTTATCTCAGTCTCAGTTGTTCAGTTCGGCTATATATCCCCTTCACACATACACACACACACACACACACACACACACACACACACACACACACGTTGAGGATACAAAATATATTGTGGTAAAGATGCCTATTGTATTCTTCATGAGTTCATACTATAATGAATATCGATATCAGCAACTAACTTCAAAATGGACCAAAATAAAGAGAGAATAGACATAGAATGATGTGGCATGTGTTTTCTAGACAATGCATAGATTCAAGGAAAGAGAGAATGGGATGGAAAGATGGAGGCAAGAAGCAGGGGAATCTAAATACACCCATACACGGTCCATTGTTCAATGTTTTTCATAATTCTGGAGTTAAGTAATATTGTTTAATAAATTAATAAGAATTAATCCACAAGAAAGTTTTAAAAATATACCAACAATCTAATTCTAATAATATCAGAATTGACATCAAATACTTTTAAAATATGAAGCAGATGTTTGGTCCATGAAGTCATTCCATCTGGTGTTTTAAGAGTTATTTGAATCACCAGAATCCCCCTAGGTGTTGCTATTGGAGGCAACATAAATTTAAGAATTGATATTTTACATTTTAATGTATGATAATGTTTTTCTTTAAAGAATGGGGCCAATTTTTATGTAATTTAATGAATATCTATACTCAGGAGAAATAAGAAAATTCATTTACTTTTTTATAGAAATGAATGATTTTCCTTTTTTTTATAAGTAGAAAAATAAAATGTCTGAATTCAGTGTTAACAAAAACTAGTACAATCTACCATACAACTTAGTTGTACATAAACTGCTTTTCCTGTTTATTCCCTCACTTATATTCAGTTTAGGTTTATGTATCACTTTTTCCATTTAAGAAGGCATCAGATCAAAAAATAAACCAATGTGTAAGCTATGTCATCTGCCAGTGAAACTGCAAGTAACTGTGTATGCTCTTTTATTTTCTGACTTTAGAAATGTACATTCTAAAAAAGCTTTCTTTTTCATATTACAGAACAAAATTGGTATGGTGCATATCTGTTGTCTTCATTGTCTTCAAAATGTAAACATTGGTTTTGGAGAGGCTCAAGTCCATACTGGGCAAGAAGAGAAATATACACATCATGCTACATACAGTAATCCTGCAAGGTCAATGTCATTTCCATCTTAAGTTGGGGGAATACAATAGTTCATGATGCTAAAACAGATGTGTGTGATAGCAGCTAAAAACTACTAGAAAAGAAAGAATGGGGAATTGTAAATGGAGAGAAATTAACTTTAGATATACGTTTCTAAAATAAAAAGAAACATCAAAGACTTTTCAGCCTTCTTAGATCAAATCTTACTGACCTCTGGTTTTCTTTTGGATACGGTATATTTCTTTCAAACACTGAGTTTTTAATGCAGCTAATTTGCTGATTTGTGTTTATGGCCAGAATTTATAGTTCCAACTATCCAGAGACTTTCTCATTTTGAATATCTATAATTTGTTTAGAGAACTTATATTTGGAAGCAAGACTGAACCACCTCGTTTCCTAGAATGTTACCTAAACTCCCCAAGAGCATATAATATGTTGACTAGAAACCACAGGGAAGCTGTACAGCCAAAGCGAGAAATTCTAACTAAGGATTCCAACTGTATGTACTATACACAAGCAAAGGAGAAGCTCTACAGCTGAATTATACATGCAGATTTTCCCCAGCACAAAGGTCATAATTCCTTAAGGAACCCCAGTCAGGCCTTCATTTTTTTTTCAAAGAAAACATTTCCTTTTGGACTGGAACTGGGGACTCCAGTGAATTAAAATCTGCACTCAAAGATCTCTTGTTAACTGTGAAGCGCTGGTCCACCCCCTGCCCTCTTTTAGCCTCTACAAGAGCTTTAGTGGCTTTAAAGGAAGTTTATTCAACTGCTTCTCATCACATCCACCCACGCAGTACATACAAAAGGCTCAGGATGTCCAAAAATGCGGAGGTTGGAAGCAGAAAGGAAGAGAAGAGGGGTGGGGAACGAAAAAAGTATTTTTGAAATGTGTCCCTTCCAACCCATTTGTTACAACAGCATGCTTTTATTCTGGTCGCTTTAGTGAAATATTAGCTGTTAGCAGTTCTGTCGTCATCGATGCGGTGTACTGAGCTCACCAGGACACCTCATGCTTTTCAAAGCAAACGAGAAAGGCAGGAAATAACTGCTATTCCATTTTTCTTTAATTTCCTGAAATGTGATGATAAATGAAGGCGACTCTGGTATGAAAGAGTCTCTGATGGGGCTTCTCTTGTACTGGTTCTCCTGTGTCACCGAAGGAGGAGTTTTTACCACCATTGTTTTGGTCTTCATCCACATCTCATAAAGGGTGTTGGAGCAGAGTCTTCTGTCTTCATGAGGATGGGCTTACCCATAGATTTCTCTTGAGAGGGACTGCCTTCATCTTTAGTCACTACCAAAGGAAACACTTTACAAAATATCTTAAATGAAAGAGGATGTGCTCTGACCAGATATGCAAATATGTTATAAGAATCACCGGCCCAGAAAGGGCACAAGACTGAGAGTAATTTAATCCATATGCAGGTGGAAAAGCAGCTGTGAGATAGCCTTAGAGAGAGCTTCACTCAACAATCACTGGCTTCTGTGCATTAAAACTGGCTTTCCAGCTACTGATAGCTCTTTGTCTAGATTCATGTTAGCATGTCCATTGGTTTTGTTTAGGCAGCCATGTTGATGTGACTCCATGGGTATAGCCTTTCTAATAGAAAACCTTCTGATAGAGGACACAATACCACAACAAACTTTCTGATCCCCAGATCTTTCCATCTTTCTGTCCCTATTCCATAATGATCCACGAGCCTAAAGTGCAGAAGCTGCGTTGTAAATATATCCCTTGGGTTGGGCACCATATGATCTTTTGCTCTCTGCATTTTGATTGGCTATGGTTTTCTGTAATGGTCTCCATCTGTTCCAAACAGAAATTTCTTTGCCAGGAAGTGAAAATTATATTTAGACTGTGGCTTAGTAAAGCAGTGGATGAGGTTCTAGAAAAGACCCACCAGTAGGTTGTTTAATATTAAGTGATCAGCTCTGAGGTCTTACACGTACAGTTAACATTATACAGAATGAGTAGGGTGTTTTTATATCTTTAGGAATACACACACACACCACCACCACCACCATCACCACCACCACCACCACCACCACCACCACCACCACCACCACCACCACCACCACACTTATATGTAACAACATCTAAAGAAAAGAGACCATGAACTTGAATGAGAAGGGGGTTAGTTTATGGAAAGTGTTAGAGAGAAGAAAGGGAGGGGGAAATGGTACAATTTAATAATAGTAAAAAAGAACTATTATAAGAAAATGCCATTATAAATCTGAAGAAAATGTCATTATAAATCTGAAGATATGTCTCAATTGATAAAGAGCTGGTCTTATAAGCACAAAGAATTGACTTCTGATCCAAAGAATCCATTTTTTAATCCAGGCATGGTAGCATAAACCCTTAATCTCAGAAATGGTGTAGTGGGAGATGGAGATGGGCCGACCTCTGAATATCCCTAATCCACTAGCCTAGCAAAGTGTTAGACCAGACCAGTGTTAGACTCTGTAACAAATAAAGGGAGGAAGTTGCCCAAGGACCAATACTCAAGAGTTTCCTCTGACCTCCCAAACAAGTGTACATGCAAATGTGGGCACATATTTGCCACAGACATGTGAACATAGACATTTATACATACATACATACATACATACATACATACATACATACATAAATACATACATACATACATACTACATACACACACAGGAACACTTAAGAATAAATTAAATTGGCAGTCAGGAATTAATCTAAGTAGAAGAACTCAAAGACATGCAGCAAACTAAGGGGATATATACTAATACACTATGTATATATTATATAGCCGTGTGTGTGTGTGTGTGTGTGTGTGTGTGTTTGTATGTGTGTATGTGTAATACATAATATGTAGATGTATAACACAAGATGAAAAGAACTACTGGCTCCTTAACTTCTAAGAATCCGGAATAATAAAACATCCCCAGCATCTTGATGAAAAACAGCCTTAGGTCCTGAAACAGACCTTAATTTACTGTATGAATGTTCATTAGATGACAGACTGCCTCCAAGTGTGAGCAAGTCTCACCTGGCTTCTGAAATGTCACCTTGACCAAATTTACCTCTGTATTTCCATGTGAATTATTATAGTAAAAATTTCCTTACTTAATTTTTAATTCTTTCTGTTGTTCACAACCAAGGAATCTAATAACACACAAAAAAGGCATTAATTTGAATCTAAGTTATTTTCTAAATTAAAAATACTTTTATATACTATATTATAGTCATTGTTTCCCCTCATCTAAATTAAAAATAATTTGTATTTGATGTATTCTAATCACTGTTCCCCTTCCTCATCTCCTCTAAGATCCCCGCAATTTCTCCACCCATCCAACTCCACACCTTCCTAGTTTCTCTCTTTAGAAAACAGGCAAATACAAAACCAAACAGATCAGAACTAACAAAAAAGAGAAGAGAAAGAAAGAAGGAGAGAGAGAGAGAGAGAGAGAGAGAGAGAGAGAGAGAGAGAGAGAGGAGAGAACATTGCAAACATATACATACACATACATACATATACACACACATCATAGGAAAAAAAATAGGAAACCATAGTCTATACACAAAATACTGGTAAGGTAAAAAAATATGCCCAAACAAAGCATTATGAGTCAAAAATAATCACCAATACAGTTAAGATTGCTTTGTATTGACCACCTACTGCTGGTCATGGGACTTCCCTTAAGTGTGGTTTATATATCCTGTCAGACTCTATTAGAGAAAACTACTTTTTCCTTTACTAGTGGTTGACACTTGGAGATAATAGGAGCTTGTGCCCACTACCCTCTCGGTGCTGGGACCCCATCTGGTGTGGACTTATGCAGACCCTGTGCCTGCTGTCAGCTTCTCTGTGAGTTCATCTGAACACCAATCTTGTTGCACCAGGAAGGCATTGCTTCTCAGATGTCTTCCAGCCCACTGGTTCTTTCCGGTTCCTCTTCTGCATAGCTTCCTGAGCACTGAAAAGTCAACCCGTTTAGAACTGAGTGTTCTGAGGTCTCTGACCCTCATCACTTTTCCCAGTTGTATGTATCTGTATTAATTCTCATCTACTGTAGAAGAAAGTTTCTCTGATGATGGGTGAGCAAGACATAATCTCTGGATAAAGCAAATGGTAGTACAAGTCATTTTTACTGCTATGTTCCTTTAGCAGAACAACAGTATTTGGTTTTCCCCTACGTCTCTGGACTATCTAGTCTCAGACTCTTAGGTACAGGTTCGATCTCATAGAGTGGTCTCTGAATCCAATCAGAGTGGTTTGTTACTCCCATCACTTTTGTGCCACTATTACACCAGTGCATCCTTACAGGCAGTTCACCATTGTACACCGAAGGCTTTGTAGCTGGCTTGGTGCTTATCTTTCTCCCCTGGTATATGGTAGCATGCAGAGTACTTTGTAGTGCTGTGGATACTAGTCAGTAGGGGTGAAGGCTCCAAAAGCACCACGTTGAGTTCTTCACATTCAAGGAAATGTGTAGCTATTACATTCAACTATTGTGTTTTGAACATTTCTGTAAAGTTACATCAGTAAGTAAAAATACTGCCCACATTCCTGTGAGACAACAATTATAATTTCTGTTACCTTTCTCATAATTGATAATTTAGCTAGTGTCTTTTAAATTGTAAGTTAATGTTCTTAATACCTCATTTTTCTCCTTTTTCCATAAGATACCAAAAACCTTATTATTTAGCTTTCAAGCTAGATCTCAGGTCCATCATCTTCTCAAGACTATCTCAATTCAAGAAACTAGTTGAAATATTAGAGATTGAAGTCAGGCTTCAGTCTGTGGAAACTCATCACAATAAATTCATTTACTGACAATATTTCCACTCTTCCTTTCATTCAATGAAGTCTCCTATGTGGATAAAGTTCTTCAATGTAGTATCATTTATTTTAGGGTAAGGGAAAGGTTTCCCTGCATAAAATCTGGCCTTTTCTTTTTTTCTGCCTTTTTTTTTTTGCCTTTGAGTTATTTCTGTTCCTCACTCATTATATACACCTTCCAATTTCTGTGATAAAATACCATAACCAAGACAATTGATAGTAGAAGAATTTATTTGGGTTGTGGTTCCAGCAAATGTTAAGTGTTATGTAAAAAGGAGCAGGGAGCTGAGAGATCACATCTTGAATGTAAAGCATGAAAAAGAGAGAGAAAACTTGAAAGGGTATGAGTCTTTAAACTCTCAAAGGCCACTCCACTGACATACCTCCTCCAACAAGGTCACACCTCTTAATCCTTCCCAAACAGTTCCACCAAGTGGGGTCCAAGTATTCAAATACATGAGCCTATGGGGGACATTCTCTTTCAAACCACCACACCCACCTTTTACTTCCTCAGATTTTTGTTGTTGTTGTTTCATCACTGTAGCTGAAATATGTTGTCCCATCCAACTGGTTCTACTCCCACTCTGTGTACTTGACCAAATCTTTAGTTCTGGTGGAAATCTGTTTCCCTATTTAAAATTCACTTTTTCATAGAAATTTCATAGATCAGGATCACCTGCAATGTAACACTGATCATATACCATTGTGATAACTTTTTGTATTTCCAAGTCACCTAATTTTGCAGACTTATCTTAGTGCAGCACACACTAAAACAGAATAGACCCTCAAAAACACAAAGAACACTATGTTCATGAGGAACACAGTACCTTGATATTGTATGCCGTTATTCCTAATGAAAACAGCAGGCACAGCATCACGGTACCACCAACAACCTCATCCGCTAACACAAGAAACCTAGGAAGAGGGATTTATAATTACAAAGAACTCAAGTCTTGGGGATAAGTAATGGCTGGGTTCTAGTCTCTCTCTCTTTTCCAGCTTTCTATTTCCTGTAGTGTGAATCCCTTCCCAGGATGATGGACAAAGGTCTCTGGAACCATGAGACAAAGTGAATCATTCCTCCTTCCCTGAAGATATTTTCTCAAATAGTTGTTCCTATTAAATAGAGCTGATTAATGCGGAAAGATGAGCTATTTCAACAGTGGTAGAGACAAGCCTCGCATAATAAGTGACTACCAAAGAGAAAAAAAAATGTAGTGAGGAAAAGGTTTAACATTCGACCAAAATTGGTCTTACTAATGACATAAGATCAACAGCCGTCTAAAAATTACTACCTGGACAATAGTTTAAAACCCCCTGTTGCAGAGGTAAGATCCTCTTTCAGTATTACATTTGATGGGCTATACTTCTCTCAAGATTTGTACCCGAGGCCTTCCCAGGTTCATGTCAATGACTCTAATGGCTCCTTTACTCTTTACGATCCCTGATTTTCTTTTTATCACCCATCCAAAAATGTCATTCTTCTCTGGCTGATAGGCAATTTATTCTAATTTGTCTCAGCTGTCACACGTGGGTCCTTTCCGACCTTCAGAAAGGCTATCAAGAATGTTTTATAAACAATGGTTCTCTTCTGAAGGATCAGCTGTGAACAGATATTTCTTTTGTCTTGCTGATGATCTACTTGGGTTTCATCATTGTCTCTTTACCATCTTTTCTCTACTATATGCAAGTTCTGTGTAGGTGGAGGCCCTATCTGTTTTCTTCTCAAAAATTCTATTATTCAGCATGATGAAATCACATGAAATCACAACATACACCTCCTCAGCTAATGAATTAATATTCTTTGTATAACTTTCCAAAGATTGTGATTTATTGGAGATATCTGACTCTACCACGAGTCCACCCACAACTCATATTTCAGAACACAAGTACCAGATTGGAATCTCTGCTCTTCTTTTGAGTATTGGCAATGTATGGTTGATGCTTATGCCTGGATTGAGGATGGTTGAAATGTCCAGTAAGCAGAACTGGATTTTACTTCTTGAGGTCACTGTGCATGCTCTGCCTGCACTGTGGAAAAGAATTATAAGAGAGCGTTAGCAGGAAAATGAGATAAACTGAGTGTAGCACAAGCTGAAACAGAGTATACTCTCAGAGACAGATCCAACACTCGTGCACATGAGGAACACAGTGGACTTGATGGTACATGCCTTTATTCTTAATGACAACAGCTGACATGACCGTTAGGCCTCACAGTCCCAACAACAACCTTATAAGGTAACACAAGAAACCACCACAAATGTGAGAGCTCAGAAGGGTTATCTCCCTTTTGTGTATGAAAACACAGGATCATAAGTTAAGAAGCCTATCAAAGACAAAGCTATCACAGGGTGTTCTGTCTAAGGGCTCGTTCCTTCCTTATGCCCCAAATCATGCTTCCACCACTGTCAGAAATCAGAAGGATTACTCTCAATGCATTTTTGGCCAAGAGAGACATCAATAAGTATTCACTTAAAATAGTTGTTTCATTTTACATGTTTAAATCGGCTATTATGTCAATATTCTCAAATACCCACCTTGTGGTGGAGAATTTTAGATCATTCAAACTCACATGGCTATAGTCTAGTTCATAAATGTCCTTCATATAGTTGACAGTGGCTTTTTGACCTGAGGCACTGTTAGGAGATAGTGAATCTAAGGACAAGTGGACAGACATTAGTTCACTGAGGCTGTGCTTTCCAATGATCTGACATAGTCTCTTTGGTTCTCAGCCACCATGAGGTGAAGATTTTGTGATACACCCTGGCCTCAAAAGTAATAGAACTAACTGATTATAGACTGAAATTTCTAAAAGTTGAGCCCAAACAAACAAACGTTTTCTCTCTAAAGTTTTTTTTTTCCGTTCTAGCATATGTTTTGTAACAGCAGTGGGAAACTGACTAGTATAGTACATACTAGTCAACTTGTTCCTTCCATCCATGGACTCTACCATCCTCCAGCCTGGTAGGTTTCATGCTACTCTCAATACCTATGAGATTAATCTTCTCAAACTCCGCATGTGAAATCATTGGTCTTAGCTTATTTTCACATTATTGTATAAAATATCCCGACTAAAGCAACTTAAGGAAGAAAGGGCTTATTTTTGCTTACATTTCAAAGGTGTCATCATGGTTGGAAAAATCATAGCAGCAGGAGCCAATTGCATTGTGTTTACAGTCAGGAACAGAGAGTGATGAATATAGGACAGATCTGAGCTAGATTTCACCATTTTATACGGACCAATATCTCATGCCAAGGTAAAGCTCCCAGCAAAATTAAGATGCTTCTTTCCACATGAATTCAAAAAATCATGAAATCTCCCACAAACTTGCTGAAAGTCTAATAGAGCCAAATCCCTCACTGGTATGCCAGGGGGTCTCCTATGGCCATTCTAGATTCTGAAAAATTGGCATACTAGCTATCACATCATGCAGTGTGTGCCTTTCTTAGCCTGGCTTACTTTGCATATAGCAGAACTTTCCAGTTCTACAGATGTTATCACAAATGACAGAATCTTATTCTTTAATGGCGGAGTATTCCACATGCACATATCATGTTTTCTTTCTCCATTAGCAGGTGTTTTTATTTTGTAGCTATCATAAATGTTTCAATGAACACGAGAGTACATTCTTCTCTTGGATGCATGTATTGAAGTTTATAGAGAAGACTTATCATCTAAAAATTAGTACCAAATGGACCAGAGGCTGGAGAGATGGTTCAGGTGGTACAGAGCTTGCAGTTAAGCATGAGGACCCCAGTTTGAATCATCAGCCATGTTAAAGAACAGACAAGGAAGCACATGTTTGCTAGCCCAGTACTGGTGAGGGCAGGGAGAGGCGGATTCCCGAGTCCATTGGCTGGCCAGCCAGCCTAACTATATGAGTGAAAAACCTGCTTCAAATGTAAAGGTGAAGATTAATCGAGAAAAACACCTGATGTTCTCCTCAGGCCCCCCCCACATGCATATGCATATAACCATGTGCATGCACCTGCATCCACACCTGCATGCACCTGCATCCACACCTGCATGCACCTGAATCCACACCCGCACACGCTTGAACACATGCAACACCACATATACACAGAGACGATGAATGGGCAAACTTGTTTATTAACCTGTTACATATTGTTTATCATGACACTTTGCAAAATAGTCCTACTTTGCCCACGAAAGGGGCTGCTTCAAAAGTCTTAATGTAAATGAGGTTCCTTCAAATTCCAGAAATGCTGAAAAGTTTTAAGATTTAATTCATACTTAACTCATACTTCAGTAGAGGGTTGAAAGCATAATTTGAAAATAAATGTAATGTTAGTCTGTTCAGTTATCTAAATGCTCAGGCAAATTCAGTTTAAAATAACATTTACTGTAACTAGAGATGATGTAAAAAAATATGTATTTTTAGCTTGGTATGGTAGCATACTCCTGTAATACTGGCACTTGGGAGGTAGACACAGGCTCTGTGAGCTCTAGGTCAGCTGGTCTATACAATGAGTTCCAGGCCAGGCCGATCTGCAGAGTGAGAACCCATCTCAAAAACAAAACAAAACAAAACAAAAGCCCCTACCAATTTATCAATAAGAATGCTTTTAAAGAATGAGTGACTGAAGTCTAATTATATTCCAGCAACAAACACTTTGAGATGTGTCTTTCATATTAGAACTAGTCCCTCATGTGTAGTAAACGTACCTAAGTTCTTGAAGGTATATCTTTAGAGTGTCCCTGGTGGAAAATATGTGATGTCAACAATTACAGGTTCAAATACGAGCAACATGTTACTTCCAGCAAGCCCTTTGTGTCTGTTGCATTTCATGTGGGCAGTATTTCCTCTCTTCTGTTTTTACTGGACAAGGACCTGCTTACACAGTGCCACACACCACACATCCTGTTTATCGGTAGATTGAGAGGAGTTAAACAAGCTTTGTTTCCTTTTCCATGTGTCATCATGGTACCTTACCACTATTCTGTGACATTATGTACCATGTTACCAAATGGTCACCATCATCCATGGTAATTTTTCATTCATGATTATTACCAATCAGCAATTAATTGTCTGAGAGCTTAAAAGATTGTTCATTCTACTTCATGAGGTGAAGCCTCATGTTTCAGAGTTTTACATTTGGTGGATCGAATTCTTGAGAACAACCAACCCCCTGTAACTGGCTCTCATATGACGTGTGAATCTGTTTCCATCACTGAGATTCTCACTTCAGATGTATGACTAGCAAAGCAGAGAGACCACATCTTGCTTTAATGTAATTTCAACATAGTTCCTGATGCAGCTGCTTGAACAGACTGCATACCATTACACTGATGTTCTATTTATAAAAAAAATCCTTATTATTTAGCATTCATGTAAACTTCTCAGCTAGTTCCCTTAGAAACCCATCAATCCAAATTAGAAACAAGCCCTATCCCTTTGCCTTTAGCATTCCTGATATGCTCCACGTAAAAAGCATAAAAGTAGAAGACCTAGCTTACATGTTGTAGCCCTCAGTTAATGCTCCTCCCCCAGGGCATAGTGATTACACTCTAAAAATGTCTTTTTTCTCTAGCAGCCAATCACACTCTGAACAATGGTATGCAGGCACATATTGGTTATGTAGGAGTATGATGTGAACACTGTTGAATTCCACATCCCAGTGTCTTCCTCTTTTCAAGTATTTCACAACACTGATCCCTGGCCCAAGGCCATGTCCTCGAGAATAAAACACTCTTTCCTCATCGAAATGTAAGAAGTTCTGTTTTCAGACTCATCAACTTCACTACTTTGAAAGAAAAGAAATAGATTCATCTGGCTCGCCACACGGAATGTTGTTTTCCTGGCTCTGAGTCTCATGAACACTAAATTCAATTACATAATGGACCATGTGATGTGGATACTGCTAGCATTCTATTTGGGTCAGTGGGACTAAGCACAAATAGAATAATCAAAACCACAGTGAATGTGGAATGCTTGTTTGGACTTGCTGGGGACACAGTGGAGAGGGCCGGGGATGTTATTAGAGTGAATCATGCTGATTCTATTCCAATGTGATGTGCAAGTTCTTGTGTGGTGCAAGGAAGAATGCTACATACAATTTTCCTCAGGTACAAGGGTGCCCTAGAAAGTAAGAAAATAGCCAATTATTACCAGATGAGCACCACAGCAAACCTCCTGATGGACCTGTTTCTGGTTCAGGCAATCATCCAGCATCAGGAAGGCAAGGTTTAAAAAGTAGGTGATGTTGGCCAATCATTTTTCCCTGAGATGATAGTTTTTGTCAAAAAGAACGTGGCAACACAGTGGCATGGCATGATAGAAGATCACGTGGATCATTCTACTTGGGGTCTAATCTTATAGCCAACTGTCACTGTCTATGAGATTTGATGGTATTGTACTTAATATGTTCAAAATTAAGGAATATTTTTTCTTTTCCAGTCCGAAGAAAATGAAAGCAAAATATCAACTGTCAACTTTCCTTAGTATGGTGTGGTGATAATATCCATATAAAATGCTTATTTGCATAGCTTTTAGGTATCAGGGATACTTAAACTGTCCTTGCTATTCAAGTCTTCAAGAAGAGCCCTATGGTTTGTAAGTGCAGAACCCAGCCCAGTTAGGATACCTCATTTTTCTCATTGTCATCAGAGAGAAGGTTCTGTGGTGTAGCATGTATGGTGCTGTACCTGGAAAATCTTGAGCAAATCAAACAGAGGTGCTCATCTTACTAACCCAGCCCCAATTACAGTTTTTGCTGCATTACTTATATCCCTTATACACCTAGCCAAAGCAAGTGTCTTAATTTGGTTTTTATTACTGTGAAGAGACACCATGACCATGGCAATGGTCATAAAGGCAAACGTTTAATTGGACTCTGGCTTAGATTTCAGAGATTCAGTTTTGGGTTTTTTGTTTTTGTTTTTGTTTTGTTGTTTTATCATCGTGGTAGGAAGCATGGTATCATGCAAGCAGACTTGGTTTTGGAGGAGCCAGGAGTTTTACATTTCAATTTGAAGACAGCTAGTATTTTCCACAGCCTGAAGGAAGGTCTCTTCTGTATTGAGCAGAGCTTGTGCACTAGGAGACCTCAAAGCCTACCTACACAATGACACATTTCTTCTAACAAGGCCAAACCTATCCTAGCAAGGCCACACCTCCTAATAGTGCCACTTCCCAGGAGCTATGCATATTTGAACCACCATAGCAAGAAAGCAAGCAGAGTTGAAATTATTATCACTACTAAACAGAAATATTCCAGAAGGAAACTCGTCAGACAACGATAAAACCTTCATGATGAGAGAAAAGTCCTTTTTAACTAAAGAGAATCATCAATGGAAGTAAGATGCCTGGTTTTTTTTTTCTCTATTTATTAGATTTCGTTACAATTCGCCATCTATTTAGTTTTAACAGAGTGGTTGCTAAGACAACCCTTTCCAGATGGAAGCAAAAGACACTGATGGAATAGCCATTGCTCTCAGCTACTCAGACATCTGCAGGGAAAAGATTTCCTGATTATCTTTCTCCTATGGTGGTCATGGGAGTGAAAAAAATTACTAATTTTTCTAGCCTGAAAGATGGGACTTAGAAGAGGAAGTACTGTGAGAAACATTTGTATGATGCTGGCCTTCAGGGAGAGAAGGGGACATAATGTTTCATTTTGATTCATATTGCAATATATATTATTAAAGGACTGTTGCATTATGACATCATCACAAAATGATTTCACAAATAGATTTAGTTTTACCCTGCTCAGCATCAGAGTGAGAGACTTACTGGTTTCTCTCTCCTCCATGCCTGATGAAGCTGTAAATGTCTAGCACCTTCATCCCTGATGGTACCTAAGATGAAAACCTTCATCTTCTCTTCTTAATGGTTTGAGAGTAGAGCACAGGAGGCTGGAAAGAATGGGAAACCATTGAGTGTCTTTGAGTAGATGTTCTGATGGCGTATCACTTACCTACTTCCCACATCACATCAGATACCAGTATCTTACAACTGCAGCTGAATTCAGTGCATGCACCTGCAGTCTGAGCCCTGGAGAAGTGGAAGCAGGATGATCAGGAGTTTATAGCCAGCTTCAGCTTCACCAAGGTTGAAGCCATCCTAAGCCACATGTGACCTGACTCCAAAGGAAAAAGAAAAAAAGAAGAGACATAGGAAGAGGGAGAGAATTGGGAAGAAGTCTGGGTAAACGTCTTTTGTACAGTCATGTTTGATGAGCGTGTGACTTTTCACTTTCAAAATATTTTCCAAAGTAACATATAGAAATTATAATTGTATATTTATTGCAGATGTTGGATGAGTTGTTTTACCTATAGAGTTTCATTCATTCCTCACAACATGCAGGAGGAATAAGCTCTTCCAGGTAGATGGGTCCATAGGGTAACCTTCCCCCATCCCTGTTTTCTTGGTGAACATCAGAACCTGGCTTTGATCTCAAATTTGGCTGGCTCTTATTTCACATCCTTACTCACAAATTACACTTTCCTGAAATTCAAAAACATCAGTCTTGACACAAAGGCATGAAACCTAGAGTCTATTTCTGTACTGCCTCTCTCCCCCAGGCAAAGGCTTTTGCTCTAAAACTGTCCCCTACCTGGAGTACAAGTGCAAGGGTTGCTGTCTCTCTTCCAACTTGCTTTGCCCAGTCCTGTTTAGCTTCTCCTTTCCTCTTTCTTTGTCCTTCCTCTCTTACAGTTACTCCCAGTGGCCCACTAGGAAGTGGATCAATAACTCCTGTTGCCTACCTTCCATTCCAATGCTCTGTTCTTCTCACCCACCCAGCCAACTATAATTATTCATCAAGTACAGATTAAATGTACTTTTCAGGGAGTTCATTGTTTACCAAAGCTGGTTCAGAACAAAATAAAACAATTCTCCTTCTAATGAAATTTTATTAGAAAGAACTCCATGGCAACAATTATCACCTCACATGATAATTGTTTGCTTGACCATGGCAGTTGACTGCATATCAGTAGGGTGCTGCTCTGTTACTGCTGCTTCCTGGATCTTATATCTTTCCCCTTAGAAAAAGTCTACAATTCAGCAGAGAAGTAAAGAGTATTATTTGAAAACTTGGACTCTGGTCCTATATAGAATCTGAGAATAAAAAGTTAAATAAATGACATGCCTACTCTATGAAATACTATATACAGTTTCAAATTGAAAAAAAAATATATATATATGTATATATATACATATATATATATATAAG
This sequence comes from Grammomys surdaster, assembly GCF_004785775.1. NCBI lineage: Eukaryota > Metazoa > Chordata > Mammalia > Rodentia > Muridae > Grammomys > Grammomys surdaster. The sequence goes on along the minus strand of NW_021604719.1, from coordinate 14,912,569 downwards.
CTTATCATTACCTCTTCACGCATATAATATATACAAACCTACAAACATGAATGTATGTACACATACACACACACATACACACACACACGTACACACACAAATATAAGAGGTTATTTAAGTTTCCTTACAATTTATTAGGTGGAAATACACTCAAAGAATAATTATTTTCACAAGTAGCATAAATGAGTTAACTTCTTAAAATTCAGATTTGCATTTGAATTCACAGAAAAGCAGAGAGGTTTAGGAGGAAGAACAGGAAAGGGTTAATATGAATCTTTTCTGAGAGAAGGCAACAAGATTTTAGAGAAAATTACAGAAGCACGATACGTTCTATGCTTGTAGGTTGGGTTCATATAAAAAGGAGTCTGAACATAATATGTGCTTTTCTTCAGCTGTCCCAAGCATGCTCTCACATGCTAACCCTTACCTGTGTAGGAAAAAAAATCGGATGCTTTAATTTTCCATTTTGTGCATGAAAAACTGTATAAAAGAGTTAGGCAAATTATGCTTCTCAACAGTTATCTCTTATCAAGTGTGCTCCCACCCCACATTTAAATTGAGGCTACAGAAGTCGTGGTCACAGCTATCATGGCCTTGGGAACGTTGGGAAGCATCCCGTGCATTCATCAAGCACTTTAACATTGACTGTATGTCCCACCAATGCTGGAAGAACTGGGATAAATGAAGCATAACATAATGTGATTTCAAACAAGTAATTGTATTGATAAAACAGTTGCAAAGAAAAAAGTCAAAAGTGGCTAAGAGGGATTATTGGTCACAGTAGACCTTGCTGGTGTCTAGAAAGGGGTGTGTGTGTGTGTGTGTGTGTGTGTGTGTACATATATATGCCTCTCTAAAGATATATACATATGCCTCTCTAAACATATATAATGTATATGTATGCATGCATGTATGTTTATATATACACATAGACATGACTCTCTAAACACACACACACACACACACACACACACACACACATATATATATATATATATATATATATATATTCCTTTCTAAACATATACATTCCTCTTTAAAGATTCTATATCTATATCCATATTTATGCTACTCCACACACACACACATATATATAGTGTATATGTATATATTTATAGTGTATATGTGTATATGTATATATGCACATGTTTTTATGTATATATGTTAATACAACAGATGTGAAAAGTAGCAGAAACAAGAGCATGTTTGTTATAGTCAAGGAACACTGAGACAGCTCAGCACTTCAGGCAAATTTTCCCAACATGGGGGGAAAATAAAAGGTGCCATCAAAGGGACAGAGGAGGCTAGTGACTTCCAGCTACCAGAAGGGCCCTTGTAAAGGTGAGGTTTATGTATACAGTCACAAACTAGAACAAGGTAGCTAGCGTGGCTGCCTGCCTTGCTACCATCACAACCCACAGTTCACGTTCTCGAGTTTCCCTAAGCAGGTGAACTAGCCTCAGAAACAGGTTGTTGGGATTATGTGCAAGGAACAGAACCTGAAACTGGGTAAAGTGAAGGGACAGGCACAGGACGGCAATAGGCAGTGAGACACAGTGAAGAGAGCAGCTTAAAGGTTCTGACACCACTGGGGGAAGGAATCAGGCATTACATAATTAGTTATAGGAACATTGGAGGGTTTTGTTGAAGAAGAGTTAACACTGAGTTCTAGGGTAGGGTTGTTCGTAATATCATTTTAAATGGAGAAAACCTGTAAAGATGGGTCGGCTTGATCTAACAATCTTGTCTTATATCACTCAGGCTGTTACTAAAAAATACTATAGGTTGTGGAGTTTATGAACAACAGAAATTCACTTTCCACAGTTGTACAGGCTGAGAAATAATGTAGTTACTTGCTCATGGACGTCAGGAACTGATACAATTCTCTGGTCTCCTGTCACACTATTCCATCTTTGAGGATTCCTTCCTTTCTACCCTGCCTCCCTAAAATCATCTCCCTGATATCATCATTTTAAAGATGAAGGTTCAACATAGGAATTTTGGATAGGAACATGAGCATTCTAAACATGATAAATCTTAAGTTTGTTTCCAGAAGACTGAAAAATGCAGTCCTAGTTTAGGGAAATCCTAGGAAGATTTAAAATGAAAAAAATTATATATATATATATATATATGTATATATATATATATATATATATATGTGTGTGTGTGTGTGTGTGTGTGTGTGTATATAATATATCATTATATAATGAATATATATTCATATATAATATATTATCATATAATAATAAATATAAAATATTATATTTAATATATCACATACTATATAATATACAATATATGGATATATAATATATTCATATATAAGGTAAAATACATAACATATAATTAATACATATTTAGTATTATAATATGTAATATTATATATGTAATTAATACATGTTTAGTATTATAATATGTAATATTATATATATAATTATTATATATCATCTATATTGTATATATTATATAAATATGACATAAATAATAATAAATAATAAATAATAAATAATAAATAATCTTTCCAGTATCACAACATATAAATATAATATAAATAATAAGTACTATTTATATTTATATAATATATATTATATAGTATAATATTATAAATAATAAAAATAAATAGCAACTAATATATAGTAATATATAATGCATAATACATAAAGATATATAATATTATATAAACATGATATTAAATATATATTTATATAATATATTTATATGTTAATATATAATTAATATATGTAGTATAACACACAGTAATGCTATTACACTGTATACATATATATGTATAGTGTGTATGTGTGTGTGTTTATCTGAGAGGAAGAGAGTATAGAATACAGTCTATGTTAGGTCAAAGGCCTAGGGGGCTTTCATCTAGGTTTGATTGGACCAAACTCATGATCAGATTTTTTTTCAGGAGCCCTGTGCTAGAAGCCCCTGAGTATTTGACAGAAGGAAAATAATATATGATTTTTTTTCATAGAAAATGGTTGTTTGCATTGATATAAAATGAAATTGTTCTAAAACGGCGAAAAACAAAATGCTCAAGATGTTTTCACCTAAAAGGTGAAGGCAGCAAGCTCACGGAACTTGAAAACTGTTTGAAGTTGGCATGGTGTACAGACCTGGAAAGCTGAGGCAGGAGGAACATGAGGCATCCTGGAGTTACATAAGAAGACTTAGTGTTTTCTAACAAAATCTCAAATGTTCGATTTTACAAATAAAGACTTGGGAGCCAGGTGCTGGGGTGAAAGCCTATTAGCTCAGAGAGACTAGCAAAGCACTCAGCTGACCTTCCTCCTCAGCTGACAGTCTAAGAGGAAACAGTAAGCTCTCCTCCATACCATCTCAAAAATCCTCAAACAGAATGTCCCTCCCTTCTACTTCCTGTGTATATCTCTATCCATCCTCCTGACTTCCTCTTACTCTCTCTTTTTCTTTCCCTATGTTTACTCCCTGGTTGTTCGCTCCACCTCTTGACTTACAGTTGATTTTATTTAATCTCGTTTATGATAAGCAGAAAAATCTTATATTAAAGGTATATGCTAGGGCTGAGCCACATCACTAGAGACAGGTTTTTCCAGTAAATAACACAATCTCAGGGTTCACAATGTGATCAAATGTCCTGCAATAACTTTGTCTTAAAAGAAAAAGAAAGCCGAACCCTCAGTGCTGGCTCCTTCAGCCACCATCTTGATGGCCCCTCTCCTATTAAAAAGAAGTGCTAGTTTACATCAAATAGACAGTTGTTAAAGCCTTCAGCTTGGGAGAGGCTTTGTTGAATCTTTTTTATTTTTGTGTTTTGTCTTCCCAGAAGCCCCTTTTCATCCTAACTTCTCAAAGAGCAATGATTAACCAACAGTTACTAAACCAGCAATGGAGAGATGGCTCAGGAGGTAAGAACACTGAAGATGACCTGAGTTAGTTTCCCAGGACCCATGTCAGGTGGTTCACTTCCATGTTATAGGACTGCTACACTTAATATAAAACTTAGCATCTATCATCTATTTTTAGCCAAGGAAGTTACAGAACTGGCACAATCCATGCACAGGTAGGGAACCTGAAGTTAGAAGATGTCACATAGTACTCTGTTTATATTGCTCTTAAGAAGCAGAACATGAACTAAAACTTGACCCATTTCGTTCTAAAATCTGTGCTTTTAAACTCTAGGCCCGGGGAAGGCTAGCTGTTCAGCGAGTAAAGGCATGTGTTTCGTAAGTCTCATGAACTCAGTTTACCCACAGAACACATGTAAAGGTAGAAGGAAATAATTAATTCCACAAAATTGTCCTCCATCTTCCATACATATCTCTACACAAGCCTTACACACACACACAGTTAAAGTTAATGGGGTAGAGAATCATGAAACAAAGACTAGCTTGTATATCAGTCAATACTTTGCATACCCTCTTCTACCCAATCAGAACTAACACAGTAGCAAGTACAGACAATGATCCTTAGGTAATGACCAGGCAGTTTAACTAACACTAATTCTCTAAAATATAACATTCAACAATTTTGGTTGTGAGCCTAGCCTTTAATGGCTAAGCCATCTCTCCAACCCAACACTCAACATTTTTAAGAAATCAAGATAAATGTTATCACTGTGTTATTTTAGGAGGTAATTTTTGCTGGGTAATATACATCTTACTTTGACTCCTCAGGTCTCAGAGACATGCACCCTCCTGTCGATAGCTACACGGGATGTGTGGCAAAAAGATTGGAATGATTCATTAAACGCAAATGTAAGGCAGCACATATGGGGAAGTGTTTATAAGATGGTTTGGGAAACATGACTGAGACAAATTCAGGTTAATATTCAGAACAGGCTGGTCCTGTTCGATAAGATCATAGAGGCGATTCTGGAAAGGCTGAATGTAGAGTTTCTGTTACTCTCCAGCGCCTAGGTTGAGACATGCTCTTCCCTTAAATCCATATGTCTACTGCCTTTTATCAATGCTAGGTCTTGTGTGGGTAATTCTAGAACAGGGCACATCATCAACGAAGCAATAACACATACTTTGCTTTCAGGCCTGCTAGCAAAATTCTGAATGGGAGATGAATGTGCTCCCATCCAAGCCAAAACTGCCAGCACAGGATTATCAACAGAAGCAATATTAAATGGGGTTTAAATTATTGTTTTAATAAGGTAAAATCTGGATTCCTCCCTGGTTCTTGACCAGAAGCCTTTGTCAAAGAATCAGCTTTCCTTTGTGATTTACCTCCAAAGTTTACCTCATGTAACATGGGAGAACGCTATTATTTAAATTATACAAGCTACCCTGGGTTCTCCAGCAGCCCTTTCTGAACCTTTTTATAGATGAACTAGTTGGATGTTGGTCAAATTTTAATAAAACCAAAACGAGAACAGCATTGCTTTCTTTTTAGGTAATTGGAGTAAAGAGAACTTGGGGACAGCTAGAAATAGTTACAGCAAAACCAGAGATGAGTCTGTGGGTGTTTGAACCCTGTGAGCACTACTTGGCTTGCTCTCTGACCCAGTCTGGCCTCAGTGAGCTCCAGAAAAATCCAAGAAATGGCAGGTATGGTGTTGCCTCAGTCAGTCGGTAGCCAGGAAGGAAGCTGCCTACTGGCCACACTGGCCCACCCTGGCACTGTCAAAGGGTCTATGCCATGACTAAATGTGGCTTGCTTGTTCTTGGAAGGAAGTAAACCTTCTCTGTTTGCACAAATGGATACATGAGGGATATCTAAACTGACTAGAGACTATTCTCTCCAGTGCCAGGTTTGCGTGCTGCTCTGTCTCTAGTTATAAAGATTATGAGGAATGAGCACCATAACAAATATCACGCAAGCTACATAGGTGATATCCTGGTATGTGCTATCACTTCCTGGCATGGAATCTGGTTCCTACCATTCACAGTCATGAACCATGAAAAGGAGCTGAATCAGAAAGCAAAGGGGACTGTGGAGGTTAAAGACCTTCACAGGGGAACTTTAACATGATCCAGTTGTTGAATTCTAAACTTAGTTGAGCTGTATGCTAACAGCTTTACATAAGTCTTTCAACTGAAACCTTAGACAAACCTATGAGGCAGGAATTATTAGCCCCATTTGACAGGCCAATCTGTCACATCTTGAAGCCAGCAAGTTTTTATAAATCAGCATAACCAGAGTCTGGCTGATGATATTGCTCCTCTGCTAACCTAACCAAAGTCTATTCACTGGAGTCCTGAACATACAACTCAGGACTTCCAGGAGCAGGGTTTCTGTGCTGGCCAACTGGCGCCAGAGGCAGCCAACATTCTCTGGACTGCATCCTCATTATAGGAAGCTGGAGGGTAGCCCTCTGCACAGCTGGCTCTCCAGCAAGCCTCTGTTTCCCCTTGGATCTCCTTCTGTCTGCTAGTTAATGACACTCAGGCCTTCTGTTAAATCTGGTGGAATCTTAAGTGAGGATCACGTTTTGCACTTCTATGAAGCTTATTATTTAAAAGTCTTTACAGAGGTCATTACGTTAAGTCACTAAACCACCCTCTTCCTCGCATTAAGTATGTTATTGTCTTAAATACAAGCAATTGTAAGGGCATACCTAGCAATTGTTTGAAAGTTTAGTTATGAATGAATAAATGGAGTATGATTGGCCTTTACTAAGGCAGCTGGTGGTAGACAGCCATAAGCCTTAATACACATTTTAACAAGACAATGTTTCTCATAACAAAAAATCTAGGATTCTACCTGTGTATACTGTGAGCCATAATCTCATTTTTCTCTTCATGAAGATTAAATAATTTGCATCAGAAGTTGGGACATCAGCCCCAGAGCCTTGCCTGTGAATTGGGAAACTCAGTCTCATTTCCTTTGCATGAAAATGATTAGTTTCATCTAATGACTTCTTGGGTCACAAGGCTATCTTTATAAAAACTTGGTCTTTATCGTCAACCCCTCAGAGTTAGGAGGTTTACAGTGCACCGAACTGCCTGGGTCTAAACCTCAGCTGGATAACATTCTGGCCCAAGCAAATTCTTCAACTTTTCTTTATATAAGGTCCACTATACATAAAGTGCAAGCAATAAAACAGTTCCTACCTCAGTTTGGTGGTGAGATAAAATGGGTACATAGGTTTAAAATGTCTGGTACTTATAAGGCTCAGTATGTGGGTTGGCTGGTATTAAAGTAGTAAACATCCTTGCCTGTAAGCAGAATAAATCTCATTGTAGACTTCGAGTAATTTTCCCATCCTGCTTGTTTGCAAGAAAGGATTTTTATATACACCCCTGCTCTCCAATACTTACACACACTTACACATGGTTGATTTATTCCAAGATCCTTATTAGATACCTGAAAACTTCCCATAATGCCAGGCCCTACGCCTGTGCTATATTCACATGGACATACACATGATTATTTGTAAAATTATGCAAATAATTAACTGTAAGCAATAATAAAATAGATTAGAAACATGTGCTCTCTGTCTCATTAACATTTATTATTTTATTGTACTTACCCACATTTTGTTCTCATTTTCTTAATAGGGTATTTTAATGCTTCTATTTGGTATAGCCAAACTGTCAAGACTACATTTGCTCTTTGGAACAATTATTAGGTAGATTAGGATATTTGAATATGAGGATGCAATGTATCTCACGACATCCTTAGGCTACATTAAAGGACAACAGAGAAGGGAAAGAGGAAATGATCATGTACAAACTGACCAAGAGCATCTAATAGCCTTGCTATATGTAACAGCCTACTATTGTAACTAAGCCATCCTAAAATATGGACATCCATCCACGAATGGTCCCCATGACCCAAAACATCTCTTAAAGGCACCTCAAAAATGTTACTTTGGAGACATGAGTTTTTATGGGGACAGATCACACCCCAAGCCCAGTTGGACCAAGCATGACTCATATTCCAGTCAAGACAGAAGAGGAAGCACCATGTAACCTTGGTATTCACAAGAATGTGTAACTTAAAATTCCTCTGCTTGCTTCTACAACTTTTCCATTATAATGGTTAATCATAGAAAACTGAACAACAGGATGGGAAACTACAGACAAGAATAATACTTTCATATAGAGATAATCTCACTTTAGAGAAAAAACATGCATGCAAGTGACAACCTTTATGTGACTGTTGTACATATTCTCTCAAAATCAGGATGGAGATTGACCATCTGGGCCAGATGTGAGTCACTGTGTTCCAGTGTCAACTTTAAATGAATGTGTTGATCTATTCAAGTTGCCTTTTTGTAACTTGATATTTCTATTTCTTAGTGTCCTGTGTTGCTTTCTAATTAACTACATCCACTTTCCAGATATCATTTTCTTAGGTGTTAAGAGTTGTGCTTCAAAAAAATTTGAAAATCTTTCTCCTCAAAGATCTTTATCATTAGCATTCTCCCAATTCAACATAGTTTTAGACTTAATAATCTTTTTCCCACTCTAAACTTAAATTTGCATTCTGGTCTCAAAGTTTGTTCTCTTTTCTCCTTTACCATTTATAGCACCTGGGTCCTTTTCATTATACTCCAATTGTTCTCTGTTTCACAAGTCCTTGAAAAAAAAAAAACAGAAAAACCTTCGCCTTCACTTCTATTGGAAGTTTAACAGTTTTATGCGATTTCAGAGAATATCCACATTTTCAGAAATACTCAACCAATAACACAGATCCTCTGATACCCTAAATACAGCCCTGGGAATACTCCCTTTCGGGCCATACAAATCTCAGTCTTTAATGAGGAGTTTCCTTAGTTATTTCAAATAGACAGACCAGTGCAGTAAATTCCTCAGAGTGAAACGTGACTGACAGATAAATAGCACCCAGGAGAATGAATTTTTTAAAAAGCACCCAATGACTTCTACATACTCCAGTCAGCTCCTGTGGTGCTTTCTGAAGCATTCTAAGCCCTCAGTGGGTCAGCACAGTTAGCAGAGTAGGCTGCCAGAGAGCCAGATGTTGCTGTTGGAGACACATCAGCAACACCTCGTGCACAGCCACGCTCTGCAGAGACTAGACAGCAAATAAACTTTGATCCTTTTATTACAGTCATTTGAACAACCATCATGAGAAGGAGTGGTTGTACGGAGCAGTTGTTTTCTCTTTGGAGAACTCGCATGAAACAATGAAGATTAGATGCCAACAGATGCTAGGTTCTTAGTAAAGTGAGAGGAAGAGTCTGAGACAGAGTGATCAACTTTAACGACACAAGGAATATTCCTTCTGTTCCCTTCTCAAGCGAAATATACCTTGTTCCACGTTTGAGTGCAGCAGCCAGTGCTTGGTCAGTGTCCACTGGTAACATTTACCTTGGCATCAGTCCACAGACCTTAGATTTAACACCATTCTTTCTGAACTGACAAAGAACTTAGGTCGCTCCCCTCCCATTGCTTTTGGTAAGAACTTTATCTTGGCAATGAAGTTAGTGACACCTTGAAATCTCCCTTCTTCCTGTTGTCACCCAGGCACTGGAATGACAAATATAGCAATGAGGAAGCATTTTGTGTTGAGTAAGAGTTAACTTTACCCATAGTTAAGGTTTCTCCATCTGCTGAAACTGTTTGTCGCTTAAACACTTAGAATACACCATGTAGAATATTTGCTGCAGAAAGACAACAGCTCTAACTGCCAGTGCAAAGAGTGAACAGATCCTGGGACAGTACAAAGATCAGTGGCTTCTGTCAGAAATACAAGGACCTCTTTTTGCTTTCCTTAAATTCCAACAGTCACTTATCATTTGCCAATCTATCTCTAAACACATCTGGTAGCACTACTGAAAAGGGACACTACCATCTTTACCCACTGTTGGGCAGTTAGCTCGTGCGTGGACATGGATGTGGGGCCTGTTGGGCAGAGTTGTGGGGAGCAGAAGCACGGGGATTCGACTGAGTTCATTCTACAAGGCGCCAGGTGGACTCTGTGGGGCTCTACCCAGTCGTGTGGAGACCTCAGTCTGAGGTCCCATGGGGGCAGGGCTTCTGAGAGAGAGAGTCTCCAGCTGATGGCTGATCTGGAGGCTGGTGGTCTTTGTCTTTCGGCCCCCAGACACCACTGAGAGCCTTAGAATAACAGAGACTGGAGGCTTATGGGTTGGACCAGCCTGCAGCCTAGAGGAAGGAGGGGGAGGGAAACCCTGACAGTACCCCCTGGGTAGAGACTCTTTGAGACTCTTTGTTACTGGCACTCGCTTGGCTGGATCAAGGCTGCCTTGCTTGAGTTGACAGTGCTCTGAGACTGGAACATAGAGAAGTCTTCTGGTGGGAGATTAGGCAGCAGCTCAGTAGTCAAAGGCCTTCTCCATGGTTTCCCAAAGACCCCATGGACCCCAAAGACACGAGGAAATCCATGGCTTTAAAGGTTTATTGTCATGGCAGATGGTGGATGAATCTGGTTGTACCCTCCGCCTCTCTCAGGGCAGACCTGAGTTAAATAGGGAGAGAGAAGGGTCTGAGAAGGAATACTTAATTGGCTATGCCCTCTGGCCTTCAGGTATTTCATTAATATGGAAATCTCTCGAGGCTGAGGCCTGTAGTCACACCCTCAGTGGAGGGGCTGATAGAGGTGTTGCCCCACTGTGACTGAAAGGCACTGATCAATGGAGGTCTTAGACAACTGTCAGGAGCCTGGAGTCTGGGAGTGTGGCGAAATGTATTCCGTCCCTTGCAGGGTCTCCGGCCATCTCTAACCAGTGCTCCACCAGAAACCAAGCTATCCTTCACAGTCCCACAACCCACCATCTTCATGGCAACTTCAACCACCCCACCACCACTGCCTGAGGCATTCTCAGAGTTGTGTCCTGCACAGTTGTGTCCAGCACCAGCAGTACCACTATGAAGCTACCACCAACTCACTACTCTAAACACAGCTGCTTTTCACCATCTTTTCACCATCCTACTCCAAGGTCACCACTGTCACCCTCACCTCATCACTCCTGCTGCCGTCACCACCCTTCCTAACACATCACTGCCAAACTTGCCAAGATGTTCTCCTTTTCACCTTTGTGTGTGAACAGGAGAGCTGAGGAGTAAGTCCACACGGTCCATCCAGGTCACTGCTCAGCAAGGTGGCCAGGGAGACTGTTTAATATGGCCTGGCTGCCCCACCCATGTCTCCACACCATGTGATAACCCAGCTGCCTGGGGCAGCTCAACCCTGCCAGGTTGGACTGGGATTCTGGATCCACTCAGTGGAGAGGTGGGACCCAGCCTGGATGAGGAAACCCCAACCTGGTGCCAGGAAACACCTTCCCAATGCCTAGGTTCATTCATTTTCATTTGTACCATCCACTCCAGCCAGAAGTGACTGTCCCTGTCTGTGTTACTCATGGTTGCTTTGTTTGCATTACTGTATTTCAAGCTCTTAACACATTTTTCTTCTAGGTATCTCTTTATAGCTTATCAGCTTTGATTCCTATGATAGGTACACTACAGGAAGGGAATGAAGATTAAATCAACAAAACAGAAAAAACATGGTTCCCTTCCATTCTCTACCCTATCATAATTCTTAAAAGCATCCAAATAGTGAAATTTTGATTAGCATGGGGAGAGAGCCACTATAGACATGAGGATTCAAATACTCAGACATTAGCCATCAAATAATAAATATTTGATTGTTTTGTTGGTGCATAATTGTGGACCTTCATTTCTATGATTAAATGCTGTGTATCTGAAGCTAAAACAGTGATATTCTGAAAGTATCTTCTAAGTAACGTAATAGACAATAGCTTCTAAGTAAGTAATGACAGTGAAACAATACTGGTACAAATTAATAATAACAGTTTTTGCCTGGGTTTTTAATCATTTGCCCTGGCTGAGGTTCCCTAGAAAAAAGAACACAAGAGTATTGCATTAGGTTCCTATCATGTTGTACTGTGTCGAGAAATTACTAGGCCAGACTCACAGATTAATGATGATGGTTATATATTGGCTGGATAGAAGACCTCTAGATTTATTAATTAATTGCTTACCTATCTTCTAGGTTTTCTAAAACCTCTTTGTTGCAATTCCATGAAAGGAGAAAGAACAAGATGGCTTCCCACGTTCCATAATACTCTGCTTTGGGTTTCCTATCATTTGTAGACAGCCTCTGATTTTTAACACATTTCCTGAAATGCAAATCATGATCCCAGCCCATCAAAGAACATTCCTGAAAGTTCTTTATCTCATCAGCCACGATTTCACTGTGGCCCTTTCCAAGTTTCTGTAATCCAAAGGGATTATGAAGGCAAGAGAGAAGGAAATGCTCAGAGTCTCTCCTATGAGATAATGGTGATATTTCTTAAAGTTTCTTTGTCTCCTTGCAACATTGTCATCAGAGAGGGTCACATTTTCCTCCCTGAAGCATCATCTGCAGAGACATGAATCACTCTGGAGAACTGGAGCAGAAGGCAGGGGGTAAGGTTTATGTGTTGCAGTCCAAAGAGCTTAATCAACAAAGACATACAGTTTGATGGTCGCCTGCTTTCAGGGATTTGGAAAGAAGTTATTCCTTCCACTCTCAACTCTTTCCTGATACATGTCTCAAAACCAGTGTTCATCTCATCATTATCTCTTCATACTGTTTGGATTAATTTATTAGCCCGTGCAATCAGAAAAGAAGTGGTGCTTGGTTAATGCTGTGCCAGAAACATCAGGATCTAATGAATGGAGTTCTGGCTTCAGAGCCAAGCTGAGTGGCTCCTTTGCCAAGTCCATACAGGCTGACTCAATCACTACGCTTGATTAAATGGGCTTGGGAGTGCACTTCTTGAATTCTTGAAAAGGTAATTAAACTGCTATGACCTGAACTTCCTTATCTCTAAAATGAAGGGATTTCTTATGTACTATGAAGCTATAACCTCCCCATAGACCATTCCTCCCTGGGAAGGAGGAAGCCTCTGCATAAAACGTCCTTTTCCACACCACAGCATACTAAGGGCATAATTAGCCTTTTGCTCTCATAGACCTTTCATTTACTCAACAAGTATTTATTGAGTTTCTACAAAGTGCGTGGTATTGTGTTAAGTACTGGGTATAGAATGGTGTTTGAGCTTGCCATGGAACCTATAATCTGATGTGGTAGCCACATATTAATAAAGAGGCCATACAAATAAGTGGATAATTACAACTTAGATATGTACAAGGAAGAGGAGCAGGATGCCAACTAGGGTTTGGACACCCTTGCCCTTGCATAACTAAGTCAAATGTGAGAGTGGGGCTCCCTGAGAGGAAAGAAACTGAGGGAAAACATGGAGAAGAGACAAAAGACCACTATCATGCAGAGGATGAATGACAGACAAGCTCCAGCGAGTTCCATGCCACTTACATGGATGTACATAGGTAGAAAATCTCAGCACCAGTTTCAAAGAAAACTCTCACTTACTGCTCATGCACAGTAAGGTGTCATGTGAGGTCCGCTTACCTGACCTCCCCTAGGAGAGAGACAGCTATTGAATCATCCCCCAAAGTAGCACATGGCCATAGGAATTGTCTCTCTTTCTAATATGCCACTATGTAGAAGTGGGGTTTAGTAACCCCCAAGAACTTGGTGGAATGTAAGTAAGTGCTCCAACTACCCCTGTTCTAGTTTCTACTGAGACTTGTATATTATTTTATTTTTTGGCAAGTATAACATAAAATATACCATTGACTTTGTAGACTTATCTTCATGTCCAGTTACATTCCTGGCTTTTTATAGCTCTAAACCATCTGAACGTGATTAAACATAATTTTACACAAAGACATAGTACTGTAGTTTGTCTTATAGCCCATGGTAGATGTGACAGTCATGGAACTTAAGTTCAAAAAGCAGAGTCTGTTCAGCCAGCAAGCTCTTTGCCCATATATGGGCTGATTTCAATGAATATGACATGACTGTTTTGGGGAGCTCATGGATATCACTGAATATTATTTTTCCCAAGGTTTCAAACATGTTACTTGATGCATGCTTACAGATGATGTAGTGCTTGTCTGGGCTGCACACCCATTATATTGTTCTCTCTTTTCTACTCTGCCACCAGCATGACTTGTCCATCATCTCATACAGGGCAAACTATAAAAGAGAACACTGAGTGGCTTTTCTGCCCTCACTTCTACACATCTGGACTTACAAGAATAAAGCTCTGGCTACCTTGACCTTGTGAAATGCCTAGAATTGAAATCTCTTATTCTCTCTTCATTTAACACCTGGTTTGCCTTCTGTCTGGTCCCAACTCAATCTACTCACGCCTTAGTCCACCTCTTTTTGGCTTAGTTTCCAGCTGCAAATGCCGAATCCTTGCAGACAGTCCATCATGCTTCGGTGGCTCCCCAGACTCTTTATTCTTCACCGTGTACCAGCTTCCCATCCTTGCACCAGTTTTCTTGCTCCTTACCTAAGGTCAGGACTCTGAACCCATGGCAATCCAATCTTCCCTACACATTTTAGAGGCTACTAGTATATTCCTATTATGTTAGTCCATAGTTTTTTCTGCCTTAAACTAAATTGCTGATGATTAAAACAGTTGAAAATGATACAAAAGGGAAATATAAAAATAATACAAAATTATATCACACAGAAAAATGATTAAACATACTAATGAATATCATAATGTTCTCTCTTACTCCCTGCCACAGATGACTGCTATGTGACTATGACACCATTTTTATTGTAAAGAAATACAAGATGGTGGGCAATATACTATTTCATTGTAGTTTTATTTTTTTCAAACCTTATTTTTAATGATGGCTCTTAAACACTTTAACCTGCCTTGTGGCCCATCACCCACCAGAGGTAGTGGAAAAGAAAGGATACAGGGGAAGTGGACCTGTTTAGAAATTGTTCTTTGGAGCAACTTCCATCTGTGTCATCTAGAAATTGGCAGTCAGTTCACAGGTTAGCAGTGGCAGCTCGGTCCACTCATGAACACATCACATATACACCAGCAGTTCAATTTGGTAGAGTCAGGATAGCAAACACAAATCAGCAGTAGTGACACAACCTAGCAGAAACAATCATGCCTCAGCCTTGGTACAAGTCAGCAAGAGGGACTAGGACCAACAGGAACACCAGGAAAAAGTTCTCAACTGTGCCTCTCTCAGTGAAGCAAAGATCAACAAAGACTCGAGACCCACAAGCATTGCACAGCTACCTCTATAACAAGCCTAGCTCAGTCTCCATCACTGGCCATCAAGTTCTATTTATATGCCCTCTAACAGGTCTTGCCACAGCACATCTTGCCTCAGCTGAAATCACTCTGCCCATCATCCCAAGTCCTTGGAAGCAGCAAGGCACATCACCAGAAGTTTTTGGTGCATTTCTTTCAGTGGAGTCCTGACAAACAGAGCTCAACTACACAATGTAAGGTGGACCAATGCATGTGTGTTGTGGGCAAAGAATCCCTCATCGTGTGTCCTTCCAAGTGGTTGCCTTAGCAGAAGATCCTTTCTCCTGTGTCTGCTTCAGCAAAAGGCTTCTTCAAGAGTCTGCCTTTCACCTGTGTCCACTTCAGGTAAATGTTCCTTCATGTGTTTGCCCCAGCAAAACAGCATCCAATCAACGAACTTTCCAAAGAACCCTTAAGTTTCCACTTCATTTCACTGTCCGTTTGCCTATCGGTCACAGTTTACAATCACTTGATAGATGGATGCATAGACTTCTGTGTCTGTGTATGCATATGTGTGAGTATGCTTATGTATTTACTGGGGGACATTTGGATGGTCTGAGAGTCAATGTGGCCTTCCAGAACATTAGACATGGTAGAGCTGCTATTTGTAAATCATCTTGAGTTTCTTTTTCTTTAGAAACGCCCCTCTAGTTGACAGCAGAACACTTGCACAATAGTGGTCCCATAAGGATATTCATTTCTTAACCCCCAGACCTGTCAACACCTTGCCTTTCATGCCAAAAGAGATAGTGTGGATATGTAGTAGAGCAATGAACTGTTGTTATTTTAAGCCAGGTCATCTGTTTTCTGAAGAACTGGGAAACCACTACAATGGTCTCATCTCCAGGCTGATAATGTTCTTCTTAGAGAATCAGTGAGTCTGCCATTGTCCTTTCTGCACTTTGTCCAAAGGAATAGAATTTCCCAATGAAACTTAATTTTTCCATCACACATAGTCTTCTGTTGTTCAATAGCTTATTTACCCAAGGGTAAATTTAACTAAAATTTAATTTAAATCCTCCCAGAAAGGGAAGGAAGAAAGGGCACCTCACCATCATATCAGCTAAAATGCCCTAGTTAGCCTGCTGTAGATATAACCAATGGTCTCTATGTACAGCTGCTATCAATAGCCCTCCAGTTCCCTGTAGACTCCAGAAAGTGGAACCAAATACAGACTACCTCTTAACATTATAGATTTCCTAAAAATTTGGTATAAACCCCAACCTTTCCTTCCAGTGTGGCTTTACATGATCACAAGTATCTTTTATGTTATGGCTTAGTAAGTATCAAAGGTTAAAACCTAAAGCAGTGGTTCTCAATCTGTGGATCACAAGCCATCTGGGAGTCTCATATCAGATATGTGATAGCCTGTATATCATATATTTTCATTACAATTCACAATAATAGAAAAATTACAGTTTTAAAGTAGCAACAAAAATAATTTTACAGTTGGGGTCACCAAAACACGAGGAACTGTATTAAAGGGTCACAGAAATCGGAAGGCAGAGAATCACTGTCCTAAAAAGTGCAAGATATTACCAGCACACGGAGAGCACTGAAAGCTATCAGCTCTGACTCTTAAGCTCATGACCTCTTTCTAAACTTAAGACATTGAGGCAAACCTGCCACTCACCCTGAGAACTGCTATTCACCACACAAACAAGGACCACAATAAACCCTTGTATTGTGTCTGTTCCACGATCCTTTGATTACAGCGCCTGATGCAGATGCTGGCTCACTTAAGAAAATAGAGATTTTATTGCAAGAGTTTTAAAGAGCTCTTGAAATCCACAGGAGGCTGAAGACTGAGACGTGAAAGCATCAGCTACGAGTTTCTCTGGAGACCCAAGGAAAGAAAACGAACAGAGTCATAAGGGCACAATCTGCAGGGAGAAAAATCTGAAATATTTCAAAGCCTGAAGAGTCATGTGAGCAATTCTTGGAAAACTAATGAGTGAAAATTGATTGATTATTTCTAAAATAAAGCAAGCAGAAAGAAATAAATTTGGAAGGAGGAGATTTCCCTCTCTGATCATGAACCATCACAAGCACTTTGCAGACATCAGCCTCTCTGTGTATATGGCATGCCCGTGATCTGGTTTTGTTATTGCATCATTTCAGCAGGTAACTGAGATTCTGACAGCTGGGTGCCTTGACCAAAGTCATAAGGCAATTAAAAGGCATACTAGATTCCCAGCATGGGTGACCTTATTCTTGTGAACAGTAAACTCATGAACTATATCATGACGCTCTGAGAATTCCTCTTGAAAATCGTGGATGCTGTTGAAGAATATGAAATGACTATGGTAGTAAAAACAAAATTAAGGAGTGGCCCAGGCTATAATTAACAGTTCTTGGATATTGATCTATTGTATGACATTGGAGTGATTATGAAATGAACCTGGCAATATAGAACTGCCTTCTTGTACAGATACCAGAATTATAATTTAAAGCAACGTACTGACATATAAGCTCTATGAAAAGGGAGAACAACATATTCTTCTTTCCTGCCCAGTGTGTGCTCTCAAATGTGACACATAGTCAGGTTTTGATAAGCACTCGTTCAATAAATGAATGTGAAGAATACATTTTAACACATACTTTAATATTTTTTTTAAGTAGACTCAAATATGATAGTTCAGGATATATCTGTAAGAGAGCTGCTTAGTCAGGATGTGAAGAGAGGAAGAGTCACAGAAGTTTCATGGGAAAGGAGCCGTTACCTTCTACATGTTTGTTATAATGCCTTCAAGGTGAGCAGCAGGAGGGGATGGAATTATCTTCATTAGCAATTTACAAGTGTTCCTGAGTATTTTGAATACTGTTATGTCTTTTTAAAAGGATCCTGCATGGATCGCATCAATGGGGAGAGAAGAAGTTTTGTAAAAAGACTTTTTTAATTAACTGGATTAAGGAATGGGAAAGACGGCTAACACCTTTCTCCTCACAAAACTGCAGACAGAACAAAATGGAAAGGTTTGTGATGCTTCTGTGGTCTGAAAACTCTAATATTCTAATACCTCTCAGAGATATCGTATCTCCTTATTTCTTTGAGAATTATAGAAACAGCATTTGGACAATGTGCAAGCAAGCTGAATGTATTTGAGCTAACCCACCGCAAGACTCGAGTCTCTCCCAACATGTGAGGGACCCAGAAGCACCGATATTAAATATCTTTTGCGCAAGCCCCTGGGTAGGTATTCCATAGAGACAAGGACTATGGTATGAAGCCAGAGTGGAGCTCACTATTACACAGATGGTAAAGACTCAAGGGCAGCAAGCCAAGAGGAAAAATGAATGTGTATTTTCTGAGTGGTGTTGTTTTCAACGATGTGTACTAAAATTCATTTTATTTTATTGTTTGCACAGGGTGATTCACAGAGAAAGAGGCTAGCATAATGTGGTAGTTTGGATGAGAGTGGCCTCCATAGGCTCTTACATTTGAATGCTTGGTCTCCAGTTATCGGAATAGTTTTGGAAGGATTAGGAGGTATGACCTAAGTGTGCTTGGTGGAGTAGGTGTGGCCTTGCTGGAGGAGGTGTGACTTTGTTGGAGGAGGTGTGGCCTCTTGGAAGAGGTGTGACCTTGTTGGAGGAGGTGTGGCCTTGTTCGTAGAGGTGTGCCAAGCAGCTTGGGTGGGCTTTGAGGTTTCAAAAGCCTAGACCAGACCCAGTTTCTCTGTCTCTCCCTCTCTGCTGTGTGTGGAACAGGGTGTAATTTAGGGTACTCTTTATCTAAGTTTTCAAAGAAGGCTGTCAGGAGCTGAGGCACATGTCTGAAGCTGAAAGCGTGAGTGAGAACGTGGACTGCTCCACAGGAAGAGCATCCGGCGGGGTGATACTGCGGGAGGGGCGAGAAGCTGGTACCTGTGGCTAGAACCCTGGGAACAACATGTGATGAGTATTAAGTGGTGGGGCCAGAAAGATGAGCTGATTTCAGTCAGGGATGTGTCTACATCCTGACCCTTGGCTGTGGCTCAGGACCTGCCAGTGACAAAGGTACCATAAACCTGCTACCTCCGAATGAAAGATACGGTGCAGATCATGATAGGACAAGAACAGAAAACTATAGGAAATGAGAATGTAGGTTAGAGGCGGGAGAAAGGGGACAAAAGATCACCGTAAGTGTGAAAAGTTTAGGGTACTTAGAGCCTGTGGCATGGCGTTTCCTTAGCTTTCTGGGTCACTAAACCCCTACATAGTTAATCTAAAACTTTAATGGCGACACTTGCCTCATGTATTGTTGCAGGGTTTCAATGCACTATAGTTTCTGTCAACTATCTGTTCTGTATGTAAGGCCTGGCACCACAAGACACGGGCAGGAGCGATTGCTGCAATCTGCTTTACTGCTGAGCTTGCCAGCACCTCGGCGTTCCATAGTGTATCTGCGTAAACGGAGCTGACAAGCAAGATGGTGGAAGCAGGATGCTGATTCTGTTCTGGTTTCAGCCAAGATTGTTTGTTCAGTCCTAACAGCTAGCATGAGGCCTCCCTGGGGACCCTGGGAAATCACCAGCCACACGGTAACCAAAAGGCAGGCAGAAATCTGAGCAGCCAAGAGGGAGGCGAGGCAGCCTTTGTGGGGAAAACATTTGTTCCCCTTAAAGAAATAGGATGTTTGAAAAGAAAACATGAAACCTTGGAGACGCAGACTCCAACACATACATTGTTGTTACCACTCCCTCCAGATGGGCTAAAGGACCACGCCAACTACATGATCTATTTCTTTGCCAGGAACAAACTCACGGCAGAGAATGCCGTGTTCCCGCACAAAATAATCTTTGTGGTATATTAAACGAGATTTGTTTCCAATTGCTATTTTCCCAGAGAGCAAGTAACCATTCTAATTCTTTAAGTTCACGATTCATTCAAACCTTATAATATCCATAATCAATCTGTGGTTCTGGGTGTTGTTTACTGGGACTGAAAGAATGCCCTGGACTTTTTCCAGACGCTAAAAAAATGCTGCAGAAAATGAGTGAAATTAAACCGGTCTAGACCTGAATTGAGAAGACTGTCTGAGAAAGAGAATTAGCTGCATCCAAATTTAGTTCGGCGAGCCTCTCTTCATGGGAAGCCCGGGACAGCATAGCTCCAACAGGAGGCAGGCAGCCATTTGGCCCAGGTTAGATGAAAATTCAGTGTGGTAGCCTGGGAGACTCCATGGGTCAGCTTCTCCATTCCCTTGCTGTGACCCGTGTGAAGCAGGACACAGTCCACTCCCAGGGTTCCTGATGACGGTGCTATTCACCCTTTACCAGGCTTTCTGTTCCTCTTTTTCCCTCTATTGACGTCAATGGCATCTAACCTAACTAACTAGCTTCCTACACTTCATCTAACTCTTTATTGAAGCTTGTTCTCATTATTCAAAGTGTGAGGAGACTTTCCATTTGTCTTCCTTTATTTTCTGAATAAGTTTCTTTTTGGTGACCCAGACCCCCCAAATTATTTTATTTGGCATTATTATGTAAAAACTTATCAATATTAAGACAGTATAAGGATTGAAGGAATAGCTCATCTTCCTGTAAGTTTATATATACATGTATATATTCATATTTGTAAAAAAAACAGAAGATAAATAACTTCTTAAGGTTTCTAGTGTGTGTGTGTGTGTGTGTGTGTGTGTGTGTGTGTGTGTTGTGGGATACTCTAAGAGGATGTCAGACTCCTGGAAGCTATAGCTGTAGGCATTTGTGAGCCACTGGACAGGGATGCTGGGAACTGAGCTAAAGTTCTTTTGGGAGCAGCAAGGGCTCTTACCTGCTAAGCATGAACACAGACCACTGATGTTCAAGTTATTGTTACCCCTTCCCTCTGAATGAATAGCTTCTAACTCTGTTGTAGACAGTTTTGTCTCATTATGACTCTGAAAGAAAATTCACAATACTCAACAGAGTGATCAATGCCAAGTCCTGGAACAGAAAACATGAAAAACAACATAAAAATAATTAGCTTGTATTATCTCGTTAGGTCCTGCTAATAAGTCAATCCTCCTTCTGGTTACATTCCTTCCAGAAAATGGTTATGAGTAAGATATATGAATGGCTCTCCCACTGGCTGCCTTCTCCATGGACCTTACCTTTGTTTTATGGACCATTCTTCTTTAGTTTGATCCCCTTATAAAGGTAAGTCTCATTTGAGAGTCAGTCAAACACTGTGGCTATGCTCACAGGCTCAAGGTCTGGGTGGCTTCAAATTTCTGGTTCGTGCCTAGCTAAGCATTCCTAGATGTCTTACTTTATATTCTGTTGCTATAACAGAATTCCACAGCCTGGGTAAATTACAAATAATAGAAGTCTATTTGGTATTCCGTTCAGGAGGCTGAGAAATCTAAGAAGCTGGAACCAGCATCCAGCGTGATCTTTTGTGCAGCATCCAGAGTCAGGCTAAATGTATCCTTTCATCTTAAAGGCCCCACCTCATACCACTACAATGACGACTGAGTTCCAGCACGATTTTGGAAGAGACATCCAAACCATCAGACCAGGAAGTCTTAGCTTCCCTGTGCATCATTATTTCATTTGTAACAAGAGCATAATTGTTGTAATGATTCCATATCTATGAAAGTCCTTGAAAATGTCTAGTTAAGAGTCAGTGTTCAGAAAATGGTGGGATGGCCTTTATTCCTCTCCTTTTACTGTCTTCAGCTTTCTCCTTTTTCATGAATTTCTTCAAGTTTGTAAGTTCAACCTACATCAATAACTACAACATCAAGATGAGCTATTCTGTTCTTCTATGAGCTACTAAAGCTAAAACGTCTGTGTTGTGGCTTTCTGTGACAATACGGAAATGAGTCCATATTAACCATGACCAGATGGACTCCAGTCTTGCTTTGTAACATTGACTAGAGACCATTATAGAACACCAGCTTTACTTACTAAGGTACCAGGGTAAGGCTGGTAAAAACATGTCAAAAGGATCTACCTTTACAGTTCTCAACTCCTATATTCAAACAGAGTATCATGAAACTATTTCCAACAGCCAAACTAAGCCAGTATTTGTTTTAATGAGATAGCCAGTCAATAGATGTCAATCCAGTCTCAATGAAGGTTAATAAATAGTATCTAATGAGTGTGGGGTGTGAGTGGAGTCCCCGGTAAATGTGTATTACTCACATGGGTGTGGCCAAATGAAGGATGCCAATGCATCAGACCCACAGGAATGGCAAGGCCTTCCCCTGGTTGAGTATGGTTGTTGACAATGTATACAGAAAGTATCATCCACAGCTTCCTCTGCCCAGAAGACTGCAGCCTGAGTCTTTTCCCCTGCAGAGTCCCCCACCTATGGAGAATACCTTGCCTCCTCGCTCAGCTGTACACAATACATGTGCTGAGTTTCTAGCTGCTAGTAAAACTCCATCCCAACCCTATCCATTTTCCCTCCCTTTCTGTTTGTGTATCTGTGTTTCCTCATTTACTGACTGTGTTATCTCCCACTTTGTCTGAATCAGGTCAATCACAAAACCTGCAGCTCATGGCAAATGAGTTCACAGATACAGCTTACAGCATTGCGGCTTCCCTGCCAAACTGGATTTCAGTAGGCTCAGCTCTTACATCAGCTGTTATGAGGGAGTCATACTCTTAATCCTCATATCCACCATCAAATTTATAGTATTAAAAGTTTATGTTGACACACACACGATATTTTTTTTACTATGAAATACAGCTTTCTGTTTTGTAGCATAACATTCTAGAATGCTTGCAAGGTTAAGCCATCTCATGGCTGCTGTTTCTGCATCTGCATTACTCCTTCAAATGAGCACCTCTTTTAGTCTATGCTTGCTGATGCTTTGGTTCTTGGTAAACGCCATGCAAAAATGATGTCTCCATGTATGGATCATATTTAAGTTTTCCATAATACTCCTGATTTTCAACCATTTTCACCACCATCATTTGATTATTCACCACTATGAATGATATCTTGACCAAATGTTTGTGTGTGTGTGTGTGTGTGTGTGTGTGTGTTTACATGCTTGTGTGTGGGTGCACATGATATGTAAATGCTTGTGTGTGTGTCTGTGTGGTGCACATGGTATGTACATGCTTGTGTGTGTGTGGTGCACATAGTATGTAAATGCTTGCGTGTGTATGTGTGTGTGCACATGCGCACGTGTGCCTGTGCTTCTGTGTGAACACCAAATGTCTTCCTTGGTCACTCACCACCCTTTGAGGCAGAGTCTCTCACTGAATCTAACGTTCAATAATTCAACTAGGCTAGGCAGCCTGTAAGCCCCAGGTATATACCTGTCCCTACCTCCATCACACCAGGATTTGGGCACATGCTATGCACCTTGGGTTCTGAGGCTCTGAACTTATATCCTGTGCTTATACAACAAGTACTTTACCAACTGAGTCATCTCCCCAGCCCCCATCCTGGCTACCTTTGCTTTCTTTTCCTAAGTAGTGACTTCATGTCTTTCTTAAGAAATATTGTATCTATTTAAAAACAAAACTTTGGTTTTCCTTCATTTAGTTTAAAGGCTAAAATTAAAATTTTATAGTGAAATTAATAGTTATTTTTATCCCTCATACTCAGTAACTGTAAGAGTTCCTGAATGGGCTCAGGGGCTAACAACACTTGTTGCTCTTCCAAAGGGCTTAGGTTCAATTCCCAGCTCCCAAATGGCTCACAACTCTGTAACCCCAGTCCCACAGGACCCATTATCTTTATTACCTATGTAAGTGCTTCATGAATGTCTCACACAGATGTAGATATGTGCAGGCAAAAACACTTAAACATGGAAAAAATTATTAAAGAAAAAAATAAGAGTCCCAAAGTGTTGCCATTCTAATGGCTGGCTGCGTGAACCTGGGAGAGCTGGGTCTAGAAATGAGGTAAGCTAAAGTCTCATGCAGTAGCCAACTTTATTCAGCACATCAGACAGTTTATACCTGATGGTTAAGAAAGGTCACTTGAATAAAGGTCTCATGAGTTCAAGCTATATATAATCATATGGTCAAGCTGTGCATGGCAAAAACATGTTTTTCCATAGAGACACATGAATAACAACAGCTGAGGTAAACCCACTCCTATCCACTACACCTGAAAGGAGAGCAAAAACACATTCCGAGAACATCTTGTGTTTTCAAGAAAGCTGAGGTCACAAGACTCCGGTCTTGTTTTCTTGGAGTTTTTTTCACAGGCACTTGGAAATCTCACACAACTCTATTCTTGGACCTAAGGAAATCTACAAACTTTTTTCTTAGTGAATTGACAAATACAGGACAGTGCTTTGGAAACTTTCACCTAATATATTTAATGCCTCTTGACCACTTTAAAATAGGATGGACTGTTTCCTACCGGCCGATAGTGCTTTCTGTTCCAGATTTAAATCTGTGAAAGAGCTCTAGTCATGACCCTTCCATTCTGTGAGGGTTTCTTTATCAGACAGATCAAGGAAGTTTCTAGTTTAAAGTATATAGACGTTTTCAAAACAGTCTCACTCTGAGAGTCCTGGTTACAAAAATATCAGATTGTTCTAAGTAGAAAAAAGTACCAGCTGGGCCTGGGGTTCAGGCGTTTATGCTTTAACTGGGAGACTAAGGCAGCAGGTACTCAAGCATAAGGCATGCCTGGGCTACACAGTGAGATAAAGTGCCAGCCTGGGAACTGAGTGTGATCTGTCTCAAAATGCAAATGAAGAAGGCAGTAGCTCCTCTGCGGAGCGCTTGGCTAACCTGAGCAAAGTCTTGGGTTTAGTTCTCAGTAACAAGACAAACAAATGAATGAACAAACATAACACAACAGGAAAGATAAGTAGCTAAAGAGGAGGTGGGAGAGGAAGAAGAGAGGCCTATTATATCTCTATTATTCAGACTGAGAGATCCTAAATTATTTCATCTAATTACAGGTTTGCATTAAGGCATCCAGAGTCCAGCTGAAGATAACATTTTGGATCTTGTGATTTGCTTCAGACAAGTTTATAGCTTTTCTTATTTTTTTGACAGCTTTATGGAAATTTGTTTTCTAAAAAGTTTTAACCTTCAGCGCATTATCTCGCTCAGTCATTTTATCTGAACACTTAGGGTCATATGAACTTAAAGTATTTCTAGAAAATACTAAATGTTTTAGAACTTTTAAATGCAGGAAAACCTACACAGTGACAGCACCAGTTGATATACCAATGGGATAGAGAAAACCTGCTAAGACCCTACGCACAGGTGTAAAGCCATGGGCAATTATCAGCTGCTGAGAAAGGAAGAGTCAGTAATCTCCAAGGATGAGTCTTCTCCACAGGATCACCTGGAGAGCTTATCCAGTCCCCAGTGGTCAGCTCTGAACTCATACACACATGAGCAGCACTAAATGGATTCAACAGGCTGCATTTATGTATACTCACAGTGTGTGTGTGTGTGTGTGTGTGTGTGTGTGTGTGGTGTATATGTGTATCCATGTGTGTATATATGTGTGTATCTGTGTATCTGTGTGTATTTGTGTGTGTGTGTGTGTGACAATAATGATAAAGAAATCAATAATTTGAAAAGGGAGTGAGATGGGCCAGAGAGGAATTACAGTGAGAAGAGGGAGGGAAGAAATTATGTAGAGTATTCACTTATAAAATTGTAAAGAAGAACAAGAACAAGGTCAAGAACAACTAGAACAAGAAGAAAAGAAGAAAAAGAGTTAAAAAAGAATTAATGAAGCAAAACTACAGATCAAACTATAGAAAGGGGTTATTTGGACTACTTCTTCACTTTGGGGTGAGTATAGTAGATCAAATAAAATTTACCAATGTTGTAAATATTGTTGTATTTGAGTAATAATAGAGTCTTGTAACCAGGACCAAAGTCTGCACACTAAACAGATCTTCTGCCCTTCCCTCACCACCTGTTTGGAGTGCACCCTGCTGTCTTACTCAAATCCCTAAGAATCTACTGACTTCTGTAACATCTGAGTACAGGACGTGCTTATATTGTTATTTTTCCTGTATCATATCTTACAGCTTTATTAAAATGTCCATGTTTGTAGATAATCAAACCCTTGTATAATTTAATGATTTTAATAAGTGTATTGGATTTTGCAATCATCACCTTGAATACATGATGAAGTACTTTTATAATTCCAGTGAGATATTTCATGACGTATATTGCTCATATTGCTACTTCTGCCCTAAAGCAACTACCCATTCATGTTTTGTCTTGATAGTCTGTTTTCAGAATTGTCCATAGAAATCAAATCATACAACATTGGTTTATATTGCACTTAGTATTTTTTATATTCATCCATGTAAGCATATTAATAAGTTTTTCCTTTGTTAATCACTCATTGTAATGGCAGCATTTAATTTTCTCACCCACTCATCCTTTGGTAGGTACTGGGCTGGTCCTGTTTAGAGTTACAATCCCTTTGTGATATTCTTACAAATATTTTCATATGAACCTAAAACAAATGTTTTAATGTCTTTTGGGTAACATTTGTAGTGGGCCTTCCAAGCCACCTGGGAAATACCTATGTGACTCCGTATTATTTCTGTGCTGCTTTAGAAGGTAGATCTGCAAATTCATATTCTTCAAGCAGTGTGTTTGTTTGCAGCCTCGTGTTGCCACCAATACTTACTGTTGTCAGTCTTTAAGACTTCAGTCATTATAGTGGGTGGATATGCTACAAGCTATACATACTTATAGATCTAAAATAATGCACTTTCAACCAAAGTCCCAGACAGCTTTGAAAGCAAATCATAAAAGATATATCGAAAGGCAGCAAGTCTAGAAAAGCCAATACAACTTGAAAAAATGACAAAGTTGACAGACTTGCAGTATCTGACTTACTCTACTAGTGTATGCAACCATGATGTCACTGAATAGACATATTCATATATGACTTCATATGTGACAACTGTATCATCAGACAATATTACCTAGTGATATCACACCTGTCTTCATCTATAAGCATGCTCTTTGAGATTCACACAAACATCAAAGTCACCCAAGGACATCCTTCTTAAGATGTGCCTATTGTTGAGCATGGTATAACTGTATTCGGGACTATGGAGTGTCTGCATAAAGACAGACAGATCAATAAAGCAGAAGGACAGTTAAAAATGTGAACTTATTTAAAATATGTTTTGTTTTGTTGGTGAACTGATTGAGTAGTTCTTCAGGGTGAACTTTGTAAAGGACAACATCATTTTTTTTTTTGCAATGCCAAAAGATTGGACACACATACTTGTTAAGAAAAAGGAGTCATATATTATGGAATCACAAGTCCCTTGGAGCATGCATCCACTCACTGGGGCAGGCTGGGAGTGAGTTGGGTGTGAGTGTGAGGCCTCACCTCAGGGGATTTGACCTGGGCCACATCAGAAAGTCTCACAGGGATGGCAAAGAATCTGGCTTTGACTCTGCTGAGGAGAGGGAGTCACTCCAAAGTTTTTGTTCTGAAGGGTAACATCACATGACTAAAAGAAATAATATGGCTGATCGATGAGGCTGGAGGTCTTAGAAGAAGTGGGGGGCAAGGGACACAGGACAGATAGCCTGATTTGAGGTAGATCTGGCAGTCACAAGAGACCTTTCAGAGAGACCTTAGGATAAATGTTGGAGAGAGAGAGAGAGAGAGAGAGAGAGAGAGAGAGAGAGAGAGAAAGAAGAAGAAGAAGAAGAAGAAGAAGAAGAAGAAGAAGAAGAAGAAGAAGAAGAAGAAGAAGAAGAAGAAGAAGAAGGAGAAGAAGAATCGATGAACACAAGCTAACAAGAGGGGAGATAAAGTGTTATCACACACAGTATTGAACTCCAGAAGGCTAAGAGGATTAATCAAAAAGTGGAGAGGGGCTGATTGATTATATACTTCCAAAGAATAAGCAGTTTTAGGCTAGGAAAGGGTCTTTGAAGTTTAAGTATGAAGGGCTATTTGGTGAATTCCTAGTATTAGTTATCTAGGGACCATGAGCACATGAAGGCACAACTACAGATGATTTCTCTAAGGACACTCTAGCAAATCTCTCTAAATTGAACATTCCATCCTGGAGGTTAGCTAATTAAGACTCTGGCAGTTCTAAGGGAGGATCATTAAGACTCAGGAAGTAAGCAATTCACACATCTGAAAAAGTCCCTGAAACTTACCAGATTCACACGGTACCCTCCATCCTTAGGCTTCATGCGCAGTAATGATTGCTAACAGGAGGAAAGTGTGACCCGTTGAGATGCCTGCAAGTCATGTAGAGGGCTCTGTGGTTCCAGTTTTCATGCATTGTCACCCATGCTAGACTGAGCTTTTAGGATTAAGCTATGAGTTAATCATGTTTAACCCCTTACCCATATTCTTGTAACTCCAACAAAGTCATTGTTTAATAGTCTGGTGGTATCATTTCTTTGGTCTGTCACTGGTTACCTATTTGGAATGAGTAGATGTCATCTCCCCAGGAATAATGTCACACAACAGGAAGTAAGGACAATAGCGCCAGTCAGACAATGAAACTTAATTTTAGGATAAGCAGGACCTACTGTGGACGGAACTACTAAGGAGAACTGAGAATGTAGAAAATGGGAAGAGTTACAGAGCTAAAAACTGGTTGAGGATTCACCCCAGAACTTTCTGCACACTCGTAGATACTGTCTTGAAAGTGGTTTCCTTTTATATTTCTGAGATGTTTCCTTTGTTCTCAAAACATATTTAAAATACACCAATTTGCCAGGTGTAGTGGCACATGCCTTTAATCCCAACACTTGGGAGGCAGAGCTAAGTGGATCTCTTGTGAGTTGGAGGCCAGCCTGGTCTACAGAGTAAGTTCCAGAACAGCTAGGGCTGTGACACATAGAGTCTCTATCTTGAAAAACAAAACTAATGAACAAATAAATGAACAATGAACAATAAAACACACCAATCTTCATTAACCCCATCTCCCCAATCACATATAAAATCATCTCAACTGGGGTTGTCCCACTTGTCAGCTTATGCTCCGCTAGGACTTGTGAGTATGACAGGCAAGTTTCAGAAGTACCAATCAGCCTCTCAGAAGGTGTCTATTAAATACTGCCCTGCAGGGATCCCCTAATACCAGGTGTCCTAACTGAACTGGAGGCTGCTTCATCATGTCTCAGCAGTATGCCTGCGGAGGCACCTCCTTGGTACACATCTGTGACTTGCCATGCAGGGCAGCCTGCCTTCTTCGTAGGAGGTAGGCAAGATCAGCCGAACAAGATTTGGGGAATTTCACCCCCCACATACACATCCTTCTTTAATTTTTCCTTAAAAGGCTCACACCCAGTTTCATTTTCACACACAACGAAGTCCTTTGTACTTCCCCATGACCAAGTCATAGAAGTAAATGTTTTCTTTTAAAAAGAAAGTGGGCGTGGATGACGGGCACTCGGGTGGAATGTGAATGAAGGCTTTCCCTCAGCACTACCAAAACTCCAAAGGAAAATAGAATTATGTTGAGCTTCTAATGTGGCAGCAATACTTTCCTTTTTAATTAATTTTTTTGTTATTTTATAGTCCTTTTCTAAACTATAAGGAATTTTGGAAAACATTTCAATTTAGCAATATTGGCTTAAAAGAGCTAAGTCTCTGAAGTGAGCACTACTATGAGATAGTGGGGACAAATTATTCTCTATTCTCTTTTCCTGCAAAACTTTTCAAAATGATGCTTTCAAATATGCTTTAATGTTGCTGTATGTAGAATTCATTCTCATTTTCTACACAAGAACTGAATGTGAGTTACTAAACCAGATACAGTTCCGTGAGACCAAGCAGAGTGGCTCGTAAAAACGCAGCAGGTTTCCTAATCACCATTATTGTTTTCTAGCTTGCCGCCAGAAGGGCTGGACCCTGACTTTGCAAACCGTGGTGCAGACACACACTTGCATACTTGCTGTGCTTTAATTTGAGGTACACCTGCTTTTTTCAGCAATCAGATGATGTAAGCATCCCGAGCACCGCTCTGCTCCCCAAAAGCAACACGCTCAAACCTTTGTCAGAGCTTCCTTTGGAGAAGCTATCTAAGGCATACACAACCAATAGAATCTTCAGGTGTTCCACATCACATCAATTTCTCCAATAAAAAGAGAACCAAATAAGAAAGCGCCCCCCCCCAAAAAAAGACATCTTAAGAAATTTCAGATGGCAACTGAGCTAGGGCATGCTTGTTTTGACTGAGGAACAAGGCTTATCGGAGCTTTGAAATGACACATGAGTGCCTTCAGTGCTGTACAGTCTCAAGTATTCCATAAATATTTATTTGCCCTGGCTTTTACCTGAGGTCTACATTGTATACCATGACACAGCCTATACACATACACATATATGCATCTACGCTTAGATTTCTCAAGGAGAATCCCATCGGCTGGTACCTATCTACCATGTACGCTATATTCTGGTGAGTCCAGATGTGCTAAGAGTTTTGTTTTGTTGCTCATGACTTCTCACAACAGGATTTTTTTTTAAGGTAGACTTTCTAAATCATGAAGATAATTGGCACGTGTGTCAGGCACTACACGTGTTCCTACTTTTATCGTGTAGACCACTTACAGTCTAGATGTGAGATATTCTGGAGGTAAACTATTAATTCCAATATGTGCTACGTTATGTAGGAAAATAAAAAGAGACTCTGGTTAAATATAAGAAAGCAAATGTTAAAAAGATGACCAGAAATGACCTCTTCAGAAAGAGAAATAAACTGAGACTTAGGGGATGGAAGAGAGGCAGACATGTAGGGTGCAGGAAGGGGGGCAGCATTCCAGAGAGGCGACCACGTTCCAGGAGCCTGGAAGACCTCTGAGGAACTGGCAGGAAGCCAATGATCTCCCTGTGGTGAGAGAGGAGAGGGTGTGAGCAGATGAGGTCTGAAGGAGAGGCCTGAATGGGGCATGCAGGGATTTGCAGGCAATCATACAGAGTTTAGATTTAATTCTAGGTGAAGTGGGTAGCCCTTGAAAGATTTCTGAATTATGCCAAGTCAGGCAATGCAGCTCAAGTTATTATAAATGATCCTGTGCTTCCAACACCATTGCTCAGTGCATAACGGTGCGTTTTCAGAAAGACATTTTGCCAAGTTTCAGAAAAACCCATTGGCTCAGCATGGCCTATGGGGACAGTCAAAGGATGAGCTTACACAACCCAGACTGAACTAGTAAGTGGGTGAATCCCCTCGCTGAATGCTTATGATGAGAGTGTCAGAAATATGCGCCATCCCAATTCAAGGCCAAATGCTATAAAGAAATTCTCGTTCTGAGTCTCGAATTTTTAAATCCTCGCAAAGGGTATGTTTGTGTAGATTCTTTTGAATGTGGCATACAGTTTGCTGGTCAATAATGCCCACTTTCCAAACCTGTATCACTGAGAGCTGTGGCTACGGGAAGAGGTGAAGGAATCTGCCAGTTCTTAGGTATCTCCACTTTTATTGCTTCTGTGGGAGTGCGGTTCAAGCTCGGCTGCTGCTCTGACATCCCTTCTAGTAAACTCCAGCTCAGGACCAGGTAATTAATCTCCATGTGGAAAAAATATTGCTGTTTGTTTCTACAATGCCTATGCCTCATCTGAACTGCAATTATATTTACTGTGTACCCTTGTCTGTTTCCCAGAATCACTTCATGCACAAGATAGTTAACATGCAAGAGGCTCTGCTCGCAGCCTTAGTTAAACCATCTGAACCTGAAACTGTGCTTTTCTTAGTGTATTAACTTCAGGATTTACAATAAAGAGACTTTTCTATATTGCTGTAGAAAACCTAGAATTCACCGTATTATTTTAGAAGAGCATTGTCTTGAGGAATTATAAGGTGGAAAGAGCTCATCGGCTATAACCGATACAAGAGGCAGTCTTTGCCATTCATCTATGGCCATTGAATCTTACTCACTCTTTCTTGATAAATGCCTCTAAACTTACTTTCCTGTGTTATACTAAAATAAAACGGCTGGAGTTCACATATACCACCCTCTCAAAAATGTTTGCATGTTGATTGGATCAGAACCAGCATTTTATGATAATGAGAAAATTCACTTGATTTTTTTTTGTATATAAGGAAATACAATATTCTAGAAAGCTCCCTGTCTCTAGTATATCATCTTAGCTAGAACACTTCATATACACAAAGCTAGCCCTGTTCATTATGATACATTTTCTAGAATAAAGCTAACATAACATTTATATTATTGGCATAGACTTGGTGATAAAGTAAATCTTACATTCTCAAAAATTCAAGGTTGGCTGTGGAACTAATGGAAAATCAACAGCTTCATAGCTACACTTAAAAATCAGTTACTTAAAAAAGAAAGTATGGGGCAGAAAAGGCTAATTATTTTTTTAATTATTACTGTCTGTAAATGTGCCCTGATCTGGTCAATTCAAGCACTAATGAGTAACAGCTGGGGTTGAGGCAAAATTATGAAAATAAATCACTTTCGACTGGTTATGTTTTCTTTAAAGAAGATCAAGAAGACATATTACTGACCCAAATGTGGATGGATTATGTTTTTCTCCATGTCAAGTTTAAGGCTTTTTTATGGATATGTATGATGCATCATATTAAATGAACATATCAAATGAGGTCAACCCTTGATTAGAGAATAAGTAGAAAAATCACACAAAGTTGGTACAAAGAAGAAAGATGTTGGTGATGTCCTCATTTGTAGTTCTGTCTTCCTAAATGTCAGATATATCCTTAGCTCTATACTCCATAGGCTAGATTTCTACAAATACAGAGGAGTTCATTTTGTAAGATAACTCGTAGCCCCATGATAGTCTTCATGGTGTCTAGCTTGAGAGTCACTTCAGTGAGGATTTTATGTAAATATGGAAAAAGCTTTCTCTTATAAAAAATTAATTCAGTTAATTTTGCTACTGAAAATTAACAATGGATGATGTTCATGGATGTTCATCCCACTCTGGAATTTCAATTCCACACCAACTTGGTTGAATCTTCTACTGATCCACAAACATCAGCTTCAGGATAAATGCTCTTGAAAACTGGGAAGAGAAAGGAATGAGCAACATGGCCTACAGAGCAACAACACCTGGCCTCCTTCCCCATGCTCTTTGCTTATAAGCAGTCTTTCAGAAGAGGCTATACTTTAGTCCATTTTTCTTTTTAATAACTGAATACTACAAATAAGGAGATGCATTGTCAAAAAATATAAATTTACATTTTACCATTGTGATAGATTATATGTCTGTGGTCATAGCCATATTCTGGCCTGTTCTCAAGAATCAGTTCCAAGGTAATATTGGATATGGCAGAGCTAGATGACTTACTGGATCTTGTATCCTTTCCTTATTATGAGTAATTCATGATCTCATTTAATTATCTAACCTGGAACCTGGTGTCATTTGTCAACAACTCAAAACAGGAATTAAATTTCAACATGAGTTTTGGGGAGACATTCAAAGCATTACAGGGTAAATAGTTTTCCAAATCACAATACTATACAATGTTACCAACACTAAAATGCACATGCATAGACATACAGAAATACACACACACACACACACACACACAGAGAGAGAGAGAGAGACAGAGAGAGAGAGAGAGAGAGAGACAGAGAGAGAGAGAGAGAGAGACAGAGAGAGAGAGAGACAGAGACAGAGAGACAGAGAGACAGAGACAGAGAGAGACTGAGAGACAGAGAGACAGAGACAGAGAGAGACAAAGAGAGAAACAGAGAGAGAGAGAAACACAGATAGAGAGAAACAGAGAAATAAACAGAAACAGAGAGAATCTTGAAGAAACACTAGATTGTTGTAGTTGAATGAAGTAAAACTCCTTTTAAAAACTAGGGGAAAAAAATCACTCACTGAAAGTATAATTATATGCGTTATATTATAATATGATTTGTGGTAAATTGCTTTCTGAAAAACAAGTAATTCACAATAGAATTTGGGGAAAATAATTTAAAATAATACCCATGAAAATGCCTTTGTTTATCCAACAAAGAGCTAGTGTTAGACTGTTTATGGTCGAGATTTTGCTGAGACAACAGCTGCAGTGTCTGATGGTCTGCTCTTCTTCAACACCACAACTGCAGCCAAGAGAACATCTTCTGGATGAAACACACCAAAGTCAATTGCTCCCCCACTCTCAAAGTGAGCATTCTTGCACTCATTCTAGGGAGAACTATAGTCCCTACATCCATTTAAGTGCCTAATTTGCATGATTTCAGTCTGCTTTTCTAAGAACAATTGCCATTGTTACAGAGAATAGTTTTCCAACTTTGTATAGGTAATAAAAGGCTCTAAGAAATTGTGCACTGATGGAAAAGTCCATATAAACACACTATCTATATTCAATTATCTGCTGCCAAGAAAATGAAAAGATAATCTAAATGCTTCTAGAAGTAACACTGATAAACAAATCTTCCAATTCAGTGCTGTAGAATTTTTCATCCAATAAAATTACAAAAGGCAAAACCTTGTAAGACTATCACTGACTCATTCTCTATCTTTAGTACTACTAGCAGAACTACTAGTAGCATGTATTAGTCATGGTAGTAGCAGTAGATAGAACTCAGGTTGCCACAGTTACCCAGCTTGTTCTTTTTCCCTCTGAGCCGTCTCATTATCCCCTCATGTCCTAACATTTATAGTACTATTCCCTTGAGTTTATGTCTATCTTCAGTAATCTCTGCTGAAATTCTATTTTAGTCCAGATACATTATAATAAAAAATTCACTCCAAATCCCAACAGAAATACTAAAGGAATTTACTTTCAAAACTTAAAAATCTTATTCTAAAGTTTACATGGAAAAATACAATAAAAATAAACAACAGAATCTAGGAAGACTCTGGGAAAGAGTAATATAGAGAACTTGTCAGGACAGCTGTTTAGACACACTCACAGATGGGTGATTTAAGCAGACTGAACTGAGTATAAATAATGAGGTAGGCCAGACAGAATAGAAATTCCAGAAACAGATTCATGCATTGGAATAATGTGGTAAATTGGACATTTCATATCAATAGACTACAAACTCACTTGAGTAATTGTTTAGTTCTTGACCACTAAAGCATAGTTGACAAGTAATCTTCCAATTTGAGAAGGACTTAATTAAGTTGGTAAAATACAAATAATCATAAAGTTCACAAATGATAATAGAAATAACAGTGTGATGTGAGCTGTGTGATACCAATGCAGGGCTTCTACAATTACACTTTTAAAGGATGGGAATTCAAGAGATATGTATGCAGTTTCGGCAGGGAACAAATTCAGTAATGGTAAATATTTTCATTTTGTGAATTTTAAAGGAGTAAAGGAAGCATCAGAAATTCTGGAATTTCTAAGGAATGCACCAGTTGCACAGTTGAGAAATTAAGTGTACAGGAGACACAATGGAGAAGGAGCTGAGTAGAACGAGTCAGTCTTCTGGGACTAGTACTTTTCAATCTTGTGTGTTCATCTGGAATGCATTATTCTAAGATCTGTCCTTGCTAAACCCAAAAGAGCCTTTCTGAACTTTCAATCATATCTGTTTCACACTAAGAAACCTACTGTACAGTTTTCAATTAATTCAGTGAACTGTAGTTTTATGTTACTTGGAGAAATCATTTCCATTGAAGACAAACAGAAAGTCTAGAAAGAGTGTCAGGTATGCAGAACCTGAAGAAATGTGACTTATGAGGTAGGCATGAAAAACATAGTTAGATGGAGTGTCAGGGTAATAAGAGAGCTACTTCTTAGAGTTTAAGCATCTAAACTTTCTAAAATAGCACCTTATATTTAATAAATATTGCTGAGTAAATGAATGTAACAGAGCAGACGTCACAGTCTGGTGAATACAATGAACACAGACATTGAGAAAGGGTCCCTTTTCATTTATTATTTAAAGTGATTTAAGCATAGGCTACTATCTGGTAATGTTATCCAGAAATATTACAAAGGGCCTTTTTGAGGGATAAACTTTATTGATTTCAAGGCATGTCCCTTCTTGAAGTAGCTTGAGAATATCTTTAATAAAACATTAGATTTTTTATAGATAAGTAAATACGTGGTTAACATTTTACTTAGACTGCATAAACCAGTAATTCTCAATCTGTGCGTTACAACTCCTTTGGGTATAGCATGTAATTTTTTGCCTTTAGCTCTGGGATCAGCCGCTCTACCAGCCCCCACCCAGCTGCCCTTGAGTCCTCAGACAAAACACACACACATGGTTTGTTCCTTTTCAACTTGCCTTAGGACACAATTGCTGGGTGCTACTATCTCCCGCCTGGAAAAGATTGGATTTAATAATATTTTTATCTCCACTCCTCCCACCTTTCCTAAACTTCAGTGGCTAGTCTCACTTACATTCTGTCAAACATCCCTGGCCATTCATCTATCGTAGTGGCTGCAGGCCTCAGCTCCTCTTGAAACCTCACATGGTGTCTGGCTTCTTCTCCCTCCAAAGCATGGCAAAAACTTCCCTCTCCTTCCTTGAATCTCTTTTTCCTCCCTGGACCCAGAAGCCCCACCTGTACCTTCAACCCAGCAATTGGCCCCTGGCTTTCTTTACTGCCAGATCAAGAAACAGTTGGGGAACAAGACCTTAGCATCAGAACTTCTCCCTTCATTTGGGGGTTGAATGACTCTTTCACAGGTGTCACCTAAGACCATTGGAAAACACAGATAGCTACATCATAATTCATAATAGTAGCAAAATTACAGTTATAAAGAAGCAACAAAAATAATATTATGGCTGTCATTCACCACAACATGAGGAACTGTATAAAGGGTGGCAGCATTAGGAAGGTTGAAATCCACTGGGCTATACCATGGTGATAAATTCCTTGGCCTCTTAAAGTCTTAATCTGAACATCATTTTAGAGAATGTCTAATTTGACATTATCTTGAAGGGCCAAGGCTAATAGCTCTGAGGCAGGAAGCTAAACAGAAGATAATTCAAAACCAAATTTGTCCTTAATCTTAAGTATCTAATATCTCTTGGGACTTCATGGCAGCTTATACTCAATCTGTAAATAGACAAAGAAGGCAGGAAAAAGTGCACTACTTCTTACAAGCCTCACGTTTCCTTCACCATTCCCATCATTGAAAACTGCGATGTGGCTAGAAATTAGAAGATGAAGCATATAGCCCAGCTAGAACCCAATATGTAGCAACTGCTTCACAACAAGAGT
Organism: Grammomys surdaster; assembly: GCF_004785775.1. Taxonomy (NCBI): domain Eukaryota; kingdom Metazoa; phylum Chordata; class Mammalia; order Rodentia; family Muridae; genus Grammomys; species Grammomys surdaster. Next base: position 14,875,437 of record NW_021604719.1, on the reverse strand, counting down.
AGAGTTAAAAAGTCTTATGACCAGCGGAGCCCAGGTGTTCAGTGACTCTTACCTATCCTCATAGAGCATTTCCTACCTTAGCTGATGGACCAAGGAGAAGACTTTGTATGAACAGAAACGCTAGCAAGGGAGATATGATGTCCAGACTCTGAGACTACTAGGTGTGGGGACAAAGGATGTAGAAAGTAAGATCAGATGCACAATGGTGACATAAGGTTAGTACTTTAACTTCTTGTGCCAGTGAGGCAGGAAAGCCTAGGCAAAGTCTTCTCCAAACATTGCTTGCTGAGATTTTCTTCCACTTACCAACTTGGTAGGCACCCCTTTCCCTTAAAATATTAACTTTAGTGTAACTGCATAATGGATTTCATTATGTTTTCCTAGTTATCATTACACTTTGGCCATGGTCATCTACATTGTATGCAAGGTATATTAAAGAACATGTGGTCCATACTGTAGCTAGTAGTCAAAAAAAATTTAGCATATTTACAACAAAGTTTTTTCTTCACCTTAACTGCCCCACTGTTTATTATTGTTCAGATGCAATTATTTCTGCACATCAGCATTCTATATATTTTTGAGTAGTTACTTTAAGGAAAAGTTATTTAAGTTTCAGAACAAGATTGTTCATACACTGATAAATATGAAGCAGCACCAGTACTCACAGGTCCAAGTCTCTAGAGAATATTCAAATTAGTTGCCAAAGCTCCTGAGCTAAAGAGTTGGATGTCTGTGAATGTATCAAACCTCAAGACTATTGTTAAAATTCTAGGTAAATTAAAAGTCACTTGAGGCAGAAAATAAACAGATCTTTAAACCAATGGTTCTTCCCTAGAGCACCACTAAACAATTTAGGAGAAAATGTGGTTTTATTTTTTAAAGTTACAGAATTTGGAATCATATTGAGTGCTGAGGTAAAATGTAGACAAAGTCACCTACACAGTGAACTCCTTACTTACAAATGACCAACTCAGGCAGAGTTACCAGAAAGCTTTGAAATCCATAGACTGACAATGCTGGAATGGCAGATACCACAAACGCACAACACTGTAGAAAACACCAGTTTTCTATCATTAATCTCTTTGGACTGGATCTGGAAGTGTCTGACTTAAGTACAAATGAAGTTCAGGAACTGAACTGAAAATACTCTTAGTCCAGATATATTATAATAAAAAAAATTCACTCTAAATTCCACTACAAATGCTAAAGGGATTTATTTTCAAAACGTAAAAGTCTTATTCTAACATTTATGTAGAAAAATAAACAACAGTATCCATGAAGACTCTGGAGAAGAGAAATACAGGGAGCCTGTCTGGACAGCCGTTGCGACATACTACAGGGATATGTGATTTAAGCAGACTGAGCTAAGTATAAATAATGGGGTAGGCCAGACAGAATGGAAATTCCAGAAATAGATTCAAACATGAATTGGGATAATGTGATAAATTGGGCTTTTCATATCGATAGACTACGAATGCACTTCTTAACAATTAACTAGGCAAAATGGACAGCCATTGGGGAAAAGAAAAAAAAAAACCCTTCCAAGGAAAACTCCATATTAGAAAAATGCAGGTTAGAATAAACTTAGGTTAATAAAATAGGAAACATGGGTAAATTTACTTATTATTTTTAATTGGGGAAATCCTTTTTAAATATGATGTGAAATTCAAGATCAAAATAAGGGAAAACTGACAAAGCACATGAGATTGTATGTGGGGAGAGAGAGAGAGAGAGAGAGAGAGAGAGAGAGAGAGAGAGAGAGAGAGAGAGAGAGCAAATAAGCAATAAGAAAAATATAAAGCAGGTGGGAAAATTATTCAATATCTACTATACAGAAAGATAAATTTTCTTAATATGTAAAGAGGTATTTACTATAAATCAAAAAAGTCCCCTAAATGTGACAGAACCATGAAGAAAGGATATAAACAAGGCGTTCACAAGTAGATGGCCAATAAACAAAAAATTGTCAGTCCCCACTCATAGATAACTGAAATGTACAACTACAGAGTTAGTTTTTTTTTTTCTTTTTACTTCCCACCTTGCAAAACTCTGAAAGTTACACTGCATGTAGAAAAAAGAATGGGAATTCCCCAGTGCAGGGAAATTTGGCAGATCTAACAAAATTCAAGAATATATTTGATTCAGATGTTCCGTTTCCAATAATCTGTCTTACTGGTCCACTGACATGTGCACAGGATTTTTTTTTTACTGCATTTACTGTTTTTAGCATCAGCGAAATACCAAACACTCCCCTTCCCCAGTATCCAGCAATAAATAATTAGCCAAAAATAATGCAGCCAATCAACAAAAAGTATGTAGATTTTAAACATGAGGAGCACTGTGCTGGGAGAGGAGAGACTGCCTGCCTGCATTGGAAAATTAATTCCTGTGCAGAGGAGTACTCATATTCTGTAAAAGGCACAGGGAGAATGTGTGTGTTTATAAAGTAAAACAATAGAAGCATAAATCAACTGATATCGTTAATTTATCAAGAGAGTTGCAGAGAAGGTGGAGAACTAAGTATGGAATAATCTAGTGGAGAGACAGAAGTAGAGGGCCAGGAAGAAAAGACAAACAATGTGTATGTTCAGATGGTTACCAAGTTACAACAGCACAACCTGCATTGTCAACTTCATGAGGATGGGAAATCGGTATGTATTCAATAGAGACAAAGCCTCAGTGTCAGGACATATGTGGGAAAGACGGCAGAGCCATCTTAAGTCTAAACCCTGGATAACCACCAGGATACCAGCCTACATTCAACCACTTATTCACAAGGCTGAACAGCCAAAACTTTACAGTGACTCTATTGCAAAGCATGGTGTTTGGTAAGCTAGACGGATTTATTAATTTTTTTTCACTTATATTTTCAGCTTACAAAGGTTTTATGAGATACCCTTGTAAATTGAGAAGTATCAAGTACTGTATTTCTATATGATTTAACTTTTTGATCAAATGAACAACAGACGATTACCATAGGGTAGGTCATAGGATGAACACTCAAGTCCTCATATAAAAGTAGTTTTTAGGGTCAGCAACTGCAATAGAGGTCTAGATTGTGAAGAGCTCAAGTAGAGTATTCTAAATCCAGAGGGATAACAGGAGACAAGACACAAAAATAGGAGCATGCCTGGAGCACAAGGCAGAGTTTTTGGAGTTTCATGAGTCAAGCAGAAAAGCAGCTATGGCATCCAGCTCAAAGTAAAGTCTTGTTCATTGGCTGAGTGGACATGTAATAAAGGATGTCGGAGGCACCTGTTCTGCACTTAACCTGTTCTATGGAGAGTGACATCTGTCCTTGCCTGCAGGTGCTTCTGGGACACTGGCACTACTGGGTTGGAGAGGGGGTGAAAGTTCATGTTGACTTTTATTGGATGAATTTAGCTAATATTTCAGAAAAAAAATCAGATAAGAACTGGCTACTTAGATGCAGTAATAATATGCAGCCAAGAGAAGGCATGAATGTGGGGATTACAGAATGCTTGGAAAGTCCCTTGTTACTGACTATAAACGCAGGGAGAAAGAATGAGAAGGCCGTGAAAAGCTAAGAAACATGACTTTCTGGCAATGACCAGACGCAAGGTGTGGCTTTTGTCTAAGTCTGATGACCTCCAATGACATGCCAACATGGTGAGAGAGTCTGTATGAAAAGGAGCAAGGACATGAGGTTTAAAGATTGTGTTCACGTGAAAAACTATGTGTTTATGGGGACACACACACACACAGACACACACACAAATGAAAGTGAGTCAGTCCACAGCCAGTTAGCTTTCCAAGGGATTTATAGTGCCAAAAAAAAAGAAAAGAAAAGAAAAGAAAAGAAAAGAAAAGAAAAGAAAAGAAAAGAAAAGAAAAGAAAAGAGAGAGAAATCTCAAGAAAAAGACAACTTTAAATGCTGGCCCGTAGTCCTTTGAGTCTCACATGCATTCCTGAAAGGGGCGGGAAGCAAAGCTGCACAGCCCTGGGAGTCATACACCCCCCAGAAAGGACCCAGTGGTGGCTCTGAAAGGTGGAAGTGGAGTGATAAAGATTATAGGCAAGGAGTCTGTACTAGAGAACACAATCAAGTCTAAGCAAGTCAGTCTATTCAGCTCAGGCAGAATTTTGGTGATGTCCTCTAAGGAGCCTTCAAACACAGCTATAATTTCCATTCTCAAAATGGAAATCTGAATTATAATGATCTTGTCCCTTGCCTCTGTTTCATCATGTGGTATGTGTGTGTGTGTGCATGTGTTTGTGTGTGTATGTGTGTTTGTGTGCGTGGGGGGTGTTGGGTGAGGTTAAAAGAGCTGTATTCTCATACTTCTCATGTGTATATTTCAGAAGCTATGTTTAGAGCTGATGAATAGTGTCCTGATATTAAAACAGATGCAGCGAATAAACTGGGTTTTGACTATGTCTTCTAGGGACCATCCAACAAATAATGAACCATAGAGTTGGCCAGACTAGGGCAACTCTTGCTTATAATTGCCTTCCTTCAAGGTGCTCTCATCCAGAGTGCCTTTCTCAGTCTCCCTTTCCTGTCTCAGGAAAAGTATTTCTGATAGTATACACTCCATCTTCAGAGTTCTTCAGGATAATCTTGGAAGTCATATGGCAAAGACTTCAGAACCTTCATCCACCCAATCACTGAATGACCGTATGGTTGAAGCCCATCCCTTCTCTGCCTCCTCAAATCAACTCTAAGTGGAAGTATGCACTGGTTTATGAAGTTGCTGAAATGTGAGCTTGATATTATAGGAACCAACAGACATTCATCTAGGAATGTAGGTGATATACCCCTGGGGAAAGGACTTTAGGTAACTGTACTTGGCCTCACAGCAGATAGTTTTGTGTTAGAGATTTGTGAATAAAGGAGAAAGAGCAGTCTAGAAGTATCAAAGATAATTAAGAAAAATGGCCACAGGCCCTTAAAGTCCTGCTAATATGAAGAGTGTGGAAAATAAAGTACCCACCTCTTATGAAGGATGAAAGTGTGGCCAGGCCACCAAAGAATAGCCACATTTTAGCTGAAGATGAATGGGAAGAAGACATCCACACACTGAATGTGAAGTTCACTGAAAGACCATATGGGAATTAAAATCTGGTGGAGGGAGACAGCCTTGAAATGAAATTATGTCCTCTGCAGAGTGGTGACTGACATGGACAGAGGTGAAAAGCTTGGTAGTTCCCAATGCTGAGAGGCTGAAGTTGTCATCTGCTGAGGGGTCTGGAGCAGGTCAGTTCCTGCCCATGACTACTGCTGATAGAGGATCAGAGTCCTGCCATACATAGTTTTAGTTGAAAGTACAAGCTTTGTTCTGCCCCATAGAGTGAGACCTAGAGAGGAGAGGTTGTATTCAGACTCTGGCGAAGATTAGTTTCATTTCAGGCCATCAGTTCTGTGCACCCCCTTAACTCTTCCTATGTTCTCTAGGCTTCCTTAGAAATGTATGTTTTCTTGTTCATTGAACCCATGTGCTTGTTGTACACTTTCTAAAGACAGGCCATGTTTCCCCCTCCTGAAAGCCCAACCATTTCAGAGGGTGTCCATTCAAATAGTGTCATTTCTAATGAGCTACTGTTACCCCAGGTACCCACACCAGCTGAGGAACGATTTTCATTTTGGTGAACTTTCACAGAGATTAGATCCACCCACCTGCTCAGCATTTGCTATTTAACATTGTTTCATACATATTAGCGACTCTGTTGGAGTCGCTCTGCCTGTTTCCTTCAAGCACATTCTTTGGGACCCTCAGTGTTGATTTGTTTATTTGGTGTCTATAACTTATGATTATTTCTGAAGGTTTGTTTCAGGGTTCATAATTCTAGACTGTACAAGTTTATAAAATTTGAAAAAAAAAAACAGTATTCTTTTATCCCCTGTTGTTGCCATTGAGAACTCAGCTATCTCTGTTATTATATTATATTGCAACATTTGATTTGCAACTAAGACACTGACCTACCATTTGCCATGTGCGATTCTGTTTTGAGCTCTTACCGGATATGAGCTTATTTGAGTCTATTTTATCCCTTGAGTTTAAGGCACTGCCGCTTTCCTTTCTACATTACAAATGAAGCAAGTTTGCCTGGTTGTCACCCAATTAAGCATCTGGGTAGTCTCTGGTCCTGGGCTGTCTGCCTTAAATTCCTGCACTGTGTGTTCTCTCTCTCTCTCTCTCTCTCTCTCTCTCTCTCTCTCTCTCTCTCTCTCCTCTCTCTCTCTCTCTCTTCCTCCCTCCCTCCCTCCCCTCTCTCTTTCTCTCTCTCAGTGTCCAGCACCAACCAGATATGGTGACCTATGTATAACACCTGTACTGGGGCAGGGGATGAAACAGGAGGACGGAGGTAGGTCACTGGTCAACTAGTGCAGTTGAAAAGGTGAGCTTCTAGTCCAGCGAGAAGGTCTATCTCATGGGAGTAAGAAAGAGAGCAATCAAGGAAGAGACTGTACATCCTCCTCTGGCCTCCTTTCAGGGAAACACACTCATATGCTCAGATACATAAAACACACACACACATACACACACACACACACACACACACACACACACACACACACACGGCACTTCACATATAAGACATATATCACATATACAAATAGAACATTATTAAAAGTTTTGATTTTTCGTGTACTTTATGCCTTTGCTCTGTCTCATGTCTCTCCACAGCCCAAGCCTCTTCTTTCTGTACTGTAATCTGGACCCTCTCTTGGGATTGGTCTTCCATTTGATTATTTTGGGCTGTGAAAAATATGTTGTTTAGCCATTCCAATTCGTGTCTAAATGAATCCCTTTTTCACACTTGGACATGCTATCTAGCTCATTTTAAGTAAAAGTCCCCACATCTTGATTTCCACTTTTCTTCAGGGCTCTCTTAGTTTATCCCATGTCCATCTAAACCCCGTGGACTTTTCATTTGGCTGCTTCATCTCTCACATCTGTAAATGGGATTCTTTGCTTTATTGTTTCCATGAGTCTCGTTCTCAAGTCGTGTTTTCTTTTGTCCATGTGACTTCTTTTTTAAGTGATGAGATCATGTACTTTTGAATCTTAATCTAGGGGAATCTTCAAAACCTGGATTTCTTTCTAAAATACACATACTTTATTGAAAATGATTTTATACACTGTATACTGCTCATAGTTTGATAGTTTGTTTTCCCCAAACTCCTCCCACATTCTCCCTATCACTCTACCCTCCCCCAATTCCCCCCCTTTCTCTGTCTCTCGAGAAAACAAACAGGCAAACAAAAATCAAACCAAACAAGAATACAAAATTACAAACAAAACAAAACCCACACCACACACACACATGGAGAGAGAGAGAGAGAGAGAGAGAGAGAGAGAGAGAGAGAGAGAGAG
>NW_021604719.1:14848986-14868086 GCF_004785775.1 Grammomys surdaster | reverse complement strand
GAGAGAGAGAGAGAGAGAGAGAGAGAGAGAGAGAGAGAGAGAGAGAGAACAGAGAGAAATGCTAATTTACAGGGAGAAGACCAGTAAGGTAAAACAAAGTCCAAACAAAGCAATAAGATACATAAAGTCTACAAAAGCATTGAGTTCATTTTGTGTTGGCCATCTACTGCTGGGCATGGGCCTACCCTTAAGTGTGGTTAATAGCCCAATGAGACTCCCTTGGAGAAAAATGAGTTTTCCTTTGCAAGCAGCTATAGCTTCTAGGTTAAGGATGGGAGCCTATGCGCACCTCCTCCTCCCAGTGTCAGGACCCCATCTGGCTTGAACCCGTGGCAGCATGCACAGGGCCTGCATAGGTTTCCAATTTATAAACCCTCAAGAGGCTCAGTGCTTGCTTCTGGCAGGTACCAGGGAGCTTGTCAATGTAGGAACACTTTAAATAGTGCTTTTAACTTCAAGATTGAAATTTTTCATTTTCTGCAGTCACATGGACCTGTGATTTCTGATTTCCAAACTATATAAACTGGTATCATAACTTATCAGGGAAACACATTCCTATTTTGCTCTACACAGAGCTAAGTATGTATCTTTGCTTTATACTGCCAGGGCTATGACTGCTTTAGGTCCTCTGTGTGAGAAAGAGACAGCAACTCTTGAAAACACTGCCTTTTGAAGGGCCTGCTTTTGTCATGGGAAATCTCTTATTCAGTAAAGTTAGAAATCTTGGAAAGAAGAAGCATCTGCAAAGACTGATTGTCTGAGGAGAACGACAGGGATGTGTAGAGGTAGAATGTCGCCAATCCAGAGGCTAATGACATTTTTTTCTTGGGTTAGCTTTAGCTCTTAGGCCTGCAGAAGAGATCCCCACTTTTTGCTATACCAAGCCTCCCTCATATTTCCACCCATGCATTTTTAAAATGTCTCAACTTATAAATTTCTTTGTTCTCTTCCTATTAAAACTCTAAAAAATTGCTTCCACATTGGAACACAGAACCTGTGGTGATTTAATTCTATGTTTCCCAGGCCATGGTCACTCAAATTTGGCTCCAGAATAAATTATTTCTTATTAACTTTGAGGTGATAGCTATTTTTTTCTTTTACATTGGCAGTATGGTGATTTGAATAGGTTTGGCCCATAGACTCATGTGTTTGAATGATTGGCCCATGAGGAGTGGCACTATTAGAAGTTATGACCTTGTTGGAGTTGGTGTGGACTTGTTGGAAGAAGTATTTCACTGTGGGGATGGGGTCTGTGCTTTGAGGTCTTCTCCTATGTTCAGGCTCTGCCCAGTGTGAAAGAAACCCTTCTTCTGTGTGCCTGTGGGTGACAGTCTCCTCCTGCCTCCCTTCAGATAAAGGTGTAGACATCTCAGCTCCTTCTCCAGCACCATGACTGCCTGGATACTGCCATTCTCCCTGCCATGATGATAATGGACTGAACCTCTAAAACTGTAAGCCAGCCCCAATTAAATATTGTTCTTTATAAAAATTGCCTTGGTCATAATGGTGTCTCTTCACAGCAATGAAACCTTAAGTCAGACAGTTATATCTAGTAATTGTCTTGGGGACAATTATACACACATTTTAACAACACTGACAACTACTGGCTGTTATTGGACAATCTGCATCATCAACACTCAGTGACTTAGCTAGGGTTTCTATTGCTGTTGATAACTGATAGAAGTCAGGACAGAAACTCAAATACAGCAGGATCCAGGAGGCAGAAGCTTATGCAGAGGTCATAGAAGGATGATGCTTATTGGTTTACTTCACATACCTTGCTCAGCCTTTCTTATAGAACACAGGGCCACCGGCCTAGAGATGGTACCACCTATGTTTTCTGGGTCCTCCCTCATTGATCACTAATTGAGAAAAGGCCTTATAGCTGAATATCATGGAAGCATTTTCTCAACTGAGGTTTCTTCCTCTATGATGACTCTAGATGTGTCAATTTGACACACAAAACCAGCCAGTACAACTGTCCTCTTGTCAACTTTACACACAAAAAGATCACTATTACGCCTAACCCTTCCTTTCTGATTCATCCCCAAGATCTATAACTTTAAAGGTCCCATGGTCTTTACAAACTAAGCACATTAAAATTCAATTCCTTTAAAATAGTCAATCTCTTAAAATCCAGAGACTTTTAAAATTTAAAGTCTTTCCATTGTGAGCTCCACTGAAATACTCTCTTACTTCAAGAGGGGAAAATCAGGACACAGGAACAATTAAATCAAGGCAAAATCAAACTCCAATTATTCTAATAGCTGAGATCTACTCACAATCTTCTGGACTCCTCCAAAGGCCTTGGACAACTCTCCAGCAGTCTATGCCCTGGACAACTCATTGCTTGACCCTACTTGCCCTTCGGGATTGTTGGTGAGGTGGTGAGGAGTTAATGATACAGACTCCGGGAACAGGTGAGAAAGCCACAGGAGGATCATCTGACTGCTTCTGCAAGCTCCTTTAACACCCTTCACCCACACCCTATTGGTCCCAAGAAACTTCTCTTCGAAACAGCAGTTTCTGGTTGGCTGGCATTGTCTGTGTCAGCAATCCTTGGCCTCTCAGGCAGTCCTCAATTAGATCCTCCTGCAGGAGATGCCTTTGTGACTGTGTGGTCCCTGGCATTTATGCAGAGGCAGTTCACTGTTCCTCCTACAAGTATGAATGAAATTAAGTGACCAATCCACACCACTGACCTAAAGTCCTACACAATATATTAACTAAGTATTTCTATACAATACTGAAGAAGTTATTTAGAGCCTATGCAGATGGAAAGTCATAGTGAGACATTAGAATGGCTGAGGAGAGAGAGAGAGAGAGAGAGAGAAGGAGGAGGAGGAGGAGGAGGAGGAGGAGGAGGAGGAGAAACATCTAATGGGAAGTAAGAGCATCAAAAGGAAGACATAAATTCTTTTTGATGGAGCTATTTGAGATGGTTTAATCTAAGAAGAATATTAATAATATTGTAATAATGTTGATTTTTAAGCTGATAATTACAATGTAGCCTTCCAAGATGTGAAAATTGAAGCAATAGGGGTATAATGAGTTTAATGGTGGCCTCATAAAGATAAGTCCAAATCTAATTTTTAGTAGCTGCCTGTAAATTGTAACCTTTTGCAAATAGAATATCTATAGATATAATTAGTGACCTAAAAATAAAATATTTTGGATTGAGGGCACACACTATATTCAAAGGCTTACATCCTTAATAGAAGAAGAAGAAGAAAAAGATCTGAGACACTTCTGTAGAAGAAAAGGGCTGGAGGGATGGCCATTTGAAAGCATGGTTCAGAGGCAAGTGTCTATACACCAAGGAATTCTAAGGTATGCTGACTAGATCCTCCAGGAGATGGAGAAGAACCAAGACAAGGTTGTCCCTCAGAGCTTATACAAGGAACTTACTTAGTAAATTTGTTTTGGTTAATCAAATCCTCTGAGATCTTAAAAATCATCAAACCCCACTAAGTGCGAGCTCAGATTTCTTTCCAGGATTTCTCCAGATACGGTAGGATTCCAGTTTCTGATAAAACTTCCTTTCAGCTACTCTTTGAAACTCAACTCTTGTTACCGCTTGCAGAATGGCCCCTTCCTCTTCCATGTTCACTCAGTCCTCTCTACTCACTACACTCGCTTCATGGTCCACTCTCTCCTCTATTATCCAATAATAATAAATAACAAGTTTACTACGATTTCTGGACCCCATTACTATATACCCTCAATCTTTTGCCCTCTGAACTCCATTTAACAGGAACCTTAAGACACTGATTAGGGCCAGGCAGTGGTGGCTCATGCTTTTAATCCCAACACTTGGGAGGCAGAGGCAGGCAGATTTCTGAGTTCGAGGCCAGCCTGGTCTACAGAGTGAGTTCCAGGACAGCCAGGGCTACACAGAGAAACCCTGTCTCAAAAAAGCAAAAAAAAAAAAAAAAAAAAAAAAAGACATTTATTAGGTTGTAATTCTCACTTTGTTTTACATCAATACCTCTTAGAGGCTGTGCTAGAACCAAAGTATTGTCCCTGTCTCCAAGACACATAGCTCAGAAGTCTTAAAGCAAGTCATGATCACTGTGAGGCTATTACTGCTGGCCTGGAAGGCTACATTTTAACATACTGTTTGGTTAATTTACTTGCCCAAGTATACTCAACTCCCACACTGCTTGTTCAGCTGGGCTTTGTACTCAAGAACATAACTGGAGCCTGCTCAATGATGTTTCATTAAAGTATTCTTTCCAGATTAGGTGCTTAGTGATTGTCAAGCAATTGACAGTTAATGAAACTTGGGTTATTTATTATTCTGTGTCTCTCCAGTGAGAGCACATTTGCAACAAAACTCTTGGCAAGTGCATAGCATAGCGCTCTGTCTAATCACGATGCTTAGCAATGCTTGGCCGGTTGATGGACACGAATCTCTGCTAGATTCAGACTATTTTGACTGAAAAGTCCTAGGACTCCCTTAGGCTAGTCCTTGGCATGAAGGTTGATTGTAAAAATATGTGTGGTGGTAAAGAGAAAAAATTATGGCAGAGATTTTAGTCTAGTCACATTGACATGGGATGCAGGCCATCTGGTTAGTCTCATTATCATTCCACAGCTATTCTTTCATTTCTTCTCTACCCATCTTCCTATTCTTACTGCTCTCTACTAGATTCTCTGAAGAGTTAGGTGAGTCTGATCGGCAAGGATAATGACTACTATCTTTACTTGGGCAAGGATTTTCATACTAAGTGAAGTAATGAACGTGTTTTGTTTGTAGACTGAAGGGACATGGATACTGGGAACATCCTGGTCCTCATCTGCGAAGGGTCTCCTGGCCCAGAATGTAACTGGTCAGGTTGTGGTTATATTATTATCAAGCCTATGAACAGGAAAGTCCCTCTGATTGGCAGGTCTAGAACAAAAAATCACTTTCTACCAAGTCTCCTTGTATAACTTCTGATTAAAACAGGCATTTGAAACATGCCTTTGAAATACATTCTGCAGCTCATAAGGTTTCTTCTCTTACATATTTTTCTTCATTAATTCTTTGATGTAATTTCCCCCATAGTTTTACGTGTAATATTATATTCTCAATGGAGCATTGTAATAGAGTCATAAAAAATGAAGGATAACAGTGTAGGGCTATTAATCTCCTATCCAAGAATGCGAGAATAACATCTTAATCCCACATCGCAGAGGGTGGGAATAGATATGGGAAGGAAGTTCTGTCTTAGGTGAAACAGTACTGGTAGTCCAATAAATTCAGATGTCTGCAAGTGCTTGCCCACTTGGCAGGGCAAGAATGTAGCAACTGATACCTTTTATGCTTTGAACACAACCTATATTTTCAGAAAATCTTGAACAGAGATTGTGTTTTACCTTGGATAGGTTACACATTCTTTTAATTTTTGTCTTTTTTTTTTTACCCAAAAATGAGATATTGTATGTTAAATTTCCAAAGACAAACATACAATGCTTGCACTGATCTTACCAAAAGATTGTTTCTAAAACATGTGTTTTCTAAAATGCTTTTATTTTTAAAGCAGTTCACAATTCTAATATAATTTTTAAAGCCAGAGTTTCTTTGTTTTAAAGCAGAGGTTCCATTTGTACTTTATTTTGTTTTTTCTTTGCTAGTTAATGCCCTATAACTTCTGAAGCCCTGTCTCAAATTTTAGGATTTTATTCATCCATAAAACATTTTTCTGAATGACTTCTGTCTTGAATAAGTTACTAAACCAATATATTGTATTTACTTTCCTATTTGGATTCCTCTTACAAATATGAGTGTTCTGCCTTGAGGGTTAGTTTTCTATTCTAGTTTCATTATTCCTGGAGCTCACTGGAGAATACTTATTCTTCTTTTATTTATTGGAGTTGATATGCACAATGTCATCTTTTCAAAAGATTATCATAAGAACTTAATTGTTTCAGTGTCCTTTGTTATTTTATAGATTAAAAGTTATATCTCCTATTTATGTAATTAGTTCCCAATGGAGTGGGACCATTGGATATAACAGTTCATGATTCTAGTAAGTTATTGTAAGCATTTATAAATGATATTATTTATCATCAAAAATAACACGTGAATAATTATAATGATTCAAATGATTAAAAAGATGCTAAATTGGTCTACTTTGAGTCTGATATGATTTTCTAAAATGAACTAAAACATTACCATTGTTTTTATACTCAAATCATCTCAAATGACACAACTATTTATTATTTTATGTTAGTAGCCAGGTCAGTGCCTACCTTTCTTTATAAGGACAGGCAGGAAGAGTAACGTGCCCTTGCATTTAGCCACAGTCAAACCTGTTGCAACCTTTCCTTTGTCCTGGTCAATTTTTATTGTCATCTTGACATAACATAGAGTCATCCTGGAAGAGGGAACACAACTAATTAATTGTCTAGATCAGATTGGCCTGTGGTCAGATCAGTAGTAGTCTTAACTGATGACTGACGTGGGAAGATCCAGCCCACCAGCAGCAGTGCCATTCTGTATATATGAAAGTCACCTGAGCAGGAGCCAGTGAAAAGAACAATAAGCATCCTTCTTTGATGGCTTCTGTTTCTGGTTCCTGCCCTAATTTCCTTCAGTGGTAGAATGTAAACTGGAATTGTAAGCACAATAAGACTTTCCTTCTCTTAAGTTGCTTTTGGCTTTCGTGTTTATCACAGCAACAGAAAACAAATGAGGATAGCTTTAGACGTAAGACTTTCATAAATGACACCATGAGGTCAGACATTTACAATAGTGTGCAACATCTTGTCACTAAATGTGAAACTCCAACACTAAGAGACAGGCTTTTTATGAGCTCTTTGCAACAAAAAAGATTGAAATCTAACTTAATATTACCTGTAAAACTGCAGGAAGAAACTCTCTTTCGGAGAAGTAATATGACCTGCAGTGAGCTCTATGAAAGCCATTATAGGAGGTGGGGGGTGGGGCGAACATCTGGATTCCTTCTATATCATCAAAAGCCTCTGGTTCAGCCCCTTAGGAATTTATTTATTCATTTTTCCAGTCAACCATAAGATTTGAAAGAGGAAGGTGAAGAGGGGGTGAGAAAACAACTTTGATTTGATTAAACTTTTCTTCCAGTAATAAAAATGAATATATTATGGTCACACAGAAATGAAGACGGGAACAAGGAAGCAAGTCTGACAGTGCCTGAAAATAACCGCTAATGAGCTGTGTTTGTGTCGCCAGCCATTGAAACAAGTCTCTTGTCTTTTCAGTCTTTTTCTTTTTGACATATACCATGGCACAGCATAATGTAGGGAAGGAATTATTTTATTTATATAGAGTCAGGATCCAACTCGCCCAAATTGTTTTCTGCAGTCTGTTCCTAGGCACTTCTCCTTGGGAGTTTAAAAATGGCAAAGAATGACTTGTATCATCCTACCCTATATATGACCCAATTGATCTTCACTCACTTCTGCGGATCTCAAAGATGGCATGGAGGTGTAATATGTTATAGAGCACCAGTGGGAAATGTGACCTACAAACCTGTGTAGGTTTGCACTGTATAATTTAGCTTCAATTAACTTCAGGGGGTGAATAGCCTAGAAGAGGAATGCTCTATAATTTCTAGCAGAATTTCAGAATAAGCATATGGAACACTTCTGTTCTAATAGTTTTACCTGTTTCTCAACTTTCCCAAGAATATGAATATATATATATATATATATATATATATATAATTTTAATTTTCTCCAAAACAGTATCATAAATCTCAGATTAAAAAGAAGATGCAGAGCTAAGAGAGCACTAATAATTTCAATGAAGCCAACTCAGAACTGTGTGAATTTCATAGTGGAAGTGAGTTAAACCTTCCATGGATTTGTCCTGCAAAATGGCATCTGTCATTTTATAGATTCACAGCAGCATATTTGCATTTTTTATCAGAACCTGTAATCCAGATGTAAACACCAGAAAACCACGAATGGGATGTGGGTTATCGCTTACTGTCTCCTCTGTGCAATAGGTCGTGTACTAGGCAGTTCATGACTTTGTTCCAGCTCTATACCGTGTGCATCATTACCTGTGTGTGCAGAGGCAACTGAAGCTGAGGACTCACAGAACCTCTCCTTGAGCAGCAAGTTTGCAACAGAAGAGGCAAGGTCTACTTAACCACAAAACAGAACATGATTGTCTGTTTTTTCCTCACACAGTGTTAGCAAATGACATCAACAACCAAATAAGAGTAATTTACATTGGCAGTTAAGCAGATCTTGATGGAACTAGGGTTAGAATTTCCATTCATTTTCAAACCATGTGGAATAATACTGCCTTTATGTTCCTAATATAGTCTTTGCAGATTAGTTTATATCATCATTACTGTAGATTTAACCTGCCTTGGGGTAGATGCAGTTCACTCTTGAAAATCTCTAAAGCATAGCAGGGGTAAAGCTTCATTTGCAAAGGCCCATTAAACTATGTATACGCAATTTAAGATTAAATAGTTCACATTCTTCGCTCTCTAACCTATCCCCTAAGCTCTTTTTCACCTCCTTATTTCACCATATTTTAGAGACAACTTATACTTTTTGGCAAATTTAATTTTCTTTAGAATGTGCAGGGCTTTCATTATTTTACCAAGAGCATTTTATGACCATGAGAAGACAAAAGGAACTACTTCCTGCGGTGCGTCTCCAGGTTGCCTGGTCATTCACTTTCACTGTTATTAAATGAGCTAGACCCTTCCAGAATGAAACAGGGTGAGGCACTATCATGTCCAAGGACAAACAGCTGCTGAGATAGATGAAAACTTTATTTCTAATGATTCCTAATAAATTTGTAAAAGGACAGCAACAAACCCAGGGATCCTTGGATCTATCCTCAAGTTAAGAATACCCAGAATTCAGCATTGTTTTCTAATAGCTTTCCTGGCACCTGTGCTGAATAAAACATACTTATAAATAATGGCCTCTGTTAGCCCATGTTAGACCTTGTTCATAATTTACTCATAATTTATAGATCTATAGATGCTAGGGCTTTGGAATTTTTATTGCTTAAACAAGTACCTACAATTACAGAGGAAAACTGGCTAGAGATGTAATAAGTGTATCATCCTTACAAGCTTGTTCCACACTTTTGTTTTGCTGAAGATTTAAAACAAATTTAATAACGTTAAGTGTTGAAGAAAAAAAGACTAAATGCTGTATTTATTTTCATTTTAATCCCTCAAATTTACAGAGAATTCTTTCTTCTAACATATCTATTCCATGGTTGCCGATATATAATGTTTCCTCCTCATTTTTGAAGTAATGTTAATTGAGAACCCTAATATTTCACTCTTACAAAGCACTTTCTTAAAGATGAGAATTAGTCAGGTTCTAGGTGTAGTATGTAGGCAGAGTCATTAACTGTTCCAAGTCTTCTGATATTTGTATATAATTGGGGAGAGTCCTATAGAGTCTGCTTACAAAACCTCTGAACATTATTCCTTTGATCTTCTAAACCTGCCATATTAACTGTTTTAAATGATATGAAATAACTACATTCTAGCTGTCCTAAAGTAAAAAAAAAATAATGTAACTTGTTGAATGCTGAATACTTCCTTGAGTTAAAATTTGGGCCTTGGCTCTTTGTCAGCAAGAACGTTTATTGACATAAGTAGAGAATCAATTCAGACCTCCCATCTGACAGAGAAGTTGGCTTAAAGAGCTACTTTCACAAATATTTGTGGTTGTTAGTTTTAAATATATAATATACAATTATCAGCCACTTTTCTGGGTACATTCAGCTCAAATGTAAGGGAGGCAGAACAAAATTCCTAACTATAGTAATTTGAAACAGACAAATAAATGCTTAAGTAGATTCTCACATGTATCAGACAAAGGGATAAGCTATGGGCTAAAAGTCATATTTAATAAAAATTAAAGATTGCCCAGGACAATGCTTCTTAGAACAAAGAATAGGAATGACAAAGAAGTTAGAACTGAGTGCATATGTCAGAGGATGAAAATCATTAATAAGCCACAGAATCTAAAGGCAGTGGGGTCAAAAGTACATGGACTTCTCCAGGAAGAATCTTAGAGAGAGAGCAGTACAGGTGGAGTAGTTGGAAGGCAATTGCATACGGCCCAGGGGAAAGTGTGGGGAGGAAGGAGGTGAGTGAGGCAAGGAAGGCAGAAAGTCCAAACAGAGCCATACAATAGAGCCCATTCTCACTAAGACCATATGTCTCAGAATGGGCCACCAACGGACAGGGAGACTAGGGCATGATTCGTTGAATCTGCCCTTGTCGGTTAATGTTATCCCATAGCAAAGCTATGTGTCATCTTCCTTAAACTTCTGTATTGTGGTGTCTTGGAATCAGACTCGAGAGCAGACATAACCCTTAGAGAAGAGAAGGGGATGAAGCCACAAATGGTTGAGATAGAAAGCTTATGGGGAGCCACCCGTAAGCACATCAACACATTCGGGGCAAGGGACTATGGCAAAAGAGAAGCAGTCTTTATATTTAAATCCCAGAAGATGCAAACTGATAGGTGAATCCTTAAACAATGATATTTTAGAATTGTGGAAGTTTACACTAGTAAGAAGATTAATGGAATGGCCATTGGGACAAGTCATAAGGTACACTTAACTAGATGTCCAAATAACCTGGTTTGAATATGAAGTGTCAAAGACTAATGTATTCAAAGGCTAATCTCCATCTAGTAGTTGTATTTTGGGAAGTTCTAGAAATGTTTATAGGAACCTAGCTGGACATGGGGCAATGAGACAGGCCCTTGGAAGTTAGTTACTCCTGTGACTTCTGATCACACCTTCTGTTTGCTTGTCAGTTATAAAGTAAATCATTCAGTTTCACCACAAGTTCCCACAGTCTGGTGTTCTGCCCAAAAGCACGGCCTTAGCAACCATGGCCTAAACACTATGAAAACATGATTTGAAATAAATCCTCCATCATTTAAGCTGTCTGTGTAAGACATTTTGATCTTAGCAGTAAAAAGTAACTAATGGACCATGATATAGAAAATTGTTCAAAAACTATAGAATAACCAGAGAAAATATTGATGACAGAAAGAAAGAACAATGCCTGGTTCTACTCATACATATGAGTGCATATGTGTATGTAGAGGGGGTGAGGTGGGTGGGTGTGTATTTATGTGTGTATATATAATTATGTATGTATGTATAATTATGTATGTATATGCATATGTATGTATTATGGATGTATATAATTTATTAGAGTAGCTTACAAGCTGTGGTCCAGCTAGTCCAACAGTGACTGTCTACCAATGTAAAGTCCAATAGTCCAATAGTTTCTCAGTCCACAAGGCTAAAGTTTTAATCTGGTCTTCAGAATATGCCAGAATCTCAAAGAAGTAGACTCTAATACTGGTGAAGGAATGCACTTGCCAGCCAGAGCAAGAGTAAGTAGGTAAAAAGAGAAAGAGGGAGCTTCCTTCTTCCATATCTTTTATATAGGCTGCCAAGAGAAATTGTGACCCAGATTACAGGTATTTTCTTCACCTCAAAATACCTGGATTAAAAGTGAGTCTTTCAAATTCAAATGGTTTAATTAAGAAAAAAGAACCCCCTTCAGGTGTACCCAGTTGCTTTGGTTTTAGTTAATTCCAGATATAGTTGACAACCAAAAATAGCCATCACAGGGAGTGTGGAAGAGTGAACTCTCTTCTTCACAGAGTATAAAAGAACACATTTTGCTTTCACTGGGAAGCCATATGGAATATTTACAAATGAAGTTGTAAATTATTCCACTGATAACTAATAATATTGAGAAGAAACACAGTGGTGTTCCTGAAGACAACATCTAGTGTTGCAACCAGCAAGGAGCCATGAGGACTCTCATGAGTATCTATACATTGTATCCTCTAGCATATCCACACTGAAAAAAAATTGCTGTTATCTGCTAGGGCTTTGGGGGTACATTTCTCATCACTGTGACAAAAACAAAATACTTGATAGAGACAACTTACAAGAGGAGTTTATCTCATCTCAGGATTTCAGTAGATTTAGCCCATGGTCATTCAGCTAGACGTGCATGGGCAGAACATCATGGTACCATAGAAAGTAGCTGATGAGCATACTCGTCTCACAAGGAGCATAGTAGGAAGTGGACAGGAAGAGGTCAAGTGCAAGATACCCTCAAAGGCCCTCTCTTCCTAATGTATTTCGTCCAAGCAGGCCTTACGTCATTGTTATCCACTACCCTTGAGATTGTGCCAGTAGCCAGGACCAAGACTTGAACATGGGAGTCTGTGAGAGGTACTCACATTGAAACCTCAACACCCCCAAATTCCCTTCTAATTACCTACGCACATGATCTGTGCTACATATGCAAGAATACTCACTGATTAATCCATTAAGAGCTAAAAAGGAAAAAAAGTTAAAAAATATCCAATCATAGTTGAATGGAAAAAACATATTTCATTATATGTAAGGCTACCATGCAAAAGTAACACTACCACTACAGGTATTTCAGAAACGTGTCTCATAAATGTAAAACTGAAAAAAATGAAGCAAGAAATGAATTTATGCATTGTGGATCTATCTATATAAATACCAAAAGGACATAAATATAAACTATTTTCTTTCCACATGTACACAAACAGTGCCAGCCCATCATAGGAAACACCACAAAGGTTTCTAAGTAGAGTTGAAAATTATTTGGGGAAGATTGGGCACACAGAAGACTTCCAAGAAACAAAACATGTTCTGTTTCAGGATGGAGAACATTGCTATAATAATTTTCTTAGTAATAGTTTTTAACCTCTATATGTCTATAGGTATCAGATTTTTCTGAAGGTTTCTGGTCTATCTACATTTTCCTAACTTGTTCTTGAGAGCTAAGAGGGCTGCTGAGCACCCTAGTCTTCATGGTATGGTCCATACAATTTGCAAAGGCTAGACTCCAGTAACTGGAGCCAACCTCTTTCCTGCCTCTCACTAATTTTAAAGCCCCTGCAAGGACTTTGCTGAGCTTATCGCAGTTTCTATGGAGCTTCATGCACTGAGACATCTGGAAATGAAAGTTTTTAATTAATGGAAACATTAATATTATTATTCAAAGTGATCTCCGTAAGCCGTTCCTTTTTGGCATTCCAAGAACATGTCTAGTCATCTATCTCTCTTTGGGGAATTTTGTCATCCCCTAAATATTTGCACTTGGGAAGAACAAAGTACCTTAAGAAAATCACCATAGCTGATTTCCATGTGTCTCTAGTGTCTCCTAATGATGACAGCAGAATTACTAATAGGAGATTGGTTTGTATGACACTCATATCTATTGAGTTCCAAGACAGCTCATACCTTGGTACTTTCTCAGACCAACAAGGTCACAGACTGATTTTATTTTCACACGTTTTTCCATGAATTCTGTGTTCTTGATCGATGGATCCTTGCAATTGCCAGAAGCCAAAACATTCAAACTCAGAAAATCAATGTTTTGAAGCCTTTTCATACCTTTATGTACTGTAGGAATCCTAAGCTAATGCATTCTCTGAAACACTGCATGTGTAGCAATGAAAAAGAGGTCTTCCTGAACACATCAATAGTGTACCATTTCGTTTGCACCGAATGTTAGTAATTACCCTCCATTGTAATCATTGGTCAGTCATTAACAACACATCCTAAGGAAGAGCAAAGTGGTCTCCTTTGGAGAGACTCAGTAAGTACATCATGAATGACTTTTAAACATAAAAAAGAGCTAACATATAAACACTATCTGGACGTTTGCAATGCCATATATCCTGTGCTTTTATTTTAGCCAGTTACCTGAATGCTCTCGGGTTATGTCTGGAATGAGTATTCCTGCCTTGAATGATCAAGTCATTCAAGATATTCTGTTCTTACAATATAACTTATTCCAGCAAAATAATTTACTCCAGTCTCTGGGAAAATAGTGATTTGGTCCGGAAGATTCTTTTGGAGGTTTTTAATAGGATGGACATGTGTGTTAAGCTTTATTTACTGTAAGTGCTTAGTAACCTCAGCCACAAAATTGCTAAGACCTTGTTCTTTTATTTCCCCAGTTTTTTTTTCTTTCTCCTTTGCGAGGTGCCAGCAAAGAAAGGGCATGCAACTAGATCCCTTCTGGTGGTGGATGGCTTACCTTGGAGGCTCGGGAATGACACATTCCATAATTGCAGTCATTTCTCACCACTCTGTTCCTTTTTGTTCTATTAAGTGGATAGTGTAGGTTCCAAAAGTATATATTTAAATAAAGTTCTTTTAAGTTAACAGATTTGAAAGAAGTAGATAGATCAAAACACATGTGGATGCCTTTTTTCATAAAAAGGGATTTAGATTTATATCTCAGGAAATGGGGCCACCTCAAACTTTCCAGGTTTTACTTTCCTATAGTCATTCTATAAATACAAACCAGTTTACCCTTTTAAAAGTATCAGGTCTTTACTAATTGGTAGCTATCACATATGTGAGTTACATTTTTTTATTTGACACAGTCTGAGTGCGGGTAGAATCTTTGGACAATGGAGTGAGGTAGAAACAATGAACAACATCCATGGTGTGAGGAAAGACAGAGAACACTGACGTGAGGACCCAGTAAGAGACCCTAATCCAAACTCATTATCAAAAGTTGGCTTTCTGCACTTCTTTTGATAGATAATAAGTCTATTCCTTCTCTCCTCTCCTCTGTTTCAGTGTTAAGGAAGCCAATGAAAAGCATTTTCTCCCAGCCATCAGAACTGGCTTTCCTCTGATCATGGGGAAAAAGGAGAATGTCACTATGTTATTAGAAGCAATCACCATTCTTAGCAGTGGCTTAAATTGCAAGTGTCTGATCCCTTTTCCAGAAAATAGTAATGTCTAAATTTTGTACATGATCTTCAAAATGTAACTAATAATGGTTTTCTCCACTTGGTTCCACTACAACTATGACTTGGTGTTATGCATTAACAAAGAACACTGACACCGTAGGGGTGAGGTTAGCATGACGTGGAGTAGACAATGCCCTGTGTGCTCTGTGCATTGAACTTCTGCTCATAAAATTTTCTTCTACATTTTAAAAGCCATATCTGACTTATTTTCGATCTATGACAAAAAATGTACGGTCCTAAATTATTCTTATATTCTAAATGTGGCCAATGAATTTCTAGTCATTCATTCCATTGACTGGCAGATAATTCTGATATCTCACATGAGCTACAACTATTTCAAGTCAGTTGAAAATATTTAAAAAAAAACCTCAGGGCTGATGAGAACATAATTTTAATAGGTAAAATTTGTACATGGTCCTCCAACAAGCTATAATCCCCATGGATGTACTGTTATGAGGCTCAGATTCCTCCGCAATATCCCAAGAGTCAGTCTGGTGCTTCTCTCCATTTTGGAGTACTTTGCCTGCACCATGATATGACCAATGCTCCAAAAGGGAACATACCAAAACTGGCTGTGCTATTTTTTTTCCATTAACCCAAAGGCTCACACTAGGTTTTTGAGCATATGTGATCTTTCAACAATATATTCTGAAGTCTTTCCCAGATCCATGAGACGATCACAGGATTTACTTTCCTATGAATCTGGGAAAAAGAAGTTCAGATCCTCAGATATCTACACTTCTTGACAACACTTTGAAAATGTTCAAAACAGAAGCTTGCAACCTATACACATGTTCTCTGCTTTTCTTTTTGTAATTTTTCCCAAACTAAGAGACTAAGAAGCACATGGACCATGTAACAACCTAGACTACACTATTCTAGGCAAAGAAAAGAGAGAGAAGGGTTATATTTATTAAGTGAGGAAAAAAAAGCCAATTGTCCCTTAGTGCAGCTAAAGCCAGTTTGCTCACAGGGGAAACCAGGGGAAACTGGCCTCATTGTGAGGCCCGGTTCCCATAGTTCTTCTGTGAAGCTCTTTCTTCTCACTTTGCCTAGACAACAAAACATGCTTTGAGTCACAGATCTGATAGAACCGGTATCTAGGTGTGACTTTAAGTCAGTGTGCTCTTTCAAAGGCTATAGTTGCCTCTTAATCCCCAGTTCTCTTATCTCCAAGTGTGGAATTTAAAGCTAGGCTCTTTATTAAGAGAATTTCAAGTACTAGAGAACAGGAGGGTGGAATTTAGGTGAACTTGGCAGGAAAGGGGCCTGGTTGAACACGAGAAGTACTGCCAGACTACAGCCTGTGCCTTGGAGTTGTAACTAAAACGTTGTCCCTGGACTAGAAAGATGATGATTTTCCCTAGGTATCCACTAAGCCCTAGCTCCCTTGTATCTGAAATATGATGGAAAAATATATGCCTGTATTTCTCTCTAAAGACAGCAATCTCACATTTTTGGCTGAGCACCCATGGCTAAAAACCACAAAGGCATAATCCCATCTCAGAACACCTTAAAGGTGGGACTTCAGGCTTTAGACCAGCCCCTGCTCACGTGTGTGCCTGTGAAAGCTTACACTAGACGCTCACTGAGAAATCTCAGATATGATTTTATCATGATCCATGTCTAATAAGTACAATTATCAACAGTACAACAAAATTCCACACTCGATCTTTCGATTCATAGCTCTTGGGTCTTTTATTTCTGGTAGCCTGCCATATTTCTTTAGTAAATTCTTATGCATAACTTTTAGGTGAAAACATTTTACTCTAATGTTATTTTGCAGGGAATTAGGCTATATGATATAATGGTGGGTCATGGCATTTGTGTCTAGGTCTAAAACTTGAGGAAAAAGAATATAGATGTATATATTATACATATACATACACATATATATACATCATATACATACACATCATATACATCATATACATACACATACATATACATCATATACATATACATCATATACATACACATACATATACATCATATACATCATATACATCATATACATATATATCATATACATACACATACATATACATCATGTACATATATATCATATACCTATACATCATATACACATACATATACATCATATACATGTACATCATATACATATACATCATATACACATACATATACATCATATACATATACATCATATACATATACATCATATACAGCATATACATATATAGCATATACATATACATCATATACGTCATCTACACATACATATACATCATATGCATATACATCATATACATATACAGCATATACACATACATATACATCATATGCATATACAGCATATACATATACAGCATATACATATACATCATATACACATACATATGCATAACATACACATATACATCATATACATATACACATACGCATACACATACACATAGATACACATGTATAATTTTCCAGTGTAACTGCCTCTCAAAATATGTCAATATATCTTTACTCAAGCTATGGGGTAGAAAAGAATGGTTTTGAAGTGTGGTGGAAACATTTTTCATTAAATATTTTCCTGTTTATTTTTTTTTGAAAAATAAAATAACCCTGAAGATATACTTGTTCCCATAGGTACAAATAAGAAAACTGAGGCTGAGCCAAACTCAATAGCCACACCACTTTACACAGGTGGTACTGAAATCACTTCTGTCAACTCTAAAACTTGTGCATGTAGCAAGAGGAAGGGATACGATAAACTGTAAGATTTATTTTAATTTTTAAGGAATGTATGATATGTATGACTTTATGTATGTGTGCATTTATGCCATGTGTGTGCAAGTTTCTGCAGAGGCCAGAAAACCACATGGGATCTCCTTGAACTGGAGCTTATGGTGGTTGTGAACTACCTGCGAGCTGAACTTGAATATCCTAGAAGAGTAGAAAGTGCTCTTAACCACCAAGCCATCTCTCCAGCTCCCCAAGAATGCAGTTCTAAATGATGATTTAAGGCATCCTACAGAATCCTCACATGCTATTTTCATCATTTACAGCTGAGAAAACAGAAGTAGATTGGATAACTTTTCTGAAGTTATCCAGTTACCAACTGATAGAGGTGTTCAATCCACAGCTCACCATTTTAACCATAGCATCTAGAGTTCTATTACTTAGGGAGTATAAGCTAAGCAGCAATGCAGGAAGACTTACAGACTGAGAAAAACAAGCCTGGCAAGGGGTTTACCTTGCTGTATTTATGGAGACAGACCCCACAAGTATGTGTGTTAAAACTGTATATGCATGTGCACATACACATGTGTGTGTGCATGTAAACGTGTATGTGAAAAATATGCATGCAATGTATATATCTAAAAAGAAATACGTGACAAATACAACAAAAAAATCAACTCAGGAAAGTGAAGATAAATGTTGGTGAAAGAGCTCAAGCAAGAGGAAAAGGATTTTGATCTGGAGTCAAGTATGTGACTGCTAATTATGACCCTTCCCAGGCACTGCAGATGGTGGTCGAAGGTTTCAGATGTGATCCCAAGAACATGCTGACCTACATTCTGGTTTAGTGACTGTCTATGGAAAAATGATGGTAATTTTAAAACACGATAAGCCTTGAGCTTCAAAGCAAATGTATTTTCCCATTTCCCATAAGAAATGACTTACATGGCTCTGTTGGCCTCTAAGGGAAGCAGACTCCAAAGAGGAGGAGAGCACCTGGCTCTTGGTGTCCTCACACACATGGCCCAAAGTGGCTGGTTCATGCATGAGGTCATGGGTGGCATGGCAAGATGCAAGATGCAGGTTTGTTCTTTGACTTTACAGTGTTGACAAACCCACATGGAAAAATGTGTCCCATGGAGACATGCTACATGTGCAGAGCCTGCCTGTGTTCCGCACTCATTCATCACTCAGCTTTTGGTCTTGTTCTTCCTGGCAGAGGCTATTTCTTCACAATGTATACAGTTTCCAACTTTCTACTCAAGAACAGCATTTTGGTGAAATTTAGTATTTTCTTGCTTTTTTATACAAAATTATAGACTAAGTATTTGTTCCACCTCTGGAGCCTCCTACCGTATCTGTCACCCTTCCCCTAGCTCATATTTTGTTTTATATCATAATGCCATACTGTTATACTGTGTGCTCTGTCTCTCTCTCTCCCTCTCCGTCTCCCTCCCCCTCTCCCTCCCTCCCTCTCCCTCTCTACCTCTACCTCTTTCCCTCTCCCTCTCTCCCTCTCCCTCTTTCCCTCTCCCTCCCTCCCTCTCCCTCTCTACCTCTACCTCTTTCCCTCTCCCTCTCTCCCTCTCCCTCTTTCCCTCTCCCTC
>NW_021604719.1:14829403-14848586 GCF_004785775.1 Grammomys surdaster | reverse complement strand
CTCCCCCTCCCACATCCCCCTCCCCCTCCCCCCTCTCTCACACGCACACACACACACAGAGCCTCTTTCCCACCTAATGTCACAAGCTCTTCTGCTTGTAATATAGACTTTGATTAGTTTTTCTCACCACCATTGCCAAGTAACTATGTCCCCATGTTGTAGATACCAATTATTCATTGAGCAAATGTGTCCCTATTACAATTTATCAAGAGCCCTAAAGTTTTAGAGGCCAAAAAAGGTAACAAAAATATATAAGCAGTGCTGACTCCTACTGTCTCACTCTAGAACAATCCTAAGAACAGAAACCGCTCCAAGACCACAGTAGCTAAGGCCAGGAGAACAGAGTGCCCCATGTGGTCCTAGTTTCACTGGCTTCTTTAAGACCACATGAATCTATTCTGATATTTGTCATCATTTCACTTGATAGGTTTTAACAAGCCTGTCACTGTCAGAATGACAAAAGTCAACACAGTTGAGATTATATTTGCCTTTTCATCAATTAATTTACTTAATAAATACATGCAATAATTGTTGAGTAAAGCATGTTAAATGGAATGGAGGTAAGACTAACTGCTGACTGGACAGCATACAAAACACGAAAATAAATGTAGATTTGAAAATCTGGAGACCACTTGCCCAAATAGCTCCAAAAGATAAACAGAGGAAGAAGAGGAGGAAGAGGAGGAGGAAGAGATCTATGTAACCAAGTCTTTTTATGTGGTTTTGGTAAAAATCATAAGGTAGGTGCCAGACACCCTCACAGTCCAAATTAAGGTTTGCATCACTTACACAGGGCTCACCAAGAGAGATTTTAAATCCCTCACTCATCATGGACCTTGAGGTTTTACAAAAGGTTAGGGGTAGATATTATCACAATATAAGAGAATCGTGAGGCTTGGGGTTTTCCCTTACTATTTCATGCGAAGGAGAGAAGTAGAGCCAACTGGGAGGACTACCGGAGATCCATTCAGACCCTTAGAAGAAAGAAGCAGCCAGGGAAGTGTGTGTGTGTGTGTGTGTGTGTGTGTGTGTGTGTGTGTGTGTCTATCAAAGAAATGAGAGATGTAAAATACACTGAGAGATAGAGGGATCTATCAGAAGAAAGGGGAATTCTTAATTGCACAAAGAGCTATGAGAAATAGGAGGAAATAGCTTGATATTTCCCCTGGGAGCTTTTGTGGGGTGTTGCTAGATGGACAACATAGAGCGGGCGTGTCTCTGCTGTAGGGTTAAAAACAGAGACCTTTGAAAGAAGCAGAGGAATTCCAGTGATGGAGACAACAGGCACAAGTGGGCAGATAAGACTTAATGACCTACTCGAGTCATGCAATATCTGCGACAGAAGACACAAGAAGAGGAGTTGGGGACGTAAGAAGGTACCTGACACCATAACTGTTTCATGTAGCAGTGGATGAAAGAAAAATCCTCTGACAGGCAAATGACAGTGTCAGGTTTGTGCTTTAAGAAGTGCAACTGGCATCAATTTATCACGAGAACGGAAGTGAGCAGACTGGGCTGAGACAGTTGCTACCATATATGACATTTTAGTGTCCAACTGTGTATTATAAATAAGTGTGTAATAATAACCATTATACAAAGGTCTCAAAAGAAATACAGCAAATAAGAGATTTCTTTGTATGACACTGTAGTAAAAATGTACCACTAAAATATGTCACTAAATAGTAAATGAAATATGAGAAGGACTTTACTAATCTACCCTTGAGTAGGGACTTCATAGAGTTTCTACAGTGCAGATTTTCAAAGAAAAATTAACATTAGTATTTTTTGTCTTTTGCCAGAATCTACATGTATAATTTTTCTTAAAAAAAACTTTCATATATAGTATACATCAAGCACAATGAAATACAATTCAAAGCATTTAAGATGAGACAAGCTCTTTAGATACCTAGAATCCTATATATTCCAGGTTGGCCTTGAGCTTACAACCACACTGTGAAATTTCTCCTGCTGAGAGCAAATAAAGACATGTACCAACATGCCCAACTGGACCATATAAATGTTTCTAATGTCTTTGAACTTTATTCTTAGAGAACTATCTAATCACCGGCATCATTCAACGTAGTATTTGGGGATGTGATAAGGAGAAAAGAATCTTTGTTATTGATATCTATATAAATTCCCTATAATCTTAAATGCACTATCTTTTACCTGTAACCTGAGTGACATATTCTACTCTCTTGCCTGTGCACCTTCCAGAGAGAAAGAAAGATGGAATGTGCCGAACAGAGTGTCAGGATTATGTGATG
The DNA here is from genome assembly GCF_004785775.1 of Grammomys surdaster. NCBI lineage: Eukaryota > Metazoa > Chordata > Mammalia > Rodentia > Muridae > Grammomys > Grammomys surdaster. The sequence continues at coordinate 14,846,319 of NW_021604719.1, read as the reverse complement.
ATAAGCATTTGAAGAAACAACTATTTCACTAATTTTAGATGAATGATATTAAGATCATTTGCCGAAGGTTTCATGATAAAATAACTGCAAAATTAAAATTCAGACAGAGTGTTCTCTGTAATGTGTGAACTATCTTTATACTAACATACAGGCTTCTGCATGAGGGTAGGAGGAGGTTGGAAAATCTTAGGTGACACGTAATTGGGCTTAGGTTTTGACAGCCCTAGAATAATGGTGAGAAAAAGCAGGATTGAGAAGATAATATTCCAAAGCCAAAATTGACCCAATCTGACAACGTACTGAGCAGGAATAGGGGAGATGATGAAATCCAAGTTTCAAGCCTGGGAGAAACAGCCAGTGGTATTTAAGAACCCAGTAAGTAGCAGTTGCCAAAACCTGCCTGAAATTATGAGCCCAAGAAACTTCTGCCTCCTGAGACTCCTATTAGAGCAAGATTTGCACATGCAGAGTGAATGTGTTGGAAACTCATGGTAAGGTGCACTCTTTAGAAACAACAGATGTTCATACACTGCCTTCTAGAACAGAGGTCCTAGCCACAGAACATTTGCTTTCCTGAGTATAAGATGCAAGTTTAGAGACAGAGATGAATTACTCAAGGAGGCTGTAAAGAGAGACAGTTATCTATGATAGCATGAGGGATATACAAAGATGTGTGTGTGTGTGTGTGTGTGGTGTGTGTGTGTGTGTGTGTGTGTGTGTGTGTGTGTGTGAATGGCCTGAAAGTTCTAGAGATCTTCATGTCTCTGTTCCCTGGCCCCTAGCACTGGAGTTGCAGGAGTATGCATGACTACTCCTGGTTTATTACTGGGTTCTGGAGCTATGGACTCAGGTCCTAATGGCAGCACAGCAATCACTGTTCCCTGCTAGCAACCTCCCCAGCCTACATTATTTTTTCCCCACAGTGTCACACATCATGTATTTTTCCTAAAATATGTGTCTCTTCTAAACAAAGAATAAAAATTGCTTTTTCAACATATTGACTTGAAGTGTAAACTAGTTGCTAGTATTTTTTTAAAGCACAACTGCATTGATAGAATAGTATTACTTGGCAATAAATTAGAAGATGTATTGATTCACTGGTGGATGATAGGCGATAGATGAATTGATGGATGGATATATAAATGGACAGATGGGTAGACAGATAAACAGATACATAGACAGATAGATAGTTGGACAGGTAAAATTAAAGAGGTTTGCCAAGTTCAATCTGCACACTTCACGCCCATGAAGACTCATGGGCATTTCAAGGCCAGTCTCCTAGCATTTGGATCAACAGCATCCTCCCAAGCAACACTTTCAAGTTCTTTGTGGCATTTGTATTCTTTCCTTATTGAGAGGGATCTTGATTCTTCCCCTCTTGCCTATTGATGTCACCAATCTTTGCCGGTAGAGAAAGAGTATGTTATGTTTGTTTTACCAGTGAAATCTTTACAGCCTTCTTATGGAACCCCTTGGTCATCTAAAAGAAGAGGAACGCAGTGAGGTCAGCAGCCACTATGGGGCAGTAGGAGGCTATACCCTTGAGCCTCTGAACACCACTGGGTTCACAGTCCTAGAACTGACCTTCGTCCAATATTGATTTATAATTTAAAACAACAGCCTTTTGTGTGGCCAATTCTTTAGTGTGGCCAAGTTATCCTGTGGCCTGTTAAATTTACATGAAACATGTTTTCTATGTCTTCTATACAGATAAGGAGTTTAAAGGGCTCATGTCTCAGTCCTACATTATATCCTAATACAGCTAGTTTTATGCCAATAATAGGTAGATTCTCAGAACAACTTAAATACTGAACAATTAAGTCTTTCCCACTGTTTAACAGCCACTGCATCACTTATTTGCCTTGTTACTGTAACAAAGTAACTGACCTCAGCAACTTAATGAAGAAAAGGTTTATTTTGGCTCTCAGGCTGGAAGTCACTGAAGGTGGGAGCTTGAGGCAACTGATCACACAGCCTGCGCCTGCCATGAGAATATGGAGCGATATAAAAAGTGGTACTCTGCTTTCTTTTTCACTTTTATTTAGTCTGGGACGATAACCTGTGGAATGATAATATCCAATCTAGAAAGGTCTCAGTAGACATGCCCAGAGGATTGCCATAGGGGATTCTAGATCCTCTCAAGTTGACAGTCAATAATAGCCATCGTCATTACTTACAGCTTACATTTGCTGAGGTCATGTGCATGCATACCATGAACAGTGTGGGGCATCTTACATACGCTGGAACTCTTAATCTTCATGTTCTCTGGAATAGTTTTTATTATTTTGCAACTGCTTTCGGATAAGAGAACAAATTAGAGTGGATAGACTATTTTAAAGGCATACAGATCCCACCCACACCCTGGACCATCACTCTTTTGCTCACAAAATCAGAGATGCTCTCACAACCATAAGCTCCCACTGTAAGAGCTGAAACATAATCCACACCTCTGCTGCATCAGAAAAGCCCTTGTGGGGCATGTGACTGGCTTACAAAAGTCACCAGGTCAGAGAACTATAGAGTGAAGGAGAAAGACTGAGCAGAATAAAACTACTTTGAAAGGGTTAAGGATTCCAGAAGGCTATAATACCAGGTTTGCAATCAAGGGCCACTCTAAAGAAACAGCAGGGAGTGGGCAGAGATAATCTCAGTCATGCTATGAGTACAGTCTTTACTTTAGAACTATGTCAAGCCACCCAGAAGGCCCTGTTTAAACTTTACCCCATTTCAGAATGGACAAGGAATTATTTTTTTCTCAAGCCAGGAAGCTGAGCATCTACTGAAGCAATTGATTCAACAGTATCCATATGAAAAGTTGGACTGAGGTTTTGCTAACACTATTTTTCCATCATAAAATAAAATAAAAATTAAGCATCAAGAAGTGCTTGAACTTACCTCCAGAGTAAAAACCACAACATTCTTCAATTTTATTTTCTGGTAGGTCAATAAATCTGGCCTTAAAAAGGAAAAGAGATTGAAAGGGAGAAGAAACATCCCGTTTGACTGTTGCTCCAGCGACCCCCACATGACTTTTCTTGCCCATGTGGAAGGGAGATTCACTTAGGGCATCAGGATTTCTCTTGCCCATGTCTGTGGGTATAATTTGGTCTCTAAAGGTGCAGAACATGCTTGGGTGAACGGTGTCTGCCATATTTCCCCAAGCAGTAAAGCCAAAGTTTGAGGTTTGGAAGAACTAAATGAAATGATGCTGACAAGAATTTCCAGGGCAAGTTGTTGTGATGTGGAAATAGGGATTTTATTTTTGCATATGTGCTATATCCTTTAGCCAGTCACTCTGGACCCTAATTAATTAATTAAGATCAATGAAAAGCCAGGCTTTGGGGAACAAAGAACAAGAAATTCTACTCAAGTGTTTAACCTGGAAAGAAAGCTATACTGGTTTCTTTTTTTAATTCTGTTCTGGTGAAGTGTGAGTTCCCTTCTGTAAGGAAAAACCTGCAGTGGGAAAATGGAAAGGTTTCCCTGTTTATCTAAGAATACCAAAGATAGAGAGGATGGTTCTCATGGAGAATGAGCTGACCAATCACCACAGAAGACAGGGGTGTGTGTGTGTGTATGTGTGTGTGTGTGTGTGCGCGCGCGCACTCGAGCACATTTCAGGAGAATCAATATTCTTTTGCTTTTAACATGTTCATTTCAAGAATAGCAGATAATAATCACAGTATGAGTAATTTCCATTAACTACCAACACATCTGGGAAGTGGTTTTAGAAAGAAGGAAGTGGTAAGAGTCATGACCAGGAGACACTTCTATACACTGAGTCTGGTCCCCTTTATTTCAGAGTCATCTTCTGATAAAAGTACTGATTCTTTCTTGGTTTTAATGAAGGGGTAAAAGGAATTGCTAGGTCGCTGGTCTCTCCTAAATCAAACCGAGGCTCACAGCATCTAGAATGTTCCTCTGCCCCTTGTTTGGCAACTCACTGCTGTTTCTGAAAAGGCAATTATGGCATGCTTACTCTCTTCTCTTCCAGCTTGTCTCGAACTCTTAATTCAGGCAAAAGATATTTAGTGAATGACTGGGATTGCAAAGAAGACAAGTCCTTACTCTTTCTGATGTTGATCATTTAAGATCTCACGACGGTTTTGTCCACAGGAAAACAACTCATAGAATTTCTCAAATACCAATGTTATTAAAATGAAACTTCAAGATTTGTTCCCATTCGAGCAGAAATAAAACCAAACCCAGATCCCTTGTGGGGAAGGGGTGGGGGCAAAAACACTTTTGTGTGTATGCTTAATTGCAAGTACATCGGATTTAAAAATGAATCAGCAACACTTTATGAAAAAACCGAATAAATAAGAGTAGACAGGAAAAAAAAGCATAGGAATTTATTGATTCCTGTAAAAAGTCCCATGTAAAAATATTACCACCCACCATCTTCCTTGTATTGCTCGTTTTCTTTTTTTCTTCTACTAACTAAAGCCCAGATTTTAAAAAAAAAAAGAATTTTTGGCATCTCTAGATGATGAATTGTGTAAATTATTGTTGGATCAAAATTCCTTTGAAATAACTGCAGGTGTTCAAGATCCTGTCAAAATGAGTGTATTTTCAGTGCCACGAAGATGCTGACACCCAGCTTTTTCCCAGGCCTCTCTGAGGTAGAGCTCCTATTGGGAGTGGCTCTGTTTAAAATTGGAGACATATGGAACACTCTCCAGTCAAGAGTGGAACGAGCCTTTCCAGTTGGCAGAGTTACACTCTGACTGCTTCTGATTCAAGTCCATATTAGGGTCTTTTTTCCTGATGTGTATTTTCTCCTTCATTTCCTCCTCACCCACTGCTAAATGCGGCAAGAGGGTATCTCATGGCTAGGTTGGTAACTGAAGCAGAAACGTGATCTAGTTACGATGTGATTATACTGTGCAAACCACTTGTATCCACAATTCATTTCCTTCATGAATCTACAATAGAAAATCAGTTCAAAGATTATGTTTCTTTATTGGTATGAAAAATAAAACCTGGCAGGCAACTTTGCCTGTTGCAAGCACAGATGAATGAATTAGATGTGTCTTATGTTTTAAGAAAAATGGAGTTAAATAAATCATAAATTATGTGCCACATGTTAAAAATGTGTTACTGTACCACTGATATATATATATATATATATATATATATATATATATATATATATATATTATTTTTTATTTTTTTTATTTTTTTTTACAGACAGGGTCTTTCTATGTAGTCCCGGCTGTTCTCAAACTCACAGAATCAGGGTTACTTCTGACCTTGCCTTTCAACCATCTGGGATCCCGGGTACATGCTAGCATGCCCAAGTTCATTAAACTCTTACACAACAGAAGGCTATTACTACCATTGCATTATCATTCGCAAAGTTCATTAAGAAAGTTAACATCAGAAAATTTGACTTTATTGTTCAGCATCAATGCAAATAATGAGTGAAAATACAATATCATTCCAGTCTATTACTGCCAGTGAACATTTTATTTACATTTTTCATTTTATTCAAATTTTCATATGATCTCTGTTGGGCATTGATAATTGTCTCTGTTGTAAACAAATTGAGAAATAGCAATAAGATAAATAAATTGTCTCTCTTATACATAAATAACACTAGTTGTTATTATTCAACTAGATTTTTTAAAATGTGTTTATTTATTATTTGTAGGGCAGGGGGATGAGTGCCAGGATGCACATGTAGGGAATAGGTGGCAATGGCAACGTGCAGTAGTTAGTTCTCTTCTACCATATGGGCATGAGGCCTGGAACTTGAGTTGTCTAGTTTTATGCAGTAAGTGCCTTAAGCCCCTGAGCCATTTAACCAGCCCAATATTCAACTACTATCAACCAATAATTTAGTGACACCAAATAAGTTTAATTTTTTATATCACTTTTTACCTGCACTACTTATTTGTAAAATTATTTTTATTTGTTTTTATACACATGAAGTTTATAAATTAGTACCTTCCTAATTTTTCTGAATACTATCTCTTTATTTTTAGTTCATTCCACACATTTTCTATTCTAGATCCCCTTACTCATAGTTATAAAAAGAAATTCACAAATAATAAAAAAGAAAATGAGAATGTGGTTAAAAAGAAGCTACAGGAGGAACTGAGTGAACAATCTCTCTGTTTTTTAAAAGGAAAATTAATTTTGATTAAAATGTATTCTGAAAATATACTGTGGTTTTTTAAAAAGGACATTTTTAAGGCACAAGTGCATTAATGTATGAGATTTGGCTTATAAACCTAATATGCAGTTCATTTTTATACATCTCATTTGTACTCTTAAAAAAGTATCAATTCTAGTTATTAGGTATAGAGTTATGTTGTTAATTGTGTTGTCTAAATTATCTATAATACAATACAAATTATTTTTTTGATATTTAAGATACCAAGAGACAAGTTAATTTGTTTGTTTGTTTGTTTGTTTGTTTCCAAGCTAAAATGTATCTAGCCTTTTAAAGATGATTTTCATAAACAAGCTAGTATTCCAGGCAGGACATGGCAGACAACCATGGATAGTGTACAGGAACTTTCAGACTCCTTTATGTATGGGCTACTAAATCGGGAAGATATTATAGAATCCCACTACACTGTAATGCACACCCAGCAAGTATAGTAGAACTAATCACTCTAATTCTCAGCTAGCAGACTGGCCAACACTTTGAAAACAGATAGAGAAAACCCAGAAAGTTGTGGAGAAAGATGCTAACAGAAGCTAATATGTCTCTCAATAAGGAACTTGAATCTGACGTCCTTCCTGTTGATGTAATTTCTGGTGTTTGCCCTTCATTGGCCATACGCAAGGAATTTCACAGATAGTACATGAATAACGATGTTTAAGGCACCAGTCGTAATGGAGAAAGATGAACCATGTCTTTGGAAGACAGTTACCAGTTTACCACTTAAGGATTTTGGTGGCGGTGGAGGCTGGTGAGGTTGTTCTTAGAACAGAGTGAAAGTCATAAAATTGCTCATACTATCCTTCTTGGCAATGGTCCTTGATGCTGATGGGTAAATGCCGTTTTATTGTTCTTGTTAGTGTGGGTGGGGGGTGTTGTTTTAGAGACAGGCTTCTTGTGTCCCAGCCTTGCTTTGAACTTACTGAACCAATAACAGCCTTGAACTACTAATCCCCCTGTCTCCATCTCTTCCCAAGTGCTTGGATGTGCCACCATGTCTAATTTTATTGGTTGCTGGAAATTGAATGTAGGGCTCCAGACATGCTAGGCAAACACTCTACAAACTGAGGTATGTCTTCCTCCCTGCAACTGCTGTTTGTGGTCGAGGCATGAATGTTCTTATTTGCAAGTCTGCATTTTCCCTGCCTGTGTTGTTGTTAGCTTGAGCCAGTAGACCCTCAAGTTTGTGGTTTGTTAGTTTTCAAGTTATCATATGAAGTAGGATCTGCACAAACCATTGCACCTACTCCAGCTTGACTGAAAGGAAGAAGATTTCTAGACAGTTTCACATTTGGATTGGGTCTAAAAGATCATACTCATCTGACATTGTCTGTTTGTCTGTATGTCTGTCTGCTTCTCTCTTGCTTACTCTCTTTTGAGAACACACACACACACAAATGAATCTCAAATTAGAAAGATCATTGTAGATCATAATAGTACCAGAGATCAAGAGAATTATAGCCGAAGGATTTATTCACAACATTATTTTTATATAACACTCAAGACAAAGATGGAACTTGATGGACAAGGAGAGATGAATCAATTCTAGTATGGCTGCTCAGATGATGAATTCACAGCCATGCAAGTGAAGAGCTACTTGGGCCCATTTGCTGAAGGTCTAGAAAAACAAATAAAAGCTGGAGACCGCTTCACCGCTGTCGGAACCCAACGCCCTATGTTCTAGCCACCAAGAAGCAGTGGCAAGCATTCTCATCTGTATCTCTTTGTATCCACTTTTCAAGGTTTCAGCCTACAAAATGCCTTTTAAAAAAGACTTCTTACCTAGATGTAACTGTTTCTTTTCTCTAAGGTTTCTGAGCCCAGGTAAAATTACATATTATTCTTCATTTCCACTCTTTCAGAAATAGTCATTTATAGTTTTCATCTTGAAGAGGAAATTTGTCTCTATGAAGGTAAACATTCTCCCATTTATTAACAGTGAACAACTTGGAATGCATAACTGCATGCTAGTGGGAAGTAGACAGAAGCAACGACTGCTAATAATGTAACGAACACATAATTTAAAATGCCATTAGACTTAGCCTGTTAGCAGTCACAAGACAGCATACTTGAGAATTGAGATATTCGGGAAAGCATTTTTATATTCACAAAGCCATTTTTATTTTCTCACTGGTGAATCAAAAGCAAGATACACAGCAAGGGGAGCACAGGCATTTGGAACTGATTTGAATTCTCAGCATAGCCTTTATGAGAGGGTTTCTCACTTCCCATCAGAAATTCTGTTGCATGGACTGTTTAAATTACTTTGTAAGTCAAGTTTATAGTACAAGGATACACTCCAGAGAGTTGGCTGTCAGAAGGGATAGAAACTCAATTCCAGGACATTTCTTGAAAAGGCATTTAAAATTTTTATTAATATGTACAAGTTCTCTGGAGAAAATAAAATACTTCTCTCATTCACCCTTACTGATTCCCTGTAGGTAATAGGGGATCTTTTATCTACATTTCAGAAAAATGATATTATTGGTATATTCATTCTGTGTTATACTCTGGCAAAATGTTTATTGATGTATGTCTAGGAATGTCTTCGTACAAATAAGAAATTTCAAATATTATATAAACCGATAGTTCATGGAAATTCTTCTCTATAAAAATTTCCTTTAACATCTATAAAACATGTTGACATTGTGTCAAAATCATAAGTATTAAAAAGGACTAGCAGTGTTCATTGATTCTGAGGTGAAAACATCAAATAAAGCAAAACACTCATGACCGCTACCATTTATTTGTATTTTGCCTAAAACTCACAGTATCTCCTCCCTCCTCAACAGTCGGTCCGATCAGGGCAGAAAGGAAGAATGGAGTTGTGACATAGAACACTGCATATAATTAAAGAGCTGCTAGGTAGGAGGTTTTTTTTTTTTCCTGGTTTTGTTTCCTTTTGGTTTTGAGTTTCACAAGTGCAGATAACATGTCTTTATCTAAGACTATACCAACGTACAGAATTATTTGTATATTATATTCTTTGATATTAGATGATAGACTTATAGGGTTGTTAGAATATATCTGATTTTAATCCTCACTCTTGGATACTCATTTCTTCTCCACATTCCCATGAATACTTTTGGTTTTGTTTTGTTGTTGTTATTTGTTTGCTTGTTTTTTGTTTTTTTTGTTTGTTTTTTAATTTCTATAGAGTTGAATTTTTTAAGTCTACGTGTAAGCTATGTTATGAAAGTTTCTTCTTCTGGCATAAGATTGTGGTAAATGGCAAGATCTAATTTTTCAGGGTTGATTAATATTCCATTGTCTGTATGTCCCATGGTTTTGTCTGTTCATTCACTCGGGCTGTGAATGATGATGCAATGAATATGGAAATAAACACATATTCATGAGGTACTGACCTCCCCTCCCTTGGGCTATGCTCTGATTAGTTATATTTTTCATTTCTTTAAATACTTCTACACTGTTTCCCACAAATGCCTCTTAATTTATTTATCTTTTTTTTCTTTTATTGGATATTTTCTTTATTTACATTTCAAATGTGATTCCCTTTCCAGGTCTTTCCTTCAGAACTCCCTATCCCATCCCCTCTTCCCCTGCCTCTGTGAGGGGACTCCCCCCAACCCAATCACTCCCATCTTCCCGTCCTGGCATCCCCCTACACTGGGACATCGAACCCCCTCAGGCCCAAGGGCCGCTCCTCCCACTTATGTCCAATAAAGTCATCCTCTGCCATATATGTGGTCAGAGCCATGGGTCCCTCCATGTGTACTCTTTGTTGGTGGTCTAGTCCCCGGGAGCTCTGAGGGGTCTGGCTGGTTGACACTGTTGCTCTCCCCATGGAGCTGCAAACCCCCTCAGCTCCTTCAGTCTCTTCTCAAACTCCTCCATCAAGGACCCGCACTCAGTCTAATGGTTGACTGCGAGCATCTGCCCCTGTATTTGTCAGGCTCTGTCAGAGAGACCAGTACTTGTATAGTCCAGGCTGAGTTGAAACTGCTATTTAGAGAAGGCGGCATTTAAATTTCTGATCCTCCTGTCTCCAACACCTAAGTGCTGGGGTTACAAATATGGGCTACCACACCTGTTACGTCAAACCCAGGACTTCTTCAATTGTAGATTAACATTCTATTACTCTCTGAGAGTCCTCCCCAGCTCACACAAATGCTTTTCATGTAGGCTAAGAAAATTAATGCTTTTGGAGAAGTATTTAATTTTAAAAGTCTCATGTATATATATTGAAGCTATGTTCTGAGGCAAATAAACAGTTGAAATTTTTTCCCTGTCCTTATCTTGTGAAATGATTGTCTCAAATAAAAAAAAAAAGTTTCCATGATTTAATCACAGAAGCCAAAGCATACAATATGTGATGGTAGACAAGTTGATGGCAGAATGAGAAAGAAAATGGTCAGAGCACTCAGTAACATCCAGAGATGATGAGTTCAAAGGAGCCAACATCAAATGCAATTGTGCAAAACCAGAATGAAAGAGAGTGCTTACTTAAAAGAAGGTTGGAAAACTGCCATTCAAATGAAGTCTGATGTAATAGTCGGCTTTGGTTGTCAACTTGGCATAATCTAGAATCACTCGGGAAAAGAGCCTCAAGGAGAGATGACCTACATTTGGATAACATGTCTATGGGAGAATGTATTAAGTTAATTGATATGGGGAGAGCAAACCCACCAAGGGTGGCACAATTCCCTAAGCTGGTAGTCCAGGATCATCTAAGAGTAGAGGAAACGCTTTGAGTACAAGCAATCAAGTGAGCACGCATTCAGTAATTCCTCTCTGCTACTGATTGTGGATGTGATGATTTAAACTCCTGGGGCCATAAATTCTCCTCTATGATAGACTGTAACTGGGAATTGTGACACAAAATAAAACCTAAGTTGCTTTTTTTCTCAGAATATTTTATCACAACAATGGAAATGAAACCAGGGCACTTAACATTAGCACTGTGGTAGTGAGCTCATACAGATGTAAAAGAAAAAAGAAAGAGGTCAATGACTTAACTGATTGAGAGTTGGGTTATAATATGAGAAATTTTTGATTATGAGCTGAAATAGAGTAGAAATTTCCAAGTTCAGAAGAAAGGAACAACTAAAATCTCAGGGGGAAAACATGCCATCTTATAATTTAATAGAACAAGAGATGCAGTAGCATAATGCCAATTATTAATAAACATGATTTATAAAACAGAATTTTAAATTTAAAGAATAATCATTTCTACATATTCTGAAACACTCTTAATTTTCTCTCCAGCTTTCTGTATGGTAGAAACTACTACTAACTACTTTTGATATATCTGGCCTATCACAGAGGGACTCCTGACTTGCCAATTATTTTCCTTTGGTTTCATCAATCTCCGGCTTTGTGAAGCATTCTGCCTCACCACACAAGAATGCTATTTTCTCATTATGTTAGTATATATAAGATGAGGAAAATATGTTTTCTAAGTAACATTCTGAACATAAAACATGACAGAATAGTTTCTTTGTGGATTCTAGCACGATACAGCTTAAGTGAAAAGCCAAAATACCAACACCATTTCAACAGATAGTAAAACACTGTTAGTATAAATATAAATATTAAGCCACACATTTTTCTTATACACATGTCATTGTGTAGTTTTACATATATTACAGATTTCCCCAAAGGCCTTAATGATATACCTGACTGTGTAGAGTGGTAGCTGTACCTTATGCCACACAGTAAAGCATTGTTTCAATGGGGTTCTTCCTCATCTCAAGTTACAGAAAAGTTTTATTACCCTGGTGGACATTTAGCACCATTGTCCCGAGAGACTCCATCTAGAGACTCCATTTAGAGAGCTCTAAAAATCATCTGACTTAAAGAAATATAATCTTTTGTAGTTTAAAGATAAAGCTGAAAGAAAAATATAGGGCAATGCCTAGGCAGTGTTGGCCCATGCTTTGAAATTATGCATTTTTGTATGAGATTAGGACTCAAGTCTTGACTCTAGCATGTAGTAGATGGATGCTCCTAGCCAAGTGAGTTCACTCTTACTTTAAATATACTCTTATGTAAAATGAAACTGGAGTAAGAGAGAAAGCAGACAGAAACTAAAGTATATGTCCAATATATATCACGTTGATAATGATTCCGTTGACTATCATTGAGGAAACTTTGATATAATGGATGTCAGAGAAGTGTCAATTTTGCACTTACAACATGTGTCTTTTGTGTCAAAATCTGTAAGGTTTCTATCAAAAATATAACAGAAAACCAATCTCCAAAGCTAATGTCTAATCACCGAGTTTGATAAAAAAAAAAAAGACTACTGTTCAGGATATATAGTGCTCAGACCTCACTTCTGATGAGTATGACTTCCTAGCTATTCCTCAAATGACCACCAAGTGTCAGAATGCCATGTGTCAGCAGGTACAAGTCTTTAGGTGTTTGATATACCTCATAGTAGAACATGCTTCATAGGCTGTCCCAATGTTAGTGACTCAGAGAAGCATAATTGAGAATCTAACATTGCTGAGGGCAGGGGGAGCATACTCTTCAAACAAGGAGAATAATTGTGATCATTTTGTTTGAGGATGATTGTATATTCATGTGTGTGTGTGTGTGTGTGTGTGTGTGCATCTCTATGTGTTCACATTTGTGTGTGTGCAAGTGTGTACACATGTCCCTGCATGCATGTGTGTGTATGTGTTTTTATCCCTCTCCACATGGATATATCCATGCATGTGGAGTCCAGAAGTTAATGTGACATGTCTTCCTCGATTGTTTTCTGCTTTTATTATTGAGGTAGACTCTTGTGTGAACTGTTGGCCCACATATTCTGCTATTCCAACTAGCCTTCCGCTGGCTGCCTTCAGCTAGGTGACTTCCATACCTGAGCACTGGGATTACAAGTGATCAACCATCTGCCTTTTACTCATGTTCTGAAGATCTGAACTCTGGTCCTCAGCTTGAATGACGAGTATGATAATTTTACACACTATAAATCTTAAATTGTACTATGGGGTGACAAATTTTGCCCTGGTGTTAATGATATTTATTTGGCTGATACTGGCACATTTGTCCTCTTAAAATAGTTTTTCCCCAAAACACCTGTGATCTCAGGCACAGCCTTACTCAACAGGGCGAGGTTTTAATGTGAATTCGTTTTTTCTCTTATTTCAACCAAAGGGAAGCATCCTCAGACTGTGTGTTCAGTCTCAGACCTCAGAACACAAGTCTAGACAACATACTAAAAATTCCCTTTAAAAGGTGCCATGAATAGAATCCAAAATATCATCCCTTGAATGGGTTAGACCTTTTATTTTGCCAGAATCTTTCTAAGTGTGGACTCACCCAAAGCAGGTGCTTCTATGGAAAATATATCCAGCATCATTTCTGTCTCATTTCACTTCGAACAAAGCCAACTTTTAATTTAAAATTTACAAGCTAGATACCTCTAAGATGTTTTAGTGACACAGTTAACTCGAACAACTTCCTACTCAACGTATCTTTCTCTGAGAATCTGTATCATAGAATAAAAGCTTTGAAAGTGTGGGGGTTGTAAGACCCCTCTCTAAAACTGACTTTCACTCAGGATGTGGAGACTTTAAGAGCACTTTATTCCACTCCCAATTTATTGTACCACTAGCTTTTATTTAAATTACAGATTCCATTTTGTCCCTTTCTTGCAGAAGGCTGGCACCAGATCACCTCCTGAGGAGAGCAGACATTCCAAGGAAGGATGTCTTGCCAATAATAATGGAAAGCTGGATAAAACCAAGTGCAGGAAACGGCGCCTGGGACATTGAGCAAAGGGCAAAGCTTGATGCTGCATCTCCAGAGCCGAGAGCAAGGACTGCACCTGTTAGCTTTATATGATGAGCATATGTTCATTATGGGAGTGGCTTGTGTACAGTCTTTCTAATTCATGTTTTTGTTTGGATTTAACATATTAATCTACAGACATCTGTCTTCTAAAATATATCCTTCCTATGGTCAACAATTTTTCTCTAATGAGATGGACCAAAAAGATATTTAATCATTCCCAGACTGGGAGGAAAATAATGTGTTCCAAATAAAAGATTTAGCAGGAATTATTTCTAAATGTCTTAAATGTTCTCCCAAAAACATTTGCCAAATATAATTTTCAATACTGACTGAACCGTTCTTCCCCTTAGGAGTCCTATACTCATTTGAAATATATAGTATGTTATTGAAACCTTTTGAAATCTCAAAAATGTTGATTTACTCTTTCAAAATCATAAAAACTATACAGAGAAAATCTATTAGTGACCCATTCTTTTGGTTTAAACAAACTCATGATGAAGGCAGGAAACACTGACACTACACACAGACCATCAAGACTATAAAGGCACAGGAATCCTACCATTTCAACAATCTGTTTCTCAAGGGAGGGCATGCGACCTCTCAGAAAGCCTGAAATGTTACACATTTTAAAATTTAGACTTTTATTTACTTGATATGAATCTCAGGACTATGGTAGAGCCTGACTTTGGAAATTAAAAACATTTTTAAATTCTTAAAAATGAACATTAGCAAAGATGAATACATGTCATATCACTTCATTGGAAAAGAATAAGATATATGGATTCTCTAAGAAAAAATATTTTTTTAAAGAAAAAATAGCATGAATTGATTCCACTATAGGAAAGCAGTCCCTCTTAAATAGGACTTTCATTTGGGAACAAAGCCCTCGAAGCTGCAGGACCTTCTATAATGTGGCTGATTTAAAGCACCAGGGGTTTAAACAGTCACAATCTATTATTTTCGGTAAGTAGACTTCTGGAATGTTTCAGTTTGGATTATGCATCCTGGAAACATGGATTTAATTAAAGGAGCTCTTCGGATAATTATGGGACCGTTTTCAAAGTGTGCTAGATGGTTCGGATTCCTGGTAACATTCTGAGTTGCATTGTTGGACGCCTGCATTGGAAGGGCTATCCTTTGAGAATTTACCGTTTTCCAGGAACTAAAGAAAAAAATTGGCAGAACATCCAGAAGTCAAAAACTGAGATCTGGAGCATCTTTATCTAAAATACTATCAACTGTGAGTAACTTTCAGAGGCCTCTGAGGGGCTTGAAGGATCTGCCTGGGGTTTATCAGGCCAAGTCAATACATGATGTCTGAAGCCTAGGCTATCAATCTTGTGGATCCCCTCTAAAAATGCCAGCCAGTGAAAGAGACTTGTGTGAACACTCAACACACTACAACCCACCTATTAGAGATATACCTGACCTCAGACTAAAAGTCTGTGTATAGGCCAGGAGTTAGGCAAGCAAGCCATTGAAGTCTGGAAAGACTATATTACTATAACTTCTAACTGCTTTTATTTTGTAACTAACAAACATGATGTGCATATCTAGAACATACCTAGTCTCAGAACAGAAGCACGTATCTAATATAGAATCAACAGGCACATGTAAATGTGCTGCATGATCAACAACATTCATCTAAAGAAATATCCCAGATGATGAGTGCTATGGTTTGTAGAAGAATACCCCCATAGATGCATGTGTTTGAGTGTTTAGCCTACAGGGAGTAGCACTATCAGGAGTTGTGGTCTTGTTGGAGTAAGTATAGTCTTGATGGAGGAAGTTTGTCACTGTGGAGGCTGGCTTTGAGGTCTCATATGCTTAAGCCCAGAGTCAATGGCTCACAGTTCATTTTTGCTGCCTGGAGGTCAAGATGCAGAACTCTCAGTTACCTATCCAGCATCACCTGCCTGCACGAAACCATGTTTCCCACCCTGACGACAATGGACTAAGCCTCTGAACTGTAAGCCAGCCCAAATTAAATGTTTTCTGTATAAGAGTTACCATGGTCATGTTGTCTCTTCACAGCAATAGAAACTCTAACTAACACACCAAAGGAGGTTAAATTTCTATGATTCTCTTCCTTCTCTGCATAGGATAAAGACTCAGTAAAGCAGCTACGTGAAACAAACTGGTGGCAGACTGTAGAGGTAACTGTTCTACTTTATTCCAGTTAATTCTAGCTGACACTGGATTCACTCAGCAATTCAAAAATTATTTGTTAAATCTATGAATCTTGGGGCTGAGTGAACGAAGAGGTCTGACCTTTTGTACAGCTTCCATTCCGAATGAGAAAGAAGATAAGCAAGAAAATGAGGAAGAGGGAGGACAGACGCCATCATGGTCTGATGTGAGGAGAACGTCTTACTTATGGGATTTTCGTATTCAGAAATGTCCAACTGAACTCTAATCATAAGAGAATAATTAAAAACTGTAAATGCTAAAAAATTATTCAAATTTGTAGTCAACATAAAAGACAAAAATAAGCTAGAAACTAATATAGAAGAAAGGTAGCTAAAAAGATGAATGGTGTGCCATGAGTGACTGATGACAGGAATCTGGATAGGGAAACACAGTTATAAAATAGATTGGAATAATTAAATAATTCAAGTCTGAACTAAAGATTAGATAATAGAATGGAATCAACATAATGTTTCCCAAAGTGAGCATTTGGTTGTGATTATTTTTTAATGAATGGTCATGTTCTTGGGAAATACAAACCAAAGTAGGTAAAGGCAGGCAAATGGTAGACGGTTTCCATTGGCTAGTCTGGCTTCTTCTTCTCTTTGGAACATTTTCAAGATGAAAAGTTGTAGAGCACATAAAGGTGTGTGTGTGTGAGTGTGTGAGTGTGTGTGTGTGTGTGAGAGTGAGTGTGTGTGTGAGTGTGTGTGTGTGTGAGTGTGTGTGTGTGAGTGAGTGTGTGTGAGTGAGTGTGTGAGTGAGTGTGTGTGAGAGTGAGTGTGTGTGTGTG
>NW_021604719.1:14731052-14829303 GCF_004785775.1 Grammomys surdaster | reverse complement strand
GTGTGTGTGTGTGTGTGTGTGTGTGTGTATGTTTGGGGGGACTGTTCAGAATACTCGATCACTTGAGTAAATAAATACCTTTAGAATACCATGCCACTGTCCTCAAGTCATGGCAATAAAATAAACACAACAAAGAGTTGTTATATGGGTGTAACGTAAGAGAAAGGAAGAGGTCAAGGGTATGTTTACCACTAAACCCTCACATGAGATTCTTGACACTGCTCTATTCTGTATTTCACTCCCCAGCTACAAATGATGATGTGTACTACAGCACATCAGAACTAGACATCTGACTGATCAGGACATGAGTGTTTCAGCTTTCATTTCATGAATTATCATTTTTCCTGAACTGTGACTTCTTGGTGGAACAACTGCCCTTGAATCACCCATATTCATGTATGTAACTCCTTACTTAGGCTTTTGTATGATGCTCCAATGAACTTATTGATTCAAATAGATTCATTGATTCAATGAACTTATTGATTCAAAGCCAGAATCAAATGGAAACCTTTACTTGGCCTGTTGATGTTCTATCTGTGGTAAGTGAACATTTTTTAAGTTAATCTACTCATTAAACTTAAAAGCTAAGGCAGTTTTCTTATGTTTTCAAATGCATGAAATGACTGTAAAGACTAGTTAAGTAAACCTAACATTTCCTTCTTGAGGCAGCTGAAGCTGAGGAGGACTAAGCAATGTGTCCGTGTCCTGTATGGGATCCTTCTGGATGGCAGTTATGAGAACACCCATCCTTTTCCTTTCCATTTCACCACGTGGCATACACCCCCGGAACTTAACTGAGAATAACTTTCCTGCTACAAATTCTGCATGTTTATCTCAAGTGAGCTATTGCATTTGCTCTATTATCTTCTATTTTTTTCCTAAAGACCTTGTTTCTTTTTTAAATGAAAGATCTACTCATAGAATACTTTTGCAGGTTTTTATTCATTTCCTTTAACTTTTGAAACCTGTACTCTGCAGAAGCATTCCTTAAAGATTCCCCATCCTTCTTTTGTCCTCATCTGCTTTTCTTAAAAGTCATGCTTCTCTTTTTTTTCTGCCCAGGCCTGAGCTCCCATTCTCCCTCCATATCTTCCTTGGAGGCCAGGGCTCTTATGTCTCTAGAGGACTCTTATTTTGAAGAAATCTCACTCTTAGGAGTCCATCAAGTGACAACCACTGATATTACTTTTCTTTGGGAAACTTTTATACTTCATTTCCTCCAAGTAAATCCTGAGATTCTAATCTTTCTGGAAAAGATAATTCACAAATGATGTTCTTTCAAAGCAGTTAACAAATAATAGGGAATCGTATCAGCAACGTAAGCTGTTTCCTGTTTTTTCTGAATTAAGCAAATATTATCTGAATAAACATCAGATATATGCTGTGATAAGTAGTCTATTAATCAAAGATGTAATTAATGTCCACAAATAAAAGGCTGCTGAAGCATTAGGCTTTATCATTAGAAAAACAAAAGGATCTGCCCTGGTATCCTCTGGGAAAATTCAAAATGATAAATAGTCAAAGAGCCAGCAAGGAACTATAAATGAGAAAAGGCAGCTGCTTCCCAGAAGAAAATCTTTGCTTCAATGTCACAACCACTGGTTAAATACAAAAAGCACACAAGACAGACAGGCTGGGCACTGATGGAAACAAACGAGCTTATCTCTGTGAAACAGTCACACTGGCCAAGGTCCCTACATAGTCTAATTGACTTTATCCCCTACCTGTCAGATGTATTTGATGAGTATGTGTGCTTTCCCATCACTGTGACAGAATACCCGAAACAAACAACTTAAAAGGAGAAGGGCCTTCCTGGGCTCACTGTTTTAGAGGTTGTGACCCACTGTGAGAATGTGGATCAGTGGCTCTCTTCCTGGCACAGGGGAAGAGGAAAGAGACCACAGGGCTCTGAACTACAATCTGTACTACAACTGTCAAAAACAAGATCTCATCTCGGGACCAGCATTGAGCACTGAGCCTAAGATGTCTCCTATGTGCCCTGACAGCAACACTGCATCTGCCTCATCTTTCACAGGGCTTGATATAGGGTGAACTATCTAGAACCATGCAATGAACACCAAACGTTTTCCGCAGTTGAGATAATTCCATCTCCATGGTGAAGCTCCTCTACTCCTCAGCTCACAGAAACATGAAATGGGTGGCTCCTATCCCCCTTCAGCCTCAGTCTTGCCTTCCCTCTTAACCATGAATCCTCCAGGTTTACTCACAGGCAAAACATTTATGCATCACCCAACCCCAATAAAATCTGAACTCTTTCATCCCAGAGATTCTTCAGAAAGGCATTCCATTCCTTACGTGGTCTCATTTTAAAAGTCATTTCTATACACTAGAGTAAGAAGTGATCCATCCAAATCCTAGCTCTTTGAGGGGAGAGATGGCTGTTCCTAGGAACATTTTCCTCCTAAGGATTCTCCATGATTTCCCTTGCTTAATAGTAGGATAAATTACCTTCTCATTAGTAGACTTCTTCAAGATTTTCTCCAGGATCTTCTTTCCAGATTCCCTCCATGGCCTACACACACATACAGCACATCTCTCTGTGCTGTGGAGTTAGAAGGAGCATCTGAGAATACTGTGTCAAGCTTTGTTCTTTTCCTTCAGTAGTTGCCCTTGGTGTGTCACTTCCATTGCCTCTTGGTGTCTCCTTGCAAACTACCACCTCACTTGTTGGCAGTGACTACTATTAATATTTTATGAGCTAAGAGTAAACAGTAAAAGGGAAAGGGAAAAAAGCAATGACAGTATAAATGGTTCAAGAACTACCTGCAATTCTTAGAAGTAGCTCAAGGTAGGAACATGTATCAGGGAATGGGGAAAATCTTGCTTACTGGTTTGCATTCAGGTTTGCTCGTAGCTACTTTTCTTTTTGCACATTTTTTTTTTAAATTAAACTGTTTTTAACTGAATACAATTGTACCATGCCCCCTTTCACTTTCCAGCTCCAAACTTCTTCCATGCAACCCCTTCATTCCCTCCCAAATTGATAACCTCTTTTTAGCTAATAATTGTT
Source organism: Grammomys surdaster (assembly GCF_004785775.1). NCBI lineage: Eukaryota > Metazoa > Chordata > Mammalia > Rodentia > Muridae > Grammomys > Grammomys surdaster. Next base: position 14,826,272 of record NW_021604719.1, on the reverse strand, counting down.
GAGAAGGAGAGAGAGACAGAAACAGAGAGAGGAAGGAAGGGAAAAAGGAAGGGAAGGAGGGAGAGAGAGGGGGGGGGGAGAGGACGTTACGTGATTCCAGGGCTAACCACTTTTCATTAGGCAAAACCAGCTACATTTCTTATTCATTTAATCGTATTTGCTCAGGGATGGCACTGCCCACAGTGAGTTGGCCCCTCCTACATTAACTAGTAATCAAGAAAATATTCCACAGTCATTTCCACAGACCAACTTGATCAAGATAATTGAGACTGCCTCAGATAACTCTGGGATGTGTCAAGCTGAAAGCTGAAGCCACCTAGAAGACTGTGTCATGCTCGTGGTCTCATTCATCAGGATAAGATTTCATGCACCTTTCCAAACAAAAGCAGATAGTGCAAAGAATGTTTACACAAGCAGGCAAAATGGCAAATGTTTACCCAAGTTACATTAGGAACAGTCTGATAATTGCAAAGATTGGTATTTAGTCAAAATACTTCAGGGAAAACAGCCAAGAATGTGTGGTATCATCACTTGTCTCTTGTTGCATTGTAAGAGAATTGATTTAAGGTCCTTTTGTCATTTCCTGATAAATAACATCATTCTAAGTGACAGTTTAGTGTAACAATAGAATATCTGACATTAGAAAAACAAATAAGAGTTTTGTAGATACATTCTCCATGGAGTGACAACCGTGATTCATATTCTAAAGAGAATCAAATATTATAAAGATGTGATGTATCATTTGGGGTGGTCCAACAGATGGGGTAGAAGATAACATCAATTTTACTTTATTTACATTTTCTTTGGGATGATAATAAAACCGTGGTAGTCTTTATTGAAAAGATATCAAATGATGGCTGGAAAAAGTCAACTGAATTCTGGCTAACAAGCTAGAAGCCAACCTGAACCAAGATATGGATCAATAGTGTTGACATTATCAGAAACACAGAGGTAATAATCAGAACCTAAATAACCCCATGGCCTCAGCAGAAAGGGATCTCAATAATCATATATATAGGATAAACTCTTTTGTGATTAATCTTTAACCTTTTGGCCTGTCCATCCCTGTCACTGCCAAGTGAGTCCATGTGCAAAGTAGGCTTGGTAACAGAGATGAAGGTCATCTAGAGACACAACAGCATGGACTTCCACTCAAAAAGGCTGACCTGGCAACAGCTACTGCTGAGTGACAGATCTGATATCAACAGAGATTAACACTGAGCCACAGATATGGCACCATTCCTTGATGGCAAGTTGCCTACATTGGACAAGTTTCATCATAGAAAAGGCAGTGCTTTGTTTTTATTCAGATAAATACTTACTCTGGTTGTGGACTTGCCTTTCCTGCCTGTAAAGCTTCTGCCAAAACTACTACCTGTGGACTTCAGAACGTTCTCATCATGGTATTTCACACAGTGTTGCTTCTGACCAAGGAACACACTCCATAGTCAAAGCACAGCCACGAGCACCTTCTCACTAGATTTTCTCCTTTACCATATTCTCCACCACCCAGAAGCAGCTAACCTGACACAACAGTGGATTGGTCTTTTAAAGACACACTTTGAGTGTAACTCAGGTAGCAATAACCCGGAACACTGGAGCAGGGATTCCAGAAGGCTGTAGGTACACTGAACCACTATCAAGTGTCTCTGAACCAGCACCAGATGTATGGCCATTTCTCCCATATCCAGGAATCACTCATCCAGGAATCAAGGATTTTAGATGGGGAATCATTACTAATGACCCACTACCAGCTGATTAACTTCCTGTTCCTGCAAATTTATGTTCTGCTTGTTAGAAGATTTCAGAGAGGGCATACATCTGCTAAGAACTACCAAAAGGGGATATGGGAAATTGATTAATTGGGAAAAAACAGGCTACTTTACCACGATGATGTAAAGAAGCATGTTGAGAACTCAGAGGATCCTTATGGCAGTGGTTCACAGCCTTCTTAATGCCGTAACCCTTTAATACAGTTCCTCATGTTGTGGTGACCCCCCAACCATGTTTTGTTGCTACTTCATAAGGGTAATTTTTCTACTGTTATGAATCACAATGTAAAATCTGATATTCGGTATACCTGGTGGGCAATTTCTGTGAAAGGGGCATTCAAGTCCCAAACTGGCCATGATCTACAGGTTGAGAACCACTATGTTAGTGCAGCTCTTCAAGTAGCCATGGCCTTTGATTAAGGTCAGTGGAAAACAATGACAACTTCAACCAGGAAGGGTGATAAATGGCTCAGATCCTTTAGAAATGAGGGTGTACATCACACACACACACACACACAGAGAGAGAGAGAGAGAGACAGAGACAGAGACAGAGACAGAGACAGAGAGACAGAGAGAGAGCCAGTTCCTACAGATGTTTGCTGAGGGTAAAGAATCATAGAATAAGAGATCAATGAAAATACTCCTCAATGTTAACTAAAGCCATGTTGTAGTGGAAATGAGTATCTGTGTCATGTTTTGTCAAAAATGTGTTTGTGCACACACACACATATTTAAAAGATATATTTGTAGTTTTTCTCTATTTGTTTACCATATAATGTTGTTGAGATAGTATCAATAACTAAGTATTGTAAACCTCTATTATACTCAAATTATAGGATGCTAAGATATTAAGCACTCCTCAAGGAATTTTGTCATCTATTCTGGGGAAATAATCATGTGCTTTCACTTACATGTGGATAGCTATATTATATTAGGTGGAAGTATGAATTTGTCATTGTCTGCATTTGGAAATTGATCATGAACCGAGGAACCGAGGTTGGCTGTAGAGTTGGTAAAGGATATTTCTGGGTAGGTCTGAGAGGATTTATACCAGAAGGATTAACTGAGGGGGAAGATGCCTCCCTTAGCATAAACTATGCCTTCCTGAGGCAGCTCAAACGAAGGAAAAGGAGTGGTGCTTGCCTGTGTGCCTTCCTGACTTGGTGGTGTGTGCTTCCACTCTGCTGCTTAAATAATTGTCTTTCATGGTTACAGGAACTAGCATATCTGTAATTATTAGAATAGAATAACAAGGAAGTACTGGGAATGCAGTCTGGAATCTAAAGACAATTTGCATAGAGACTTACTCTTCATAACCCTCAGCCTTTCTTTCTTTGTTCTACACTTTGGTGACAACTCCTTGTACTGTGCTTCATTACTGTAAATATTAGTCACCTTAGCAAATAAAATACCTTCAAGGTGACATCTTGCCTGATGTTTAACCAAATATCTGGGTCCTGTAGCCTTGCCAAGTTAACTTGGCAAACTTCATCCTCACACGCGAGCCAGCCACTTCCATGTAGAAGTCTAACTGTATGCTACAGAGACTGAGTACAGAGGCAATGAGAGCACATAAAGAAACAGATTGACTCACAACAGCTCTGATGACCTCATCAAGGCACCAGTCATGTGAGGGAAACACACTGGATTTAGTATTCAACTAAATACCACCAAGTCAACACAGGTCATACCATGCAGAGAAATAAAATATTGCCTACCTGATCCCCTCCCATATCTCTGAGAGACTAAATCATGACACAATGAAAGTGTTGACATTTAAGCCACTAAATTTGGCGGGGTGTGTGTGATTCTTTAGATTAAAAAAGATAATCGATACTCTCTTTACTTAGAATAAGTCTCAGTTAGGATACAGTTATGATAGAGTTGGATTTATATTTAGGTTTACATACCTCATCATGAGCTTAAATTTGCTTTTTGCTGAAAGCAGGCAAATCAGCTAAAGTACATCTTCATTAAAAGCTGAGAACATTTCTGAAAAATAAGTATCTCTGAAGATAAACTTGACCAAAGCAAAGGATCGTCACTCACTGCAATCAGACACATGCATAAGATCTCTCTTTACACATGAAGAGATGAGTTAGATATAGAGACGAGTTAGTGAACTGTGGAGAAGAACTGGAACACGTACTCTTGCTGGTTCCTGAAAGAAGAAGTGAACGTGCACCTAACGGCCTCATTCACACTAGGCCTTACTGCAGGTCTTCTTTTCCACACAAACCAAAACATTTATCTGGGATTCTAAAAGGACATTCAAGAGGAAACATGGAAGGAGTTAACATAAGGAATCAGGACTGAATTGAGCTTAGCCCTGCATGGACACTCATATCCTGAATCATGGTTAGCAAGGAACAAGATATATTACTGAAGTACATGGAAGAAGAAGTTGCTCTACCTGGTATGGTGTAAATGAGAGCTATTATATATTATATATGTTATATATTATATATTATACATTATTGTACATTATATATTATTATACATTATACATCATACATTATACATTATATGTTATATATTCATTAACTGTATAATAAAGAAAAGAAATGCTCATGAAGTGCAACAATTTAGAAACTAAAGTGACTAAAATGTAAATTATATTATTAATTGATACTCAATTGAAGATATGTCATTGTTTGATTTCTGTAATTTTTAAGTGTATCATGTTTCAGTATTTTGCATGTGTGTGTGCATGCATGCACTCTTGTGCTTTGGTACAGGGATAGAGGTCACAGGGACTTGCAGGAACCAATTTTTTTCTTCTCCATGTCCTGGAGGTTAAACTCGGAGCATCAGGCACGGCATGAAGTGCTTTAGCCATTGAACCATCTCATGGCCTTTTTTTGATATTTTTTAAATGATGGCCAGGAGGTTTTGCTAATGCCAAAGTAGGTACAGATTACAGAAAGTTAATCCATATTCACTGAGTACTTTAGGGTACTATATGAAAACCAAATGTGACATTAATGTAATAGAATGCTAATTCATTAAAAATCCTGGTAATATATTCCATGGAAGTTTATTCTATGGAAAACCAACCTCAAAAATCATAGATTGTAGCCCTACAAACATTCTTCTTAATTTAAACGTCAAAATGACCAAATCAAATTTATATAACATATTCAAAATAGTTAATTTGAAATGTTGAGCTAAAAAATTCTTTAGCTGTTCCAAGGGAACATAACGTTCTTCGACTGTAATCCAGAAAACATTGAACTGTGACAGAAATATCTTGGTTAGTTTTTCTGGTGTTTTAGATTAATATCCAGAATTAAGGGATTATATGTCATAGCTTTAATGGATTAGTTTATAAAACACTCCTTCTGTGGTCACTTTAGAAGAAACATAATCTGCCTGTCTTACTGTTTTCTTTGAATGATCTCGTGGGATAAAAAGAAAATGATGTCTCCTTAGCCCCGTTTAAAAACTCATTTTCCAGTCCTCCGGACCTAACACTCCTTTCCATTTCTTCATCTGATCACGGGCCAAGACTATCCAGGCATGTTTTAGAGCCGAAGGACTCAATGGGTGGTTCTGACAGTTTGGCTTTCTGGAACAGTTAGCATCGCTGGTGGGATAATAATTTATTTAACCAGAGTGTCTGAGGAGCAAATTGGAAAGACCTGGGAAGCAGAGCTGTGTGTAAGTAAGACGGTGTAGAAGGTGAGGTTTACTTTCAGCATTCCTGGGCACTTTGTTCTCACCAGTTTCTCTAAGTCCATAGTGCAAGGCTCCCCTTGTGTGCACTGCACACCAGGCTTTCCTTCCCCTCATACTTTCATCCATCTAGGATTTCTTTTCCATCATCCTCTCTTCATCTCAAATGACACATATGGACATAGTTGATGATCTTCAGTGATATGTTACATCCATCAAGGCTTCAATGTATTACTCCCTCTGCATGCTGGAGTATTTTAACAGACCCAGGAAAACTTAAAAGCTTTCATTTCTCTCCTGGTAACTGAGAGATCTCCTAATGCAAAAGATTGCTCCAGAGTTTCAAATACGATCTGAAATCATGTGTGATTTGTAGGAGTCATTTCCTCCTGCAAGTTAATGTTAAACGAGAAGTGTTTGCAGCCTCACAGAGAAAAAGACGCACATCTATGGTAAGAGATGGGAGTCTTAAAAGGAAGAGAATAAATAAATGTAGCCTTTGGGCTTTTCACTTTGGATGCATGACTTAATATCCTGACAGAGGTAAAGGAGGCCCTATTCATCCAGGTCTTGATGAGGCAGAAAGAACAAACTCATCCATAATTAAGACAGTGGAGCTTATTAGTAAACAGTAATATGCCATATTTAAACTACAGAGCTGGATAGATGGCTCATAAGTTAAGAATACTTGTTGCTCTTAAAGAAGACCTAATTTGGTTCCCAACACCCATGACAAAAGTCTCACAAACACCTGTAACCCTAGCTCTGGAAAATACAAAACCCATTTCTGGCATCCACAGACACTGGTACACATATGTCACACATGGACGCAGAAAGACAACACACACACACACACACCTACACACACCATTAAAAATAAATACTTAAAATAACAGAACCATGTATAAACTAAATAGGTCATGAAGTCATAGAATTTTAATCATCTACCTTATTGTTTAATCACATTAATTTTGTTATTAAATAAATACTGTTCCTCTTACCAAGAAATAACCTTTTCAGCATGATTAGTATGTTTCTAAGACAACAAATATAGCAGTATGCTGACAAGACCATTTCCAAGTGACAAGTATTGATATTGACATCTATTGGTGTTATTAAACAGATTTATAAGAATGGCTTACAAGGTATGGTCCACATAATCCAACAATAGCTGTCTCACTATGGAAAGGCTGAGAATCCAGTGGCTGTTAGTACATGAGGGTGTATTCCTCAGGAGACTCAATATGGTCTGGAAGAGTCCTGGAGAAGTCCAAGAGAGCTGGTGGTCTTCAGGCTACAATGGAATTCTGAAGAAGTAGGCCTAAGTAATAGTGAAGGAATGACTCCAGGGTGGGGGAGATGAACTTGCTAGTGAAAATGAGGGTAAGTAGGCAAAGCCCAAAACCTTCTTTTTCTACATGCTTTCATGTGAGCTGACACAGAAGCTGAGGTGTGGACTTAGGGTGGCTCTTCTGACATCAATTGATACAATAAAACAAAATTCCTCCATAGGTGTGCCTAATGCTTGGGTTTCAGTTGACTGCAGAGGTGGTCAAGTTAGCTTCACCTGGGGCATGCCTCTGACTAGTGTTTCTTGACCTAGTATTGCTCTCTGTTTCCTGGCTACCTTGCCATAAGTAGCCTTGATTTTCTGCTCCTACCGCTGTGATATTCTGAGTCATCTCAGGCCCAAGGCAATGGATACAGATGACATTGGGCAGGAAGCTATACAACTTGAGCCAAAACAAATATTTCTTCCTTTTAAGTTATTTCCCTCATGTATTGATCACAGTGACAAAATGTGATACCAAAATAGTATTGTTGCATTTTTTTATTTTGTGTAATGCCCTTTCTCTGTGGGACTTTTATAATGGCAGATGCCTAGAACACTGTGACTGTGTCGTGTCTTTGAGTTGCAGTGACACTTACAATGCCTTTCTTTAAAGAATAGTGCTACAGCACGTAAATCCTTTGGCTTGTACTGGCTCAGAAACTGTTTTTCTCAAGCTTATGATGAGAAAGGTACAGAAATTGGCTGCCAGTTAGATAACTTTTATTGCAACTCTACGGCATTATCATATGACAAAAACACATGATAAATCTACAAATATTCCCATTATATTTATTTTTCTGTGACAAGTTAGATTTTTAAAAAAAGATTTCTTTGTCCCAAATAATTTAGGACACGTTGTTATAGAACCCATCAAGACTGTATAAGTACACATTCAGTGACTACACATTGGCACATGTTCCATTGCTCTGATAAATTCTTCTTTAAAAGAATACAGCATTTATTGTAAAATGTTAGCATTCAGATTAATCTTCTTGGGTTTAGGTCTAAGCTCAGTTGTCCCCAGAAAACAGTAGCAGGATAATAGTAATAGGATGAGATCTTCAGTAAGGCAATAAATGTGCCCCCTCCCTCCTTTGAACTTCTAAGAATGCACCCACGTAACCAAGTTATCTTTAATAAGGGAGTCCTTTGGAGATTTCTGGTAACCTCTTAAAAATCTCAATAATGTGATTCACAAGCCAAGGGTACCACAGATCTCCTCTGACTAAGCAAGTTAAAAACAAGATTCTAAGGACCTGAAATTTCTTTAAGTTAATGCTCTGGTAGCAGACATCTTTACTATTCTCTTCTCATTTCAACCATAAATAGGGATGAACCACTGGGTTGGGCAGAGTCCTTTAGTCAAATTAAACATTATTATTTGTTTATTCGAGAAATATTTATTACAAACCTACAACCTACAAAGTGTCCTTCTCAGGTAAAGCAACAAACCAAACAAATGCAAATCTCTGACCTTGTGGAAATTACAATCTCCTTGCCCACCTTCATCACACACAGGTTGGTTGGTCAGAGAAGCACACAGTTTCTGTTGCATATCCCCTTCCTTACCCTCCTGTTTCACAGCCTCTTTTAGCTCTCAACCTGACCCAGTATCTTCGTTTCTTTTCTGTTGTGATAAAAATACTCTGACAAAGTAATTTAAGGAAGAATGGGTTTATTCTAGCTCACAGGTCAAGAATAGAGCTATCCCTTCACATGGTAGAAATGTCAATGCTACAGCAACTGTCACATTATATCCACAATCAGAAACAGAGAGCAGCGAATGCTCGATGCAGCTTAGCTCCTGTTCTCTACTTTGGTCCCCAGCTAAGTAATGCCACTCAATCATAGTGAGTAAGTCTTTGCAGCTCACTTCATGCAATCAAAATAACCCCTCACAAGCATGGCCACCACCAGAGGCCTGTCTTCCAAGTGATTCTAGATGTTCTCAGGTTGACAGTTCACACAAACCATCATACCAATCAATCCACTTGTCCAAAACATGACTTTTCCAGCATAAGGCATACTAGGATCAAAAAAAAAAAAGGAGCATCCTAGTGTCACAAATCAGTAACACAAAAAGAAGTCTGCTCGTGTCTAATATGAAAAACTCAAGGATGCTAAGCTGTGATTTGAGGTAGAGGTCTGAGGTTCAGCATTAGAAAATTGACGACTCAAGTTAGCAAGTGTGGGAACTAACATCTTAGTGATTATATGTCTCAGGCTAGGTGACATCCTGGTTTGCATTTAACCTCCCAATAATCTATTTTTCTATCATTTCCTTGATGTAATGACACATAGAATCAATTAATTGGCAATATTAATAATTAGATGTAATGCTGGAATTGTAAACTTCCTCTTCTGAACATCAGCTGGCATAAGTGAAATCTTAGAGGAGAGCCATTAAAACACCATGCCAAGGTGGCACACATATTTAATCCTAGCACCTGGGAAGCAGACAAAGTCAGATTTCTATGAGTTCAGGGTTAGCTTGTTCTACGTAGTGAAGTTTAGGCAAGTTAGGACTACATAGTATGACCCTGTATTAAAAAAAAAGAAAACAAGACAAAGAAAATAAAAGCATCTTTAAGTGGGAGGGTCAGTCACATTCCTTAATTCTCAGGTAAAGAATTATACAGGTAGAACCTGATTTTTGGTTACTATAAAATGACAAGTTTCCAGGACAACCATTGAACAATGACCCTGTTTGAACTTTTAACCCAGGCATAATTATGAAGGCACTCAGAGTCTGATTAGTTTCTGGCTAATATTTTTGGTTCAATCTGTTAGCCCATTCATAACCCATACATGGTAGGTTTTTGTCATTGTGAAGATCCTTCCCTGGACAGAACTGTGTGCATAGAATGCAGACCCAAGCTCATTTGTTTGCTAATTTTTCACAGACTGCAAATATGCTTTTCAAAATTCCTTCTCTTGTATAAGTCCTTACAAAGCATATTTACTCCATCTGGAATTATATGTGACAACAATTCTTTACAAGTTTACACAGCCATGGATGAAACTATACTTTTGAGAAACACAACCAGAGAGTTTTAAGAGGGTGGCTCATTCATACATCCATAAGACCTCCTTCTCTGACCACAAAGGCTAGCAGTAAGATAAGGACAAGAAATGAAGTGATACAAGGAATAGGACCACTACTGCAAGGTAGGAAGATTTTTCTCATAGCCTCAAAATTTCTCCTAAATTTATTTACAGTCCTCAATCTTCATGTACAAGTTACTGTCATCTACAAGTAATCCTGAAAGGTCATAGAGAGATAACGAGTCAACTCTTGTTGTTTCTATATCTCTAAGCTTAATTAATGACTTGTCCAAAGTCAAGAGGCTAACATACACCACAGTTCTCAGTCTCTGCAACTTTCTGCAGAATTGCTATCTGAGTTACACGATGAGTGCCGAGATTTTTTTCTTCATCATTGGATCCATTGCTATCAATCAAATTTATGTATACTAAATATTATCACTTAAAAGAAACATTAAATTCTTACTTTCATAGAGTAAGTAACTTGAACTTGTTTATAGCGCCCTCATGAATTCCTTGGTGGGGGCTTCTGAGATGTCCATTGTTTGAGAGCCTCATGCTGCAATGATGCTGATGCCTCTGTATGTAGTCACCTAGAAAATGACCGAACACCCACAAAATAGGGACTGGGCATGGATCATCTGCTCACTTATTTGGCTTGTCTCCTAAATGCTTCCTAGCCCTGTTTCTTCATAACAAGATCCCACTGATGTGTGGCTTACAAGCAACACTACTTAGTACTCACAGAACTGGAGGCTAGACGTCCATGACCAAGGTATTTTGGGGGGAATCTGGGGCTGGAAAAGAAGGACGAGCTTCTAGATTTGTAAAGGTAACTTTCCCATGGTATCTTCACATGGTAGAAAGAGCAATACAGGAGCTGGGCTATAACTCAGCTGGATAGCATTTACCTAACATGTATACTTGTGTTGAAGAGGGGAAGAGAGAGAAAGAAAGAGAGAGAGACAAAGAGACAGAAAGAGACAGAGAGACACAAAGAGACAGAGACACAGAGACAGAGACAGACAGAGATAGAGAAGACAAACACACACATACATAGAGATAAAGGAGAAAGAGAGGAGACAGGGGTGTGGAAGACTGGGATGAGGAAGTAATCTAGGTCTGGGAAAGGAGGGTTGTGTATGAGGAAGAATGAAAAGGAAGGCCCAGTCAGAAAGAAGCTCTTTGGAGCCTGTTTTATACACATTCAGATTCCATTCATTAGAGCTCTGCCTTCATGACCCAACCACCTCCCACGGCTCTCCTCCCATCTAGCCCTCAAATAACGTTCACGTTGATTCTCAAGTTTCAGTTCAGGTCTTTGGTGAAGGGGTGGTTGGCAGACATTCCCTTTAGCCACATATCTTGACCTAGAAAAGCAGAAAAGATGGTTTTTATGGAACACGCCATCGGATGGAGAAGATGAACGTGAGGATAAATGTCAAGTATGTAACATTAGAACGGGCAGTAAGGAATCCGAAGGGAAAATGAAAGAGGCTATAAAGAGAACAGTAGTGCTGCCTCAGGGGACAGTACTGAAGTGAAGGGCAAGTGGTGGCTTCTGGCAGTGACGTTCCCTCTGAAACCTTAAAGACAGATGCTTTTCAGAAATAGACACAGATAAGAATGAACCAGGCAGGAGTGCTGTATAGGAGATGACAATGGGAAGTCAGGCTAGGGGAAGAGAAAGTCACTGGGCCTTAGGGGGACCTGTGAAGGACGCTGAACTTTTCCTAAGTACCGATATTGAAGGTTTGCAGCAAAGAGCAGCACAGACACAATGAGCGCTTCTAACACGGGACTTAGTGATTTCACCAAATAAAAAGAGTTGTGTCAAACATTTGCTTTTATTTGGATAGAACGATATTGCAGGTACCCTAATTATACTTGAGGGAACTAAAATGCAGGCCTACATGCTCTGTGTTCTGTGGCTCATAGATTGTTGCACATGACTCAGAAACCATATCTAAAATGCCCAATCTGGACAAAGTGATAAGGAAGGTTCCATTTTGTCTTTTTATAGGATTCTTTTCATGGTGCCACGTGGCATCATATTAACACCATTTGTTTAAACTATCATTTTTTTTCTTTAAAACCAAAAAAACGGCTCCATAGACAAATATCCCAAGTTTTCATAATTGCATGGTCAAGTTTTCCAAAGGACACCTTTACCTATTGTCTATTCAAACACACGGGTGTGCACAATAATAAAAGTTGTCAAGGAATCATGACCACCATGACTCATAAAAAGCAGAAATCCCCAGAGAACATTCTTATGGACTGGCCTCACACCCCCACTGTGCTTACTACAGCGTCAGTAAGACAGAAGTGATAAATGGCTTAGCATGACCCAATACCAATAAAACTCTGATCCCGTGGGTTTTGTCCAAGGCAGTTAAAAATTCTGAGGAGGAAAAAATAGACCAGTGGCAGAGATCCTAGAAAACTCAAATATTTTGGGAAAGTTTTGGAAGATCTACAATCAGAATAAACATCTAAAAAGAATAAAGTAGGTTAGATGAGAGAGAGTGAAGTAAAATATGTGAAGAAAGTCAGTGTGATAGGCATACCAGAATGAATTAAATAAAAATAAAATAAAAGGCTGGGGAAATTATCCCAGAGACTCAACAAGATGGAGTTGACTCACAAGAAAATGATACAATTGTTACTAAATAGTCTGAACTCATAGGTCAGTTATCATACACTAGAGATTTTTAATTCTCCCAGTACCCCTTTCTTTTTGCTCTGTTCACTACCCAGGGCTGCTGGCTTGCCTGGACAACATAATGGGCTTCTGTGTGCTCTGACATCCAGTGTGCTCTGCTGGCGGGAAGTGAGTGGGTAGACAAAGAACGCAGATGAGCATCCTGTGTCCCTTACCAGATGGTCAGTTTTCCACGCTGGGGGATACTTTTTGAGACATTCCTTCCTTCTAGGCTCCCAGATTGGCTTCTTCAGATTGTTCATTCAACTTGTAGATTTTGAGAGATTGTTTCTGCCAGCTCTGATTTTCTGAATTATCTCTCTGTCTCACTAACAACCCCCCACTCCTTTCACACACTTCTCTAGCTAGTCCCTTTAATAAAACAACCCTAAGTTAGTCCAAGTGTCATACCTGTTCCCTTTGTGGTTTTACCTGCTAGCTATAAATAATCTTTCATTTGACAGATTGTTTTTGTCAAATCTGTTTCTGAACTTTCAGTTATTTATATATGTACCTTGTAGCCAGAGCAATCTGAGAAACTACTATCCATTCTCATGCCACAACACTGTGCAGAAATGTCTTTGGACCATATTTGGCCAGCCTGCCATGGCATGTGCTGATAAATGTGTGTGGTGTCCTTGGCTTGAACGTCCTATTCTAAAATGTACTCTGGTTATACTGTATAAGACTAAGGCAGATGTGGTACACCTGGCTAGATGACGGTATCTTCGGTACACAGGCAAACTGATGTCCCTACCAATAGCTTAATCCTTGTGGATTTATCTTGAAATTGAAGGGACCATTGACTTTCCAGAAGCTGTATCATGCAGTTTGGTGGCACCTTTTATCATCCTTAATTGGATGACCCTCAGTGAATGCCTTGAAATCTAGATATTTGTGTTTCTGTCTGTTCTAAAAAATATTGTTGCTCTTGCAATAGTTAGATCTAGGTATTCTGGTCTCATTCTACAACTTTTAATCTGTCTTTCTCTGTCTCTCTCTTCTTTTCTGCCTCATCCCGTGTGACCTAGTTTCTGGAGATCTGAAGTCAGATTCTCATGATTTCACAGCAAATGGTTTACTCATTAAACTATATTGCCAATCCTCGTTTTTTTAAAAATACATTATTTTAACGAATGCTTCAAGAATTTCACACATGAATACAGTGTACCTTGGTCACATTCACCATCTCCTTTTAATTCTTCCCAGTTCCATACACCTCCACTCCCCTCCCCAGCTTCATGAGAGCATTTAAGATTGTTTGTTTTACAAACGGCAGAGTCAGAGTGCAGTTTGCCCTGCCTATATACATATAGGCATGGGGTCATTAACAGGATCATGGTTGGCCTACTAGAGACCTCACCATTAAAGAAAACTGAAACTGACTCTCCACTCTCCAGGAGCCATGGATTATCAACAGCTCCTCAGTAGGGGTGGGGGTACTTGTGAGTCCCTCTCTACTCCATGCTGGAATGTCAATTGCCCTGGTTGCATGCAGGTCTTCTGTGGGCAACCACAGCTGCTGAGAGTTTTCAAGTGTGTTAGCCCAAAAGACACTGTTTACTCTAATTCACCTTAACTTCTGGCTCTTCAGATTTTTCTTCTCCTGTATTGATTCCTGCAGGTTGGGGAGAGGGAGTGTGATATTGCTGTCTTATTTGTGGCTAACTTGATTCTTTGACAAGATTAACAAATGTGACAAACATTAAGCCAAATTAACCAAGAGAGAGGGGTGGGTTCAAATTAGGAAACTCAGAGATGAAAAAGAAAACATTGTGACAGACACTGAGAAGATTCAATAAACCATAAGGATTAAGTATAAAATCTATATTTTGCTAAATTGGAAAATCTAAAAGAAGGATGTGTGTGTGTGTGTGTGTGTGTGTGTATACATGGTGTATACATGTATGTGTGTGTGTGTGTGTATACATGGTGTATACATGTATGTGTATGTGTATACATACATACATACACACACATATATATACATATATATTCTCCCAAAACTAATTTGAGATAAAGTAAATAATTTAAATAAACCAACCAATAAGGTAGAAGCAGTAATTTAAAATCTCTCAATGAAAAAAAGACTACCAGAACTTCAAAGAAGAGCTAACTAACACCAATATCCATCAAATATTTTGCAAAGTAGAAAAGGAAGAAGCACTTCCATATTCTTTTGATCAAATCATACAAGAATCAAATGAAAAAATTATGGATTAATCTCTCAAATGAATATAGATGCAGAAATTCTGAACAAAATACTTGCAAACCAAATTCAGGAACACATCAAAAAGATTATGTACCATGATCAAATCAGCTTCATCCCAGAGATACAAGGATGTTCACTGAGTATAAGTCAGTAAATGCAATCACTACATAATCAGAAACCACCTGATATCATTAGACGAAGAACATGCTTCATGCTCCTGTGAATGGCCCCATACCTATATGTGTACAGGCAACACAAACTGGACTCTGTGGTTGTGGTGGTTTGTATATGCTTGGCTCCGGGAGTGGCACTATCAGGAGATGTGGCTTTGTTGGAGTAGGTGTGTCACTGTGGGCATGGGCTTTACGATCCTCATCCTACTGCCTGGAAGCCAGTCTTCTCCTAGCTGCTTCAGAACAAGAGGTGGAACCTTATAAGAGTTGCCTTGATCATGGTGTCTGTTCACAGCAGTAAAACCCTAACTAAGACTGTAGTTAATAAAATAATTTTTAAAAGATACCGTGAAGTTGGGAAGAGGAGTAGGGGTGTATGGAACAGGGAAGGATTAGATCAACATTCTCCAGATCCCTGGAGAATCTAAGGATATGAAGGACATAGCTCAATATAATAAAGGCGACTTAAAATAAGCCACAACCAACGTCATCTAAACAGAAAGAAACTCAAAGAATTCCCACTAAAATCAGGAATAATGACATGGTGATGTACACACTCTCAATTTCTGTTCAATATAGTATTTGATTAATTACCGAAAGTAATAAGACAAGTGAGAGAGATCCAGAGGATACAAACAGCCCACTTGGACGTGACAGAGTTAAAGAGGGTCACAGAGGCAGAGGGGGAGAATGATATTGCTTGGGTAGGAAGGTAGGAGTGGGGCACTGAGAAGAGCTAAGTTACAGAGGCAAATATGATCAAAATACACTGTGTAAAATTAGCAAAGAGTAAATAGAAAAGTTATTTTTAAACTCTAAAAAATGTAAGCAGGGCAAATAAATAGATATTTGTATATAGACTTGCCACAATGAAACTTTAAACATCAAAGGGTAGATTACTTTTTTATTTAATTGATTAATTAATTAACTATTTGTTTATTTATTGTTTTGTTTTCTAGACAGGGTCTCACTATGTAGCTCTGGTTGTCCTGGAACTCACAGAGATCTGCCTGCCTCTGCCTCCCAAGTTCTAGGATCAAAGGCATGAGCCACCACTATATCTGAGTGGGCTTTTTGTTTTGTTTTATTTTGTTTGCTTTGAATCTTTTTTCAAAGGGGGATTCTTAAGAACAACAAAAAATTGAAACAAAACACAACAAAAATTTTCAAGAGAGTAAATTTGTATACATACCTCATAGGGAGAGAAAAAATAAGTGCCAGCCTGGAATCACTAAGCCAGCCAATTGTCTTTAAAGAATGGAATTAAGTGAAAGATGTTTACAGACAAGTCAACACTGAAAACATTTGCTGCCAGAAGGTCTAAAACCAGGCATAGAGGTACAATGCCAAACTCATACACAGGCAAGAGGACAAAAGTTACAGACCAACCCTTGATACAGAGTGAGTTTGAAGTCATTCTAGAATACATAGGCATCTACTTCTGCTTATGAGATAAATAAAAAGAAGTAACAGAAAACGACACATGTAAAAGGGAGAGAGAGTCCATTCATCTTAATAATTTATAGAGAGATAACCACTGATGAGTGACAAGTAAACTGAAATCCCCAAACAATGGCTAGGCTGGAGAACAGCTAAGAAGAGGGTCTTTAAAACGTAAACAACCGGAAGGATGGAGAGATGTCTCAGTAATGTAAGAGCACGGGCTGCTCTTGCAGAAGTCGCTGGGTTAGTTCTCAGGGCCCAAATGACAACGCATAACTATCCTTAACACCAGTTTCAGGGAATCTGGCGCCCTCTTCTGGCTTCTGTTGACACCGGCCACATGCATGCAGGCAAAACACTCACAGACAAAATAAACAATAAATAAAATCTTTATGAAACAGACTATAAAGGCAAACAATGGGTCACTCAAATAGTTTATATTGCAAAAAAAGAACAATGGAATAACTGTGGTTGCCTATTAAATAAATAAAATTTGCAGTATAAAATCTTTCAAAAGTTAAGAAAAGGAATCTTTACTAGGACCAGGTGGAGAGGCACATTCTAACTCATATTCCAGAAAAGACAATTCTGTTCTTATAGTTATTGTTTCAGAGAACTAAAACACAGGAAAGTGATGCCAAATTATTTCTAAAATGAATACAAGCATACATATTAAACCTGACAAAGACAAAAAAAGAAAAAATAAGTGCATACATATATATATATGCACATATATATATATGTGTGTGTGTGTGTATATATATATATATATATATATAACATAATTAAGCATATAGATAGACAAAGCTCTAGCAAAATATTAGACAATTAAATCCAACAAAATATAGCAAGTCAAATATTGCAACCATGTAAGGTTCATGAACTGTAATGTAAACCTGATTTGATATTATAAAATTTACTATTCTAGTTCACTGCTATAATAAAGAGATCACATGATCATTCTAGCACATACAGAAACAGTATTTATTAATAAGATGCAGTCTCTATTCAAAATAATACCCATGCCCAACCAGAAGCAAGAAAGAAATTCTTCAGCTTATTAGTGCTTCAACACTGAAAAGCACAGCACCAGACAATAGTGTGTTCTAGTTCACTCATCCCGTGTAGCAGCTCTAAGCTGCAGGTAGCACCCCTGACCTTAACAGATGAACCACAGAAGCATAACACCCTGTGGGTAAAGTCATATGGTCAGTAATGGCAGAGATGTGGCTTGAACCCATGAGGTAGTTTAGAGTTCACTCTCAGAACCACCGCGATAAGTTTCAAGAAATAACACAGTTTCTTTGTTTTCTTTAAATAAATTCCAATTGCTCCTTAAGCCCACAGATGGGAAGAAATTCCATCTCCCTGATTATTGGGGCACCAATCAAATAGTTGTAGTTCTTTTGGGTTAGAAACCAGCTGGAATGCAATCATAGGTGAGTGCTTACTTGCTCTGAGTTTTACCCTAAAATATCCTGCTAACATGTGTCTCTTAAACATTGTGTTTCTCCGGAGACCACCTTCTTAAACATAGAAATTTCATGTTAGTCCAGTTTGTAGGGCTTTCTGCTACAGCTTTATAAGAACCCAGAGGAACTAGTGTTGTGTAGGGACCTTTTCCTGGGGAGCTTCAATACACACAAAGACAACCCCACCCACCCCACATACATCATACATACACACCATCCCACAGACAGACAGATAAACAAAAACACACCCCACATAACACACATACACACACACAGACACACACAGAGACATACACACACCCTGAGTCTACTGACCCCCAAAAATAAAGCACAAGACAAACTAAAGCAATGATTCTATCAAAGATCAATGTGGTGGTGAATCTCCATATTTTTACCGGAGTTAGCAGCTGGAGTACAGATGAGTCATAATTTGCAAAATCAGTGATGACCCAAAAGCTGTCTCACTGTAAATCCCACCTGAACACAGGTGAGAACTCATGGGAGCTGTATCCCTGGTGCTTTCTGCACAATTTGCATGCAGTTCAACAGCTCTGAGAAATCTTTGCTTTGCAGCTTTTGTGTATGAGTCTCCTCCTCCAGCAGTTTTTTTTTTCTTTTATAAAACTGGGGAGCCTCTAGTAATCTTCAGAGTCTTTCCTTACCTGGGAACTAGTAGTTAAGGAAATCTGGAGACATTCCCATAGGGGTCCCTGCAAACACTTAGGCTGGCAGAGGAATGATGACATGAGGCTAGATGGAAACGCAGTCCAACACAACTTGTTAGACCATCTATCTATGTGATTCAAACTTCTACACTCTGACCCCAAACTTTATTTTTGACACATTTGAACACAGTACAACTTTGGAGGGAAGTTTACTCACGAAAATTATTACAGCAAAGCTTAAGGCTTAACTAAATTGAAACTCCTTTGCAAAGTATGTGGCCCCCCTTTCATAAGAATGGGTTTTATTGACCGAGAATCAACAATCAGGGGAGCAAGGATTTGTAATAAATGTAATAGAAAACTCTTTTGCAAGGTACATAGGACCTCTCGCATACGAATGGGTTTTATTGACTGAAAAGCAATGTTCTGGAGTCTGGGGTATTTGGGTAAAGGCTGGCTCTACAAAATAGCAAAGGTCAACAGGCCATCAATGGCCACTCCTGGCTCACCCTTGGAACAGGTGTAAATGTTTTCCTTTGAAGAGAAAAGCCTGCACATATGACATTTCTGGTTTCTGAGTTGCTATCTGTACTCTCTACAAACCCTCCTTGGATTCTCAATATCTTAGTCTCTAGTCCAAACTGCTAACCGTGGATGAGAGTATAAGCAGTCCTGTCCAGCCCTCATGGCTTAGAGTCTCCAGTATATGGATGTCAAGTTCAAGTGTAAGACATAGGATAGGGCAGAACCCTGTACCCAGGTGCAATTGACTGGAAGTCCTGACAGCCTCAGCTCATGGAGCCTGCAGGGTGGAAAATGCCTCCAGATCCTCTTCAATCGCTCCTGCTGGACTGTTCAAAAACTTTCCACTCAAAAAGCTCACCAGTTTCTTCAAAGCCTGTCTCTCCTTTGGTAATCTGATACTATTACTCCTTCATGAATTTCCTTTTACTAAAGACTCACAGTAGACATTTTCATTTCTTTGGCAATCTTTTCTTCCAGGTTTGCCGCATGCAAGTCATTAATAATAAGTCATGTCCTTTAGAAAAGATAAAGAATTCGCATGGCCATCATCTTAGAACACTGAAGAAGCAATTACCTACTATTGCAACCTAGGTAAAATATTAAGGCCTAGATAAAATGTTAAGGCCTACACAGAATGTTAAGGCCTGGGTAAAATGTTAAAGCCTAGGTAACTGTTACCTGGCTAGCCTGCCATTATATGGATACTTTCTCATATGTTTCTGCTGTTACTAGGAAGCTTTCTAATGCCAAGATTGATTACATATTCTATTTTGTTCTGTGCCTTTGTAAACCAATCATGATAGAAGTTGGTAGAACTGTTTTGTATAGTTACCAACAGTAAGCTTTGACCTGAACCAACCATCCAACAGTATTTCTTGCACCTATGTTTAAGCTTTCATAGTATTTGCCTTTATTGGCTGCCCCTGGGATGGACCTCAACATAAGAGAGACACCTGCATCAATATAAGAAAATATTTGGAACAAGAATTCCATTTTGAATAGTGCTCTAATAAACTTTAAATTCCTAAGAACTTCCTGGGAACTGACATCTTACATGGCAGAAAGGCGCATGTACATGGGTACATACATGTACGTGAGGTACATCTCAAGTTAAGACATGAATGTTAGACAAGTCCATTCTGGTAGACAAGTTAGGACATGAATATAGACAAGGCAAGTCCCCTGCTACAGCTGAATACCCCAATCAGTGGGAGCAGGATAAGTATATAACAAAGACATATTCCTAAGGAAATCCCCTATCCCTAAATCCTGATTGGTAAAATAACTTGGCACAGATATGTGTGGATTTTAGGCTTAAAAGTCCTGTGGGAACTTATCTCAATGTCATGGTTCAGTTCTTGAATTTGGACCATGGCCCTGGGGCATATGCTTAATAAACTATCCTTGTCTGATGGAGATCAGTGTATGTGTGATTTGTGAGGTGATACTTGAACTCCAGCAACTACCATAAGAAAACAAAAAAACAAAGTAGGCTGGCTCCCAATAAATTCCCTACCCCATTATAGTGTGTATATGTGTGTATATATATACATATAATGTTATATATTATATATAATTGTTTAAAAACAATCCTATGTGTCTGTGGAAATGTTAATCATGTGTGTCAAAACTTCATGAGATTAGATTCGGGGAAATTTTTTAATTTATTTTATAGTGAAATGTTCATTTTGTGAAATTTTGTAAACTAATCTCAAAATTATTTTCTCTTCTTTAACAACACCAAGAAGACCTTGCAGTTGTTAATCAATGGTACACATCCCTGTATGGTACATGATTTCACACTGGTGACTACATATACCAGCTGCTTAAACACTGGAAAATTCCTTTAGAAGACAGAAAGCTAAATGATTAACAAAAGTAGCTGTCCTAACTTCTTGTGTCAAAGCAATTGCAGAAGCAGTAATGCTAGAAATTAATGTAATTAAAGCTGTTATACCAGCAATAATCAAGCCCACTATCCCCTTGCTTCTGCTTAAAGCCCGACTCACTTCTTCTAGAACTTGCAAGCTTTTTTCAGAAGACCAAAGTAAAACAAAAGTAATTTTAACTTGACAATTAAAAGAGCCTTAACACGTGTAATAACACTTGTTTGAAATCAACATCCTACCCTAATGTTATCTCTTGCTAAAATAACATCATAGAGAACTTCAGCAAACTTTCAAATATGTCTCTGAAAATGTTCATAATCAGACTTCCAAATGAAGACTGTTATTTCGAATATTGGACTGATTTCTAGACCAGTACATGATTGAGTCCGAATAACTGGTTACATTTAAGAACAATACAAGAGTCATTATAACTTCTCTTTTTGAGTCTCTCTTCCTCAAGGTCTAGAAACTTGAGGCAAGGCAGCTTGTCCCATCAGGGGTATAGGTAAGCAATGGTGGGTCGGGAACATATGTCCAATACAGCTTCCCAGTCACCATCATCAGGGCACTCAGCAAGCTCACAGGTCAGCACCATTCTTTGTCTGGGCATCAAAATATCTCACCCATCGCTCTGGCAGCCACCATGCTCCTTCAGCATCCTGCAGAAAACACACAAACATGCCCTCTTCCTCATATTAAATACCTGATCAGAATCATGCCATCTGCCAGCAAGTGCATCCTTCCCTTTCACCTATTTATAAGTATTCCTAGTTGTAGAGTGTCATAGAATATACACTCAGCAGAAAGTTCCTCGATATCCAATTTTTTTAAACAAAAAATTAAAATAAAAAGAACATGAGTTAAATAAATTTGTGATGTATGGGGATATACCTCCACTTTTTTTTTATTTTATGAAGATACTGTTTTAAAGTTCCATGGGCCTCTTCCACAGTTCCTTGTCCTAGACAATTATAAGGAATCCCAGTAATATGGGTTATATTAAATTGCTGCCAAAAGTCTCAAATGTTCAACTGTGATACCAGTTCCATTATCTGTTTTTATTTGTTTGTTTGATTGTTTTTCTTTTTTATTATTGGATACTTTATTTATCTACATTTAAGATGTTATTCCCTTTCCCCATTCTCCCCCCTAAACTCCTTATCCTATCACCCCTTCTTCTATTTCTATGAGGGTGTGACCCCACCTATCCACCCACTCCCACCTCCCCACCTTCAAATCCCCCCTCACTGGGGCACACAGCCATCAAGGGACCAAGACCCTACTCTCCCACTGATGCCCAACAAGGCCATTCACCACTACATATACAACTGGAGCCATGGCTCCCTCCATGTGTGTTACAAGGCTAGCTGTTCAGACCCTCGGAGCTCTGGCTGCTTGGCATTATCTCTCTCCTCATGGGGCCACAAGCCCCTTCAACTTCTTCAGTCTTAATCATTTAGTGAAAAAAAAAGTTATTAATGTGTTGAATATACAAAAGGATTTAAATAGACACTTGGAACAACAGATTGATGCTCTTTATCCTATTCAAATTATTGGAAGGAGATTCAGGGTTTAAGAGTAAGGAGCCATCTCGAGTGTCATGCCAAATATTTCTGGATTTATGTTAGTTCTAAAATTTGCAGTGATAGTCAATTTAATTAGGAAAAAGTTTAAAGATACTTGCATTGTATTTGGCATAATGCTAATATCTCTCTGGATGTTTTAACTTTGCATAGTGAGCTTATGAATTTAAAAAATGCTGCTCTGCTGACTGTTGATGCACCAGATACTGCTGATAAAATCACCCATGGCCTGAGGTCAGTATTTCTATTTTGGTCAAGCTTCAAGAATGGCATATATAGCTTTATCATGCTAGCCCTTTTTGTCCTGGGAATACTTTTATTCCTGACCAACATCAACATGTTGGCAGCCAAAGTACATGACTTGAACCTGAAAATGGACCCCCAGACAGAGTTATTAAATTAACAGGCTGCCAAGCCAAGGACAGGAAAGATTCTGCACAGAGCCTTACCAACCTAAGGCAGAAGTGCATTGCTTTTGATAATGCATATTCCATGACATGTAAGGAAGGCATTCTTAGCAGAATGACCTAAGTCAGGCTCAGTCTTTTTTATGAAATAAAAAAGGGAGACTGGAGGAGAGCTTTTGGGGCTGCCTGGCAAGAATCTGACATGGGCCAAGCACAAGGAGGGGAAATGGGGAAAGGGGAAGGCATCTGAAATGTAAATAAATAAAATATCCAATTAAAAACAGGAGAAGAAGACAGAAAGCTAATGCTGCAGTGTTTTAATTAGAATTTTTATTGCTGTAAGGAAGCACTATGACCAAAAAACAAGTTTTTGAGGAGAGGAAAGAGTTTATTTGGCTTACACTTTAACATAGCTGTTCATCATCAAAGGAAAACAGGATAGGAACCTGGAGGCAGGAACTGATGAAGAAGCCATGGAGGATGCTAAATACTGTATTGCTCTTCATGGCTTGCTCAGCCTGCGTTCTTATAAAACCCAGGACCACCAGTCCCAGGATGGCACCACTACAATGGGCTGGGCCCTTCCCCAACTATCACTATTTAAGAAAATGCCTTACAGTTGGGTCTTATGGAGACATTTTCTCAATTGAGGTTTCATCCCTATGGGTAACTCTTGCTTGTGTCAAATTGACATACGGTTTGGATCACCAGGGAAAGAAGGGGAGGAAAATGACCAGCTACTCATGGAGAAAACTTAAGACAGAAGTCTCAACTGCCTGGACTCCATTCAAATAGTCACAACCCTACTACTCAACCAGTTTGAGGGCAAAGGATTTTTCTTTTATCAGAATCCAAGGTTAGTGGAATTCAGAAAAAAAATCAACACGATTTTGTGGTAGATCTAGTATACTGTATCACTTCCAAGGATACCAATGACAAGCCATGGTTTGACTCGTGAGATTAAAATTTATCTTGTGGCTATTAGACGCTAGCACACTTGGGGTTTTAGATGTAGTTTCCTGATGTGGGCTAACCCTCCTGATACTGAAAAGGTTACACAGTTTTGAAAGTGCTTATATTTTTACAGAAAAGAAAAACCGACCACCCTGGGAGTTAGGATATTTCTAATATATATTTTGGGCACAGGTAGTTTCTCCAAAAGTTGGAGAATAAAAATTAAAATAGTAAAGGCTAAAATTGTCCATATTCTAATGGTTTTCCAAAAATAACAGAAAAACAAGGTTTGTAAGAATTATGTTGCATTCCTAAGAAAGTATTGAATCAGCTGGCTTCCATATGCCACTGAGAACTGAAACACTAATTAAAATGCTCACACATGGGGGAGAATGATGGTTTAACAGTACATCCTTGATACTGGCTTTAGGTTGGCCAGAGTAAACAGCCGCATCTACCCTGGATTTCCAACTATAACTTACTGATAATTTTCACACTATCTAATTAGTTTCTAAAGACTGTGCGGATTCATGTTTGAATCCATTTTCTTTTGAAGTTGAAACTTGGAGCTAGCCAAGAGACTGTGCTTACAACACACATACTTTTGATCTTTATAGTATGAGTATGTGACGTTTATGTGCTAAAAGTTTCCAGAGAAATAATTGACTTGACACCAACATAATTATGAAATTTGTTTTCACCCAAAATTTGTATGTTAACAACTAATCCCTAGCATGATATAATTAGGTGGTAGGACCTTTGACAAGAAATCAGGTCTTAAGGGTGGTCCCTCATGAACAGGATTAGTTACAGGGAAAGGAGATTCCAGATGGTTCTCTGGCTCATTTCTTCTATGTGGCTACAAATCATTTGCTCTCAGCCTAGAGAAAGACCTTCACCAGAACATGAGAGCACCAGCACCCTGCCTCAGCTTTGTAGCATTCGGAGCAGAAGTAAACTTCAATCATTTACAAGTCACATACTGTGTATTTTTTAATAGTGGCTCAAACAACTGACCCAATAGTAAAAATTTAAACATGGAGAAATCTCATTCATTTAAAGAGCAGAAAAAGGCATTATTATCCCCAAATAACATTTTTCAGGTATCTTAAGTGTTTTAGAAGTAAAAATGTTAAATGCTAAAACAAAACTCAAAACATTGGTTTTTATCTGAAGGAATGTAAGCCAAAAAAGAATCAAGATAAATAATTCTGACCTCTGACCTTTAGGTTTATGTCATTTCTCTCGTCAATAAAATTGTGTTTGCTTAAAATGCATGTAAATATCCTTGTTTGTTTTAGAAAACTCTCTTCCAAAGTTAAAGACCAAAAATTAAGAAGGGAGACTTTTAAAAGATTGAAGTTGACATTAAGGAGTGGTTTTTGTTGTTGTTGTTGTTTATGGAAAAACGGAGTGTGCTTTCTATTGCTGTGATAACCATCATGTCTAAAAGAAAGTTGGAGAGGACAGGGTTTGTTTGGCTTTCGTGTCCTCCATCATAGCCCATCACTGAGAATTCTGAGAAAGAACTCAATCAGAAGCAGAAGCAGGAAGCCCATCAGAAAGCTGCTTACTGGCTTGTTCCTCATGGCTTGGTCATCTTGATTTCTTCTACCACTATGGATTGTCTACTCAGATATGACACTACCCACATGGACTAGGCCCTTCCACATTAAACATTAATCAAAAAAAAGTCTCACAGGCTTGCTCCCATCTTAGAAGACCCTAATGGTCAAAAAGGGAGACAATAACATCACAAATGTCAAGTATAGGTAGAGATGAAGTGCAGGTAGATTGGAGCTTTTGTTCAGAAATTCAGATTCTGACTGTAACTGTCTTAGTCATGGTTTCTATTGCTGTGATAAAACACCATGGCCAAAACAACTTAGGAAGTATAGGATTTGTTTTAGCTTGTAGCTTGTAATCCATCATCCAGGGGCATCAGGGCAGGAACTCAAGGCAGGAGCCTGGAGGCAGGAATTGGTGCAAAACTAAAGAGGGGGTGCTGCTTATGGGCTTGTTCCTCATGGCTTCCTCAGCCTTCTTATAATACCAAAGACCACCAATTCAAGAATGACATTGCCTACAAGAGCTGAATCCTCTTACATCAGTTGTTAATCAAGAAAATATACCACAGGCTTGCCCAGTCTGGGAAGTACATTTTCTCAACTGAGATTCCCTTTCCCAAAATGTCTCTATCTTGTGTGAAGTTAACACAAAACTAACCAGCACAGCTACTAACTGAGTTGGTAACTTTGTGCATTTACCAAGTTAATTGTGTTTTAATAAATAATTTTTTAAAAGCCACATATTTAGAGAAATATGAAGCAATATCTAAGAGTCAATACTAATTCTTTAAAATGTAGCATCTTAGTACTGAATATGTAACAACATCTGCGTAAAGTGCACATTTCCTACTCCAAAGTGAGTCTAGTCATGGAATTCTGCACACTGTTGCAAAACATTTATTCTAGACATTTCCAGTAAATACAATGATTTTATCATGTACTCATGGTCTAGAGTCTACTGGCCCCATATAGAGATAGAGAGGACAGATGATTGTAGATTAGTCATCGTGTTCAGGGAATAACCTCCAACATTAATGGTAGGCTATGTGATATACTGAACAAGCAAACGGTCAATGATTCTGGGTTTCCACCAACTAAATTATATCAATATAAAAATGAAGGGCTAGGAAGATGGTACCGTCCAACCAGTTACACATTCTGTGTTAAGAATAGGAAAAAAAAAATCAGAGTGTTTCCAGCTTCAAATGGAAATGAAACCTGAGATAGGTCACTCTGAAAATGCAAGTTGAATGGGGGATTGTAGGCTGGCTTGACTGACTTTTATTCTCAAGGGAAAACCAAATTGCCAAGATTAGGCAAAGAACAGAACAAACAGAACACTTTCTCACATTTCTGCTGTCCACTGGTAAAAGTTAGGCAAAGGCTCTGGCAATCGTGCAAGCAGAACCAATAAAACCTTAGCTCCCGGGGAGATGAAGGTTTGAGTGACCCCATTGGACAGAGGATCCCAGCCAGCTAAGGTGCTGGCAGAGAACAAAGTGCCTGGAAAGACAGAGAGAGGGAAAAAGCTCCAGGGCCAGTAGCAGCTTCCTGGCCAATTGAAGATTCTACCTGGTTCTGATACCTTGGTAAGTAAGGGCGATACGTACATGTTTCTGATTAAGTTTTCTTTTCTGAAGGAGATTGCTGATTGTGATGATGATACAAGGCATGCTGAATGAATATGTTCTAAAGTGGCATTGTGCAGATGTAAAAATGATAAACAGAACCAGAATGTTGGACTGGACTCTCCTATGGGTTTCTAAGTCTGAGGAAGGAAAATACAAAAAGCTCCACTCTCCACCTGAGAAAGGAATGGAGCAAAGGCCAAGGAACTCTGCCAGACCTAGAAGAGCTGGAGATCTTACATCCTATAAAGCCCTATTATAGTCTCTTTCAAATATCTGGAGTCTTTAAGACTCCATCTTCTCTGCCCTGGATTTTAATATAAGGAAGGAAGTGTATCAGAATACTTCTCCCACTACTTTGTATAAAGCTCGGCAACTGGGCTGTGTGACAGGTAGGCAGAGTGAGGAGTCGGGAGAAGGAAGAGGAGAACCTAGGAAGAGAGATGTAGGAGCCATGGAGAACCACCCAAGGGTCCAGGACAGTCCTGGGTAACGATTTATATCATAAGGTTAGATATTGGGTTACAACTCTAATTGTATGGGCAACTTGTTAACTGAGCATTTCTAACTATATAAAGCCTTTGGATAATATTAAGCATTACAGTCTCATTCCTACCGCATGGATGGAGGGATAGTCTGGGCTCAGCCAAGCATTGTGGAGACAGCATGGTAGATTGGCAGAGCCATCTTCCACACTGGCATCTCGTGGGTGGTAGGGATGGTGCTTTGGGCAGCATGAGCCACGGTCAGAGTTGAGCAGCTGCCCACGGCCGCTCTTGGCCTCAGGCCTTGACTAGTTGGGAACATGGCGACCCAGTAACAACAAGCCAGATTGAGTGTAGCGATGTAAATATTAACTGTAACAAGGAAGAAAGGAAGGAAGGAAGGAAGGAAGGAAGGAAGGAAGGAGGGAGGGAGGGAGAGAGAGAGAGAGAGAGAGAGAGAGAGAGAGAGAGAGAGAAAGTTGCCACTGCAACAGAATGGATGGAACCTGGAGCCCAAGTCTCCTGCCTCATCAACAAAGAATGTGTCCTGTTTCGCAGTTAAATCTATATGTGTTCTGCTCTGTTTTGTGACTTTCTGTGAATTCTAAGATGCCACAGGTGTGGTGTAGGGGAAATACAAGTCTTATTCCTCATCAGTCTGGCCATGCTGAAAATAAGTTTGTTTTCTGTAATTAATTTTCCTAGTTTCCTTTAAAATACAGGAAAACTGAGGTGGCAGGCTTAAAGACCTTAGGGCTCACTGGGCATTCGCATTCCAGAATCATCAATGGAGGTCAGTCCTGGGACAGTGTGCAGAGCAGAGCAGGTCTGAGTGGAGACTTGGGCTGTGATCCCACAGCCTCTCAGTTCTCAGCTCCCACCTTACATTAGAGGCTATGTCTGTTGTTTGTCAAGCAAAGCCAACTAAGGTAAAACTGTTTTCAGTCCTGTAGAAGAAAGACATGGGAAGGAACATGGGAAAAACAAACAGGTAGCTCTGTAGGCCCTTTCTACCTCGAGCTAAGAGTCAGATATGTCAAAAGCAGACATTCATATGCTTTAAGGGCAATTTGCTATACATTGGCATCAACTGGGGGAGGGGGGAGCAGTACCTGGAGAATTGTTCTGATGGCTTTGGTAGATATGGAGGAATCCATCGTACTGTGGGGGCACTGTCTGGCAGCAGTCCAGACAAAGGTTCTGGCCTAAGGAGGATCACCTACATCCCCCTTTGCTAGCTTGACCCTCTCTTTGCTGCCATGTTAATCTGCCCAGTTGTTATTGCTGCTCCCTCCTTCCCTAAGTGCAGAAACCATGTCATCAAGTTCTCATCACAGACTAGGGACAAGCAGATATCTAGGAAGCATCAGGGCTTCCAGCATCAGACATGTACCACTAAGACATAAGCCTCAGGGACTTGAGCAACGAACTGCTTGTTGTTGGTCTCTTCCCTAGTGAGAGGCAGCCACTTGGAACTATTCAAACCAATGAGGATCTCAAGTACCAAGTAACTACTCTCAGGTAGGTCTGATTCTGCTGTTGTTACTATTTAAAATCTGACTTAAGAAATCCAATATATTATATGTATATATTCAACTCATTAGTTTCCATAGCAGACTATGACTAATACAAACGTCAAAGTCTCCCCCTACGAGCTGTCATAAGTGAGAGAAAAGAACGGGGAAGACATCAAGGAATATATGACTGAGCCCCCAACCCTACCAAGTACCATAGCTCAGGGACAAAGCTCTGGTTATCAAAGATATCAGCTTTGCATTCTATTTCAGGGGTCCATGAAACCCCAAAGTCTTTTCCTGCTTTAGGTGTCCCTGAATAACCATTCGAAGAGAATGATCAGTACGGGGCCCCGCCTCTGAAATCTCAGGCAAGCCTGACTCCCTTCTGCCCCCAGCAGATTACACAGGGCCTCTGGAAATCTCAAATTACCTGCTTCAGAGGAAACTTCATTAAATTTTGCAAAGAACACAGAAACAAGCCTTCCATTCAGTGAAACAATGGAGAAAAATATCCACAGAGTGCACTTTGTGAAACAAGGCCCAAAGTCAAGAACTACACAAACGTTCCACACAAACATCCTTTCTTTAGCATTCAGTAACTATACATAAAGGGATTTTGTCCTTGCTGTGGAGTGTTAACTCCTCTTTCTTTAGTCAGGTTTAAAATATCCCCCATTTTCCTTTTACAATAGCCAAATGAAGTTTTTGTCTTTTCTTTCTTCAGCCTTTTTCAGTTCCAAATGGACTCATGCCCAGCATTGCTAAAGGGAACATTTCTCCTCAACAGTCAGCAGCTTCCACAGAGCTGATAATGTAAGCTCCCTTTGGATATCTAAATCTAACACTGGAAATGGAGCTTTGTCCCTGGCCAGTCATCCCCTCTAAGTCAGATCCAACTGAGTTTGTTTGAAGCTACATTATTAAAGAAAGGTAACACGGTACCTAAAATTACTCTGTCTTGGGCATCCTTCCTGAAGCCCTGCATTCTCCCATGCTACCTTCCTCAGTAAGATGCAGTGTAACTATCCAAGTCCCTGTGTGAAATATGTGAGTGCGTGAAATACATGAAGCACTCAGGAATCTGCTTGCCTTTGTAAGGTACTCTCCTCTGTGCCTCTACATAGACCGTATCCCAGAGATTGCATCAGTATCTTGTAGCCACTCCGCCCCAAAATTTGACTTTCCCTTCAATGCCTCTAGCAGATTTTAAGACACCAAATGACTTTTCAAACACAAGTTATTCTGTTTAATGATTCAGTGCCTACCCACTGTCCAAACACTGCACACCTGTAAGATCATGGGCACTCTAATTCCCTCTGGTCAAAAGAGTTTACTTTTAGTTTTTTTTGTCATTCATTTCTTGTTTTTTCTCAAATACATGGTGTTTTCTTCCCATAAGGCTTTGTGAGGGACTGCCTTGAATGTTGCTTTCTCTGGTCATTCCTTCCCTAGGGAAATTTGCCTCCTTCCTCCAGAACCCCTCTGATGACACAGACTATAGCCCCGTTGTGCCCTCCATAAAGCCCGTTATGTTCTATCTTCTTTAAGCCAGTCTCCCCAACACCAGCAACTGTGTGCTTCTGCAATGTCAGTTCTAGCACTCTGAAAGCAGTTAAAGGCCACTGAATAAGTGGTTTATAAATGTGTGTGTCTCCTCCATGATCACACTCACTTGTGGGTGGCAGATACCCGTCTGTCTTATATCTGAAGCACCCCTTTCTCAGGGCCACAGCGTTTTTATTTTAATGTTTTGTTTTTGTGGTAAAACAGTACTCACAATACTTTTTAAATGCAAAACAGAAATAACCAAGCAAACTGACGAGGATAAAATGTTGCAAAAGATGAACAAAATTATATTTTGAAGCTATACTTTCATCACTTGAAACCAAGAAGCAAAAAAAAAAAATTAACTGTCTTTAGAAAATCATGAAGTTTGCTTGGTGCAAGAGATTTGTGACATCCTGTCATGCTAGGGAGTTAAGTGGAGGAGACTTTGTTTTTTCAATTTCTTTTAGCTAAGATATAACATTATGAATTTCCAGATAATAATGTGATACCTTGTAATGTTTTGATATATATATTCATGACATTCAAATCAATTTAAACATTTATCATCTCATTTATTGTAAAAATTGTCAAATCTGTTTTAAACTTTTTGAGTTTATGTACATTATTGTCTGCTACCTACTGTCAGAAGTCAGCTGTCTATCAGTATTAGCCTTGTGCCTATGCTCTCAATTGTGTTACGTTCATCCGTGTCTCTGGTTCTTTGTTTATTGACTTTTATCTATCTTGTCATACGACACTTTTTCTGTAACTACAGAATCACAGCATGTGTTAAAGACAAGCAATGAACTTCAAGCTTTTCTCTATCTTCAAAGATGGCTTTGGTCATTTGCTTTTCTTTAAGGTTCTATTAAAATTTCAGAAATGTATTTCATTTCCTCTTTTTCCTCTGTAGCTCTGTGAAGATTGTCATTAGTATGCCAACAGTGATTGCAATCAATCTGTAAAGAACCTTGGCTCATGCAGATATTTTCATGAAAATGACTCTTCCAGTCTATGAAATGGATTCCCCATGAGACACGCCTTCTTTGGTTTCTTCCACAAATGTTTTATAGCTTCCATTGTATAGTGCCTTCACCTTTCTGATTCAATTTATTCCTATGTGTTTTTATTTTAATTTTATAATTCCTATAACTGGAATTTTTCCTGACTTTTTGTTTAGATAATTCACTATTGACATAAGTCTATACCAGTGTTTTTTATATGTTGATTTTGCATTCTGAAACTTTGTTGGATTCATTCATTGATTTCAATAGGGTATTCTTTTTAACATTAATGAAGTTTCATTAAACTATACATAAGATGACACCATCTTCAAATGCTGACAATTTGAATGCCTTGACTGTTCTTGACTGACTGGGTTTTGGGACTTAGGTCTGGAGAACTGAATTCAGAAAGAATGATGACCATATGTTACCTTGTCTCGATTTAAATTTTAACTAAGGAAGCTTTAACTTTTCCTGAATCAACAGAACATTAGCAGTAAGATTATAATAAACAGGCTTTGTTATGATTAGGAGAGTTCTTCTGTACCTAATTTGTTTATTATTAACATTAAAAAATATTATTTTTTATCCGATGTTTTCCTTTATCTGTTGAGATCAAAATATGGTTTTTCCCTTCATTCTATTGATGTGGTATATCATGTTTTTTGATTAACATATAGTGAACCATGTTGGATATAGTAAATATATTGTACATATCGAATCCATCTCTAGGATGAATCTCACTTGGTCATGTGAATATTTTTATATGTGGTATCCATGTTTGTGTGTAGTATTTTCCTGTACATGCATGTACATGTGTGTGAGTTTGGGGAGACACAGCCATGTCCCAGCACAAGAGTAAAGGTCAGAGGATAACCTTAAGTTTTGGCATTCACTTTTCACCTTGTTCAAGGCAAGGCCTCTTGTTCACTACTGTGTACTGTATGACAGTCAAACCATGAGTTTCCAAAGTCTCCTATCACTACCTCCCATTTCTCTGTAGAGGTTCTGAGATTACAAGTATACACTACTATATTAGGCTTTCCATAGCTTCTAGGGAACTAAACTTAGGTCCGCATACATGCACAGTAGAACTTTATCCCAGCCCTAAATAATCTACTTAAAATGTTGTCGTTTTGCTAGCATCTTACTGAGGATTTTTACATCTATGCTCAGCAAGCCCATTGACCTATAGTCTGTCTCATGTGTGTACACACTTACTCTCCCACTTCCCGTTATTTCCTTACATGCTATTGGTGTCATAGAAACACTGTTCTCTAAGAAGGTTTTTTAAGAAGAATCCCCTTTTCTTCCTTAGTTTGTTTGGAGTAATGAGGAATAATTAGAATAAACTTTTAAAAATATTCAGTAGAATTTAACAGTGAATCTATCTATTTGAGATTTTCTAAGTGAGAACCTTCTAATAATGAATCAGTCTTGCTATTTGTTATTTATTTATTTGTTCTACCACACAGATGGTGATATGTTGGGTCTCTGTTTCACTTGTTTAAAGCAATTTTAAAATGTATTTCTTGAATTCTTCTGGGATATTCTGCCTGTTCAAGAATAAGCTGTTTAATTTCCATGTGGTCATATTGTTTTCAAAGTTTTGCTTGTTTTCTAGCTGTATTCCTTTGTGGTCAAAATGATATTCAACATGACTTCAATTATTGTTAAATTTGTTGAGACTTTCTTTGTGATCATCATATGGTATGTTTTGAAGACTCTCTCATGGACTAATGAGAAACAAAGTGTATCTTGCAGCTGTTGGATGGAATTTTTCTGTAAATTTCTGCTAGTTCCATTTAGCCTAGAAAACAGATGAATTAAATTTCTTTGTTAATGATTTGTCAAATATATATTTAATGCTAGGTGTGGGTTGTTATTGTCTATCTTGCACATTCAGTCTATTAATATTTTCT
Organism: Grammomys surdaster; assembly: GCF_004785775.1. Classification (NCBI taxonomy): domain Eukaryota; kingdom Metazoa; phylum Chordata; class Mammalia; order Rodentia; family Muridae; genus Grammomys; species Grammomys surdaster. The sequence goes on along the minus strand of NW_021604719.1, from coordinate 14,792,748 downwards.
TTATTATTGGGTGCTTCTATGTTCAGAACTGTTACTTCCTCTTAGCAAATGGAAAGTATTAAATAAAATCTCCTTTATTTCTTTTTGTCTTTGGATTTACAGTATATTTTATCTAAGTTCTAAGAATTACTCTGTTTTATTTTAGATTCTATGTACATGGAATGGAGTCTTATCTTTCATTTTAAGTATACACTTAGAGCTCAAGTGAGTTTCTTGTAGGAATGCATAGTTGGGCCTTACTTTAAATACACTTATGTACATCTTTTAACTGCAGAGTTTAGTCTATTTTTATTCAAGGTAATTATTAGCATGTAAGTTCTTATAGAGGCAAACTATATAACTAGTTGCATAGTTTTTGGTAGTTCCTTCTCCTATTATAATATTCCTTTATAGTTAAATAATTACTCTTCTTTTTAGGTCCTTTGCCCATTAATAGTTGGGTTGTTTACTCTGGTTGAATTTTTGGTAGTCATAGCCACAAAAGCATTGACCCACCAAACCCAAGGGAGCTGACTATAGCTTGCCCTGGGAATTTTAGCTTTTTGCTCTTAGCTTTGCCCTTTGATGCATTTTGAGTTAATCTTTGTGTGTGATGTAAGGTCTGACTTTCTACTCCTCACATGTGGATCTCTAGCTTTGCATGCTGCCCTTTGGTGGGAAAACATTTCGCCATGCATGGTGGGGCTGTCTCTGAACCCAGTCTCTCCTGTGGCTTCTGTCTGCCTTCATGCCAATGCCACCACTTTGATTACTAGAGAATTATAATAAAAATCAGAAATCAGAAAGTGTTTGTCCTAAAATAAAAATTTGAAATCAGAAAAAAAAAATAATTACTCTTGAGGTAGTCTTTTCAATGAATTAATTATTGCATTATGGAATATGTGCTTATATATACTTGAGTATGTATACATGTGTATCTACATGTTAGCATACACACACACATACACACACACAGATATATATAGATAGATAGATAGATAGATAGATAGATATAGATATAGATATAGATATAGATATAGATATAGATATAGATATAGATATAGATATCCAATCTCTAGTATCTTCCTCTATTCTTCTCCACATTAAATTGTGAGATGGAGTCTGTGATGGTCAGTGTCGACTAGCCAGTTGATAGAACCTAAAATCACATAGGAGACATACCTCCAAGTATACTTAGGAAAGATTTCTTAATTAAATAGGGTTCTGGGCATGCTTATGAGGGACTATGTTGATTGGATTCATTGGGATGGAAAAACCCATCTTAGAGCAGGGCAAGAACACTCCACAGGTTTGTTTCTGAGACTTCAAACAGAAGGAAAGGAGGTGAGCACAAGTCTTCGTCATTGATGCCTTCCTGACTGAGATGCCAGTGTAACAAGTTGCTTCATGTTCTGTTGTTTTGATTGCCCCACTTAGGCTACAAATCCCAATAAATTCTGGGTTTAATTTACCACAACAATAGGAAAAGTAACTAAGACATGATCTTTTGCTGAATCTGGATCTCACCAATCCATCTCCACTATTTGGCCAGCAAAGCCCTGGGATCCTCCATCTCTGCTTCCACAGCATTGAAAGCACAGATGTGTGCCATTGTATCTGGCTTTTAAATGTGAGGTCTGGGTCCTAACTCAGATCCTCATGCTTGGGTAAAAATGTTTCATATGAGCCATCTCCCTAGTCACTGTGGCATATTTTGTCTTCTTTTCCTCCTTTTGTCATTTGAAACTTGAAAATTCATATTTCTTTGCTCCCAAGTGACCAGATGCTTCAACTTTGTATTCTAATTCTGTATTTCCTATTTAAAATGAAAACCTGTAAGCATGCATTGTCCTTAAAGAGAAAGTACAGTTAATTCTAAAATGTCTATCTCCAAGTCTATCTCCTCAATAGTTTTCTGCAAAACAAGTAGAAATGAGAAGTAGTGGTGATTTTGTATTACAATGGGTTCTATGTAGATAAATCATGCAATTAAAGAATGTGGGATATTTGCAACTACATTAATAGATTCCCTCTTATAAGATGGCTACTTTCACTAGCATCATTGGTGTTTCTTACAAGGAAGCATATTTATTTCTATATCTATAATCTGCACGCACACACACACACACACACACACACACACAAAGTTTCTATTCTTTCAACACTTGTGGATGCTTAACAAGAATTTCTTATACAGACCGCTAAGATATGGATGTGGAAGAATTAACTTTATTGATGTTATTTATTAACATTGCTAATATTCACATGGTAGAAGTTGTAAAGTACAACAGGACTGCTGGAATTCTGGGCTGATTTATTTTTGTTACAGACATAAGATGGGAATAATTCCCTCTTAGAATTGTTACATAGTGACAACAGAAACTTAAAAAAACATGTAGATTTTATAGCAATATATGTTTCTATTCTCAAATTTTGTGAACTATAAAGACACAAATAAGAACTCTAGGTATCCAGGAAGGTTGTATATGATATAATATCAACTAAGTCTTGTATTACAATTCTATAAATGTATTTGTAACACAGAATATGCTCCTAGAACAACCACATAACATTTCTTCTCAAATTTAATATAAAACATTGGTGAAAGGTAGGAAATTGTGAATACAAGTATTTCAACCTCGGTATTACCATGTTCTTTTTATGCCCCAACTTTATAATTGGAACTTTTATTTTTTAAAATATAAAAAAATGTTTAAAAGCTCCAATTGTCCTTCAAAGTCCCATAGTTACATAACTTTTAGTGAATATTAAGATTAGTTAAGAGCGGATTCTGGAGAGAAATTTCCTAAGTCATTTCTATTATTTATATTTCATGTGCGACTAGACAGAAAATAATATTCCCCACGAGCCCCCAAGCAATGGTTTTAAAGTGCTTGATGGGAAATGGGAAATCCATTAGCTGTTGATATTTTAGAGCTCTAAATTCTAAGTTTGGCTTTATCTCTCTGTTATGATCTTATTATTTAAACCTAGGAAGGAAATTTTGATTGAAAAACCCTTTCTGAAGTCGTGCAGCGGTGGGAGGCAGGATGTGAGGGTGTGCCATTATTTCCTTCATGCCTCCTATGTGACTCCTTTATTCTGATGCTAGATGATCATTCACCAGGAAAGAGAGGTTTCCTGTGATGTTTATGCATTTTGATACCTTTGGTGCATTAAGGGACACAGTGATTTGCCCCATGTGGGTGAAGTTAGCAGTCTATATACGAATTTCTTGTTACGCATCTTAGGCTGACCTCTATCATGTGACTTGATGAGTCCTGAAGATTTTAAAAATCGTCAAGCTACCTGAGATTAAGTATTAAAAAGAAAACTATTCAAAGACCCTTGCCATACTTCACCCATCAGACAAATATTTTTTAAAATTATAAAATGCGGCCGGCTCCCGGAAGGTCAGCGTGTGAAGGTGGCAGAAGCAACGCGGGTCTTCCCGCTGTTGCTGTCGGGGCCACTGCCGAGCACACGACCCCGGCCTGAGGTGGTGGTGGGAAGCCCACCGCAGTTTGCTGAGACCTCATGGAGGGTGGTGCAGGAAGTAGCAACAAATCTACCAGCGGTTTAGCTGGCTTCTTCGGAGCTGGAGGAGCTGGTTACTCCAACGCTGATTTGGCCGGCGTCCCGCTGACTGGTATGAACCCCCTGTCTCCTTATTTAAATGTGGATCCACGCTATCTTGTTCAGGATACTGATGAATTTGTTTTGCCAACTGGAGCTAATAAAACCCGAGGCAGATTTGAACTAGCTTTCTTTACCATTGGAGGATGTTGCATGACAGGGGCTGCATTCGGGGCAATGAACGGTCTTCGTTTAGGATTGAAGGAAACCCAGAGCATGGCCTGGTCCAAACCAAGAAATGTACAGATTTTGAATATGGTGACTAGGCAAGGGGCACTTTGGGCTAATACTCTAGGTTCCCTGGCTTTGCTCTATAGTGCTTTCGGTGTTATCATTGAGAAAACACGGGGTGCAGAAGATGACCTCAACACAATAGCAGCTGGAACCATGACAGGAATGTTGTATAAATGTATACTGGTGGTCTTCGAGGAATAGCACGCGGTGGCCTGGCAGGACTGACACTCACCAGTCTCTATGCACTGTATAACAACTGGGAGCACATGAAAGATTCCCTGCTCCAACAGTCACTCTGAAGATTTTGCCACCTCAGGAGTGGTGGGACACTTCATAGTCATCCAGATCAATAAGTCAGTCTGGAGTTGCTTTCTCTCTTGTATCTACAATTACTTTGAACAATTGGAGACTCTGATTTGCTGTGACAAAGATCATGGATGGTTGGCCTGGACTGCACTGCTTGCCCTCAGTGAGTGGAACCCAAACCCTTTGGTGGCTCACTTTGTATGTGTTCTCTTCTCCTTTGGAGATGATCTTGCACCTCCTATCCCCAAACTGGAAAACCACTTATTCTCCAAATTCAGGCTATACTTTTATTACCACTTTAATTCATTTAAAAATCTAAAACTTAATGTTGCCCTGTTTTCCAAATAAAGGGTGAAAGTAGAAAAAAATTATAAAATGCAGCAATAATCATTTCAGTTTCACTGTTCTGACCAGATAAAATCATGTGTGGTTTTGAACACTGCAGGATTACAAGCTATTCAGTCTGAGATTTATGTAAGACTTCCATAGTTCACCTTCAATATGTCAACCATTTCCTGCTACCAGCTCCCAATTTCTCTGATTATTCTGGGTACAAGGGGTGTTTATTCAAATTACACCATTGCATATCTATCTAATACCCAAAGCAAAATCAATTTCTTTACTAAATATCTCCAGAGTTATTTCTTTACTAAATATTTCCGGAGTGATTTAAATTTACCCATGGCAGGCATTGTGTGACACTGCCAGAAGGAACATAAACCTCATGCTACTTTGGCTTCAATTCTGATTGAGTTCATTAACTCCTTTTTTAAAAAGGTTTTTATTTTTATTTATGTGTATATCTGTATATACATTGTGTGTACATACATTGTGTATATACTGTATATACAGTGTCTGCACAACCCAAAGAAAGTGTCAGATCCCCTGGAGCTGGAGTACCATGCAGTTGAGTTGTGAGCTACCTCACATGGATGCTTCGAACTGATCTCAGGTCTTCTAGAAGAGCAATATGTGCTCTTAACAGCTGAGTCCTCAGTTCAGCCTATTTATTGCCTCCGCTCCCAGAAAAGGAAAGGTCACTGCCACTCCGTGGTCACTTTACTCATCCAACACATTTCCAATTCCCAAAACAACTGTTTTAATCATTTACCATGTCTCCAAGGCCATCATTCTTTCCCTAACCTTTGACTCTCAACATATGGCAATGTCCTTACTCAGTGGAGAGGAAACTATAGGCATTCAGATTTGTCTCAGACTTTACTCAGGCTTTAGCAGTGCCCTCACTTTTCTGTGTGCATCTCATAATAGAGTATACATGAGCACGGAGGTGAGCAACAGAATGTTCTGTTCATGACCTCTTGAAATATTAGTTTACTCAAATTTTTAGAGAAAATGGAACCTGAAATGTTCAACTTTTAAAAGCTGTGCAAACCAGATAAATGAGGCTTCTTTTTTGTGTTTCTGGAAGCCTGGGGTGTAGAAGATTTCATTTTACTAGTTAATTGAATAATTTTGCTTAGTTCATTAATGGATTATAAATACATTTCTAATTATGTTAGCTAGAAATATCTATCTTCTGAGGTAGGTACCAAATCTTCATAATGACACTTTCTAATAGCAGGAGTTGTGAAAGGAACTCTGGGACAGCCAGGTCTAGATGATAAAAAAAAAATATGCAAAAATCCTCCTTTATTATCAAGTAACGAAGTCAAAACAATCAACCACCACCAGAATACAAACACCATGAAGTATAATAGCACAATAGCCGCTGCAAAGTGCTAGCATATACTGAGTATCATGCACGGTTGCCATGCCAACCAACTGCAGGTCATCAAAGTCAAGTAGGTCTCAGGAATGTCCTGGATGTCTATCTTTGCGAAGTAGAGACCTCTAGCTAAGACTTAACACTTATACAGCTACTAAAGTGTAACCAATGAGTGATAACAGCTTAGTAAATATAGGTAGCCTACAACACTCTGAATATACAACCTCACACATTCACAAAACATAGTCATGGCCTCTTGAATCAGTTCTCCATCCTTAGAAACCTGGGAATGAAGACAAAGGAAGGCTCCACTGTAACTCAACACAAAGCTTCTCTAATGCTTTCTTCCAGCCATCCCCAGAAGAACACAAGGTACAGAACACTGTGAAGACTAGGGAAATTGAATGCCAAAACCTTTTAGGTACTTTGGGATACTGAGTTCTCAGTAATTTTAATTCCAGTAATCTACAGCATCAGTGTGTCCTGATGGAATCAGATTCCTGGCATCATGATAAAAGAAGACCATGCCCAAGGCCAATGGAACAAGTGGCCCAATTGTTATTTTTATAAAGTAGCACTGTATTCTTAAAAGGACACTCACAGAACCTTTATAATGGCTCAGTGACCTATGATGTCAAAGCCACTATGCAAGGGAAGGCCAAATGGAAGGTCTCAGTGCTGTGTGTTCTGAAGCTCGCCCACACATCACATAAACCACCAAAGGTCTGTGTGTTTAACAGAATAGACTGGATCTTGTTTACATGACAGTACAATATGGAGGCTCCTGGATGATGGCATTCATTCCTATAGAACCCACAGATCTGTAATCTTTCCTCTTTTTGTCTTTTCCAACCATGGATAATCATCATTCTTTGACTCCATGGGTAGCATTGAGGATAAAGAAGTTGAAATTGAAACAGAAATATTACAGAAATGCCCTGGCCTTTGCTACTATTTCTGTTCAGTTTGTCAAGACCCAGTCAGAGGATCACATCTAGATACAAAATAATCTGGTAAACAAACTTGGAAAGTAATTTCAGATGAGTCTGCTACAAGGAGGAATGTGTAACTGGCTTTCATGTGGTTTTCCCTAACACTTAATGCTAATACAGGCTGCTATTGAGTTATATTCCCACTAAGATGTCGCCCTGAAAGATAGTTCTTTCAGTGGGAAGAATTGTGAGTCACAGTTCTCTCTCTCTCCTTATCGCCTAGCTCTTGACAGAAAAAAGAGCCAGAGTAGAGTTTCAGCACTTCTGCCTCTGTGCTGGTTAGCAGTTTGCTCAACAGATCTCTCAGAATTGATAAAGGCCAGTAACAGTTGTGTCCCATGTAAATACTCCCCAGACAAACTCTGCCTAAGAGATGTTTAGAAGAATAAGAGTGAAAACAACAGCAGTATCTCATAAAGGGCTGGAAGGGAGATGCAGAAGAAGCTTCTAGAACTTGGTGGGTAGCTGCTGGAACAGAGTTGATGTAGCATAGAGTTTCCCAGCTGAAAGCCGAACACACTAAAGCATCACTTTTATTGGTTTTCTTTATGTCACTGAGATAAATTTTATGTGTGTGAGAGTCCTTAGGTTAGTGGAGATTATTTTTCATTTCTATGAGATAGAGACAAAGAGAGAGAGAGAGAGAGAGAGAGAGAGAGAGAGAGAGAGAGAGAGAGAACATGCCAGTATGTTATGATAGAATCTGTGAGCATCTGTTCTGATTTTTTTTCTACATAAAGTACTTTCCTTATCTTTATGGCTAAGAAAGTTCCTTATGTTTGGAGAAACTGACTCCTGTTGCTAGTAGTCACTAAAGTATGAGAACAACTCAGAACATGTTCAATAGATGTCTCAGCTTGGAATTTAAACTAGATACAGGGATGGACAAAAACAAGGGAGATAAGAAAGCAGCAGGCTACAGAGTCAAACATCAAAACTCTGTAGCCTTTCTGTATACCAGTGTCAAGCAGACTGATAAAGAGTCTGTGGAAACACTTCCAGTCCCAACTAGCTCAAAAATACCTAAGAATGAACACAAACAAGGAAGTGAAAGATATCTACAATGAAAACTTTAAAGTTCTGAAGCAAGAGATTGAGGGAGACACTAGACTATGGAAAGACTTCCCACCATGCTCATGGATTAGTAAAATGATATTGTGAAATGGCTGTTCTATCAAAATCTTTCAACAGATTCAACACGATCACAATAAAAATCTCTGTGATGTTCTTTACTGATACAGAAAAATGTTCTAGAACCCACATGGAACCTCAAAACACCTAGGATAACAAACCAATCTCTAAAAATTACTGGAGGGATTCAAGCTATGTTACAGAGCCATATTATAAAAGCAGCATGTCAGTGACACACAAAAAGATATGTGTGTCAATAGAACAAAATAGAAGACCTAAAACATGAGTGCAGATAACAACAGGCATTTGTGAGTCACCATGTGGTTGCTGGGAATCGAACTTAGGACCTCTGGCAAAGCAGTCAGTGCTCTTAACCACTCACTGAGCCATCTTTCCAGCAAAAACAGGCATTTAATATTTGACAAAGATGCCAAAGATACACACTGGAAGAAAGATAGCATTCAACAAATAGTGTTTGGAAAACCAGATGTCCATACACACACACACACACACACACACACACACACACACACATATATATATATATATGAAATTAGACTCATAACTATAATTCTTTATCAAAATCAATTTCAAGTGGATCAAAAATCTCAATGTGAAACCTAAAATGTTGAAAGTACTAGGCAAGCACACGGCAGTCTCCTGCAATACATATAGTCTTAAAAAAGGATTTTCTGAGTAGGATTTCATTAGCTCAGGAACTAAGGACAAAACTGAAAATTTGGATGTTATAAGACTTAAAAGCTTCTGAACAAAAAAACAAAACAAGAGAACAACAAAAAAAAACAGGTAAACAGGAAGACCACTGTGTGAGAAAGTCTACCTACCAGCTATGCGTCTGAGGGAAGATTACTATATAAGGAAGGTAAAAATCAAAGAATCAAGAAAAAAGACTATAGACAGGAGAGAGAGGATGGGAATATGAGTTCTAACAGAGTTCTCAAAAGCAGACATAAAATACAGGAGAAGGAGGGAAATAGCACCAAAGTTGTTTGATAAAACCTCAAGGAATCATATCATTACACATTTACCCAAAATTATATACAATGCATATAAATATATGTGATACATGAAAACACGCATGCATGCTTTTGGAAGTTAAGCCACTTGGGTTGACATTTGTCACCACAAGAACCACAGACTAAAATTCCCCAGAATTAGGCATGAGAAACATCCTTTCCTGTGGTTGGACAGCATAGCCCAAGTAACTTCCAAAATGATACAGTCTATTAGAGCCCTTGGTTGCCTCTCAGAGGTTGTTGAAGACACCACACACCTAGAACATAGGACTCATGTGATTTGAGCTGGATCTAACCTGACAACCTCCTTCCTACGGTCTAGCTTTCATAGTACCAGAAAATACTATGCAAGCTGCCAAGGGAGGGAAGCAATTAATAGTCCTGACAAGCTGTGACACCTATGCAAACAATAATCAACATGGCAAGATATCCACACAGTGCTATAAGTGGTAGACACGTGATAAACCACCGCTGTCTAGATAAACTTGATAACCACATAACAGGAGGGAAACCATGCCTGGTACTAGAAACCTAAGCAAGACCAGAACAATGGCAGTATCAAAAGACCTGTTAACTTGGAAGGAAGAGATCTCATGGGTTCTCATCCCTAGAGAAAGAACTGTAGACTACAAATGACTGTTGGGAGGAGAATTATGTTCTCTCATGGATGAGCTTTTTTATTGAGCATCCCACACAAAGTTGGAACTATTCAGGACATGGGTGTTAGGAAAAAAAAACTACTCCTGCCACTTTGCTAGACCAGCATAATTCCTTACAGCATTCAAAGTATTATCTAAGGATAAGATATACTCACAGATAAATATAGCTACCACTGTCATCCAAAAGCTTCAAATTGAGAAAACTGTTACAGAAAACTACAATTGGACACAATGCAGAGATCAATGGATTGTGGGGAGTCCAGGCCCAATGGATACATCTGCTTCATGGTTCCTGCATCTGTGACTCAGGGAACATTGCAGAAATGGAGGTAGAAAGAGTGTGAGCCAGAATACAAGGAAGCATTCTGTAAGACACTATCATCCAGAACTTGCTGCATTAATAAGAACAGAACAACAGCAATATCAATAGATATGCTAACATGGAAGGAAAAAAATTTTCATAGGTCTCATCATCAGAGAAAGAACTGTATGCCACAAGTGATAGTGGAAAAAGAATTAGCTTCTCTTCTTATTGATTATCCAACACAAAGTTGTTAGACCTGAAACCATATGTAAACAGTATAAACAGACACTTCAGGGTATATTTATGTATTTGTGGATACATATATATTCATACATAATAATATTCAAAGATTATGAATTTATAATAGTCAAAGGTCATCAAATTAAGAATGGGTCACAACCCATCACTGAGGAAGTCAGGATAGGAACTCAAGGCAAGAACGTCCAGACAAGAACTGAAACAGAGGCCACGGAGGAATGCTACTTACTGGATTGGTATCCATGGATAGCTCATCTTGCTTTGGTATACAACCCAGGATCATATATGTGCCTACTGGTGGCATTGTCTACAAAGCTTTGGGCAATCCCACATTCATCACTAATTAATAAAAAATGTTCTACAAGCTTGTCTACTGGCAAATCTGATAGGGACATTTTCTCAGTTGATGTTTCTTTCCCAAATGACAGTAGCTTGTGTCAAGTTCGTGAAAAACCTCACCAGGATACTCTTTGACTGATGGGTGGATAATGCATATATTGTGCATATAAACACTAAATTATATGCATTTACAAAAATGTAAGTTGCCAAGGGAAAATAGCAACCAATAGTTCTGCCTAGCTCTAAAGCCTGGGCACTATAATGATTTACATGGCATGATATGTATAGTTTAATAGTGGCACTTACATCTTGGGTGTAACCAACATCTGTCTAATTGAACTTAAAACCCGCTCACAGGTGTGAACTCGTGTCACTGTCATCTTGTAAAACCATTATAGTTTCCAATTGTACTATTGTTCATCCTTGGTCTATCTGAGTGGGGTAGCTAGCTCTCACCCCTTGCTTAAGAAGTTTCTTTTTGTAGTAGACAGAGACTATTATGGAAATCATCACTGGTCAAAATTATAATATCATGTGACCACAAGTATAATAGTCCACTTTTGTATATCTAGATACACAAAGCTCAGGGAATCTTGTGGGAGATGATGGTGGGGGTGCAGAAGGAATCTAAGAAAAACCTGGAAGTGTTCTAGAGATCCCATTGGTCTTCAGTCCATATTTGAAGTCTATGTGGAATACCCTCATAGAACTGCCCAGAAATACATCTTAACTGACTGAAGAGCCAGTCAAGTAGACAATAAGTATAAATTGTAATAAACACCTCTGACTGTAGCAGTCTTTTCATCTTTGTGATAACCAATATTATTTCTGAAAAATAAAACAGGGGTTTTATATTAATCCCACTCAGTGGTTCCTGTGGACTTTGATGGTAAGTCAAATATAATTCTAAAAATACCAGGAAACATCAATATTCCAGCAGATATTTGACATCACTTCCACATGAATCTCAATTCATGAATCACACAGTTGCTTGGTGTGTTGGGCATACCAGCCATGAAGACACTAATAATAAAGTTTGAATGACAATAGATCTGTGGCAGCCTTCTTGAGAGACAGTTTTCTGGCATACTGAACAATCATGTTGTAGGATACTCTTTATAGGAATTTTTTGCTTTTATCATTAAACTGGAAGCTAATGTGTGCAGAAACAGAGTCACAAAGATAAAGTATAGGATTTATCAGATTTTATCAAAATTACATAAATTCAAAATGAGTTCTGACTGTTGATTTGATCTTTGTCATTTGGCTTTAAACTGTTAAATTATTTCCTCTATTAATTATAAGTCTATTATTCATGGAATCATGAAACCATGGGTATTTGTTTTGTAATTTGGGCTATAAGGCAACACTATTTATTTTGTCATTCAGATTTTTTAGTTTTAGATATTGAAAGCTGTTTTACTAGGTAATGTCTTAATTTAGGATGTCTGTCACTGTGATTTAAACCCTCCATACCCACTCCAAAAAAAAAAGGGTAAAATCAACTCAAATCATCTCAAGTAAGAAATAATCTTTCCATGCTTCAGTGCACACCTGATAGTCCATTGTCAGAGAAGCCAAGGCAGGAGCTCTAGACAGGATCCTACAAGAAAGAACTGATGTAGAAGACAGAGATGTGCTGCTTACTGGCTTGTTCCTTACTGCTTGCTGGACAGCTCTCTTACATCTTCTAGGACCACCTACCCAGTGTCACCTCCTCCTTAGATGTAAGCCTGAACACATTCAGGTTCTCTCTTCCCAAATGACTCTAACCAGTCATAAATTGACACAAGAGCTAGCCATCACAGACTCCTGTATCTTTTAGGAAATGCCATCAATGGATATGAGTTTATTTGAAAGTTATTTATTTGTTGAGCATATCATTAGTTTTGAGACTACAAGTTTCAGACCCATCTTGTATATCAAGCAGTATCAGTTCTTTTTCAAAGATAACAAATGGCATAATAGAAAACAGAGATAATTTCGAAGATAAAATAATGTTACTGATTTTATTTATTTCCTTTTTTGCCAATATGCTCTCAATATGATCATCTTCCTTCAATAATAGACCATCCTCACAGTGATTCTCAAGTTTCAAGCTCTGCTTTTTCATTTGTATTTATTTCAAAATATTTACTTCTGCTGCACATGTAATTTAGGATTATGTCATCTAATTTCCTAGTAGCCTAACATTTTTTAACTTTTGGTTATGGATTTCTGTTCTAATTCCATTGTGATGTTAATTAACTTTCCATGATGTCTATTATCTAAATTTGTGCAGTAATGGCTTCTGACCCCGAATATTGTCTCTATTGCTGACTGTTCCAAGTTGAATGTTCCAAGTTTAAGGGAAAAAAAGAGGAAATTTTCTGCTCCTGAATGATGTATTCTACAATTGCAGATTAGATACAGTTGATTAATGGTACTATTATGTTCATCTATATCCTCATGGATGTTCAGCATCCTGGAAAGCAAAGAAGTGTTGACATATCCAACTACATTAGCAGATTTGTCTATTTTTCTATGTAACCCTATCAGTTTTTGCATCATACATTTTGACTCTATCAAGCCCTGATAATGTGGCTGCAAGGTGTGGAAGGGGAAGTATTCTGCAATCCCAAGACTGATTCTGACATTTTGAACTGGCCTATGCCTTGAGCTGTGGACTTGGATGCTTGTCTTACATAGGTCAGATAAGGCCCCACTGAAGCCGGTTTCCCTGGACAGGGATCTATGGAATGCTGATTTTTCAATATGGTAATGCTTCAGCCACAAGCATGAAAAGACTTCTCAACTCCTCATGAGAACCAGAGTTGCCAGACACAGATTTTGCAACAATATGGGAATGCCTAAGGATTGAATCCCAGAAAGTTTCTGTTCTCAAACTAGTCCACACTTAGCCATCATCTACTCAAGTGAACCTTTGCAGTGTTGTAATCGGTTTATGGCTCCAATGACTTCTGTTCTGGGGAAACTCATCTCAACTGTGACCCTTTGTATTTGGCTTGATTTCACATTGACAATTTTCTGTGAAACCGCAATTCTCTAGGGGGGTCCAAGGGAACTCTGATTTTCAATTTATCAAGGATTTTTATTCATGTGAGGATGGAGTGACAGCTTCCAAGCCTTTATAGGTTCTTGGGAGCCAAGTCCTAGCAGAAAGCGGCTATCATCTTTGCACCTATCTCGAGCCATATACCCTGACAAGAGGCTTGTTTTCAACAGCCTGCAACAGCTGAGCACACTCTGATAAACATCTTTGTTTAGTGCCCCCAGCTGCAAGGCGCACATGGTATTCCATGGCTACAAGACACGTGGCAAAGTACCTTCAGATGTGTTCCCCTGCTTGTCCACGAGGGCAAGGCGCGTGGTAAAGCGTATAAATACCCAGGAATTCCTTTCAATAAGGAGAGACTTGATCAGACTCTGTCTTGTCTCTATTCTTCGAGTCTCTTGCGCCTCCATCCCCACATTCTCTCTTGCTAGACCCTGACCCGCAGACCGGAGCAGCATCTCAGGCCAGTACAGAGTGGCCCTCAAATGTAAGGCAGAATGGATCATTACAAAGTGGCGCCTCAATGTTGAAGCTCCAGTAAGGGGATACAGTGAAGGACACTTGGGAATTGGAAGCGTGCATCCTCACTCCTGTGGTGGAGAACCTGTTGACTGACGGAATGGGCCATTACAATAGGTCAAGAGCTGAAAGGTCCTATGTCGACTTCCAATTGCTTCTTTATGGCATTTTCCTATATTTTCTATATTTCTCCACATTCCTTTGCCCACCTCCCTGTCGCCTCACACCTCCATTGTCTGCTTTTCCATTTCCATATTTATGTAAACTCTGTTACTACTCCCTTCCTTCCTTAAAGCCTCTTCTTTCCCTCTCTTCTCCTGCTTCTCTTTATAGATTTCTGGTCTCTATCCAACTCAGTCCCACATAAATATACATAGAAAAAAATGGGAGCTATGAGTCACATGAGAGAGAATAACTTCATTTTTTTCAGCATCTACTTTTAATGATGGTTTTTAAATGCTTTAACCTCCCTTCTAGCCCATCGCCCACCAGAGGTAGTGGGAAAGAAAGGATACAGGGGAAGTGGACCTGTTTAGAAATGGTTCTTTGGAGCAGATTCCATCTGCATTGTCAGGAAACCAGCAGTTCAGTTCACAGGTCAGCAACAGCAGCAAAGTGAAGATCAGCATGAAAGGGAGACCAAGAAGAATTTGGCTATGCAAGCATGCCAAGCAAGCTCTTATCACTGCCCGTTGAGTGCCTTTTATAATCTCTCTAAGCATCACATGTCCTTCACAAGTTTTGCTTCTCCATGTGTCTTGCCTCAGCACATGCTTCTGTGTCAGCTGACATTGCTCTGCCAATAACTCTATGTGCCCAGAAACAGCAAGAAGCCTCGGCATATGAAGATGTAGATATAGAAGATATAGATATAGAAGATTTTTGGTGTGTTTCTTGCTAAGAGTCCAGAAAAAAAGGGGGGCTTAAATACACAGTGTAAGGAGGACCGACACATGTGCGGTTAACAAAGAATCCCTCATCCTGTGGCCTTTCATGTGCTTGCTTTAGCAGACCATCCTTTCACCTCTCTCTGTTTCAGTGAAACATTCCTTCAGGAGTCTGAGGGAGCTGGCAAGGAGTTTTCTGTTATTCTGTGCTCTTCGTTTACTCTACTAACGTAATAATTGATTTTGCTGTGCAGAAACCTTTTAATTTCATGTAATCTCATTTTTCAATTCTTGGAGTTATTTGTTGTACTGTTGGAGCTCTATGTAGAAAAGTCTTGTCTATATCTATATTCTGGTATGCTTGCATTTCATTTTCTAATAGCAATTTCAGATTTTCAGGTTTTTAAAAATCACAACTGTTAATGGACTGTACATTGTTTTTTGAGTAAGGTGGAAGATAGGATCTAGTTTTGTTTTTGTGCAGGTAACTATCCAGTCCTTCCAGCACCACTTATTGAATAAGCAAATTTTCCAGTGTATGTTTTCGATGCTGTGCTGGTGAGTTTCATGTGACAACCTGACAGAACCTAAAATCACTTACAAAGAGAGTCTGGTGAGGAATTCTCTAGATTAGATTGGCCTGTGGACATGTCTAGAAAGATTACCTTAATTGTTTGATATAAGAAGACCAAGCTGAAGTGGAAACTTCTAAGTTTTTCTGAAAAGTCAATTATGTCAAATGAAGTTTTGCTGAGGCTCACAAGTGAAAGGCTGTTTTGATATAGCAGACACATGATAGGACTTGTGATTAAAGGGTGTAAATATGACTCCACAGACAGTGGGAGACAAGCACTGAGCATTGGTTTGGTTTGCTCCACCTGGCTACTCCTCACTAAAGACACACATGGTTTGGATTGCGTTACATAGTGTGGTTGAGCTCCACTTGTGGTAACGCAGCCATTGAGAGGAACTAGCCAAAGAACTTCTTGTGAAGTTCCTGTGGCTTCTTACTATTGTCCATCCTTGTGGTTTTCTTCAGGATTGAACTACTACAGCTGCTGGTTTGTGCATGGTGTCTGCCTGCTGAGAAGACTGGACTGTAGCTACTGTTTCATTTTTGGTGTTTTCTATGGGACTAAACTGCTGACAAAGAAGACTGAGCTCGCCCCCAAAAAGTTATTGCCAAGGAGGTCCACTTACTCCCATATCCTAATAATTTTTCTCATCCATTACCTCTGGTAGGTGGTAGCAAGAGGAGAGGTTGAACATTTATTAAAATAGGCTGCAAAAATATTTATACCTACACCCAGCCTATTACGGCTGCCACTACTTAAACAATGCAGGGTAAGAGAAGGCAAGTAAGGTTCTATTTAGTTTCTCTTTGTTCTTGACTGTAGAAGTGATGAATTAGATGCTTGCGGTCTACCTGGATGTTCTTAATATGATGGACTGTAGCCTAGAATTGCAAGCTAACACTTTGTTCCCAAAGTTGCCTTTTGCCATGGTATTTTATCACAGTAACAGAAGTGGACGGAGACTCTTACCTTTGTTTTGTACCAGTGCCATGTTGGCTTTTTCATTATGGCTCTGTGGTATACTTAGGGGTCAGATAATATGATATATCCAGTCATGTTTTGATTAAAATTTCTTTGGCTTTCTGTGGTCTTTCCTGTTTGCTCTGAATTTTCAGGTTCCATAGACTTTAAAAATTAAATTAGCTACTTGTGATGTAGATCAGGAGAATAAGTTGATATTTTATGTGGATAAAATAGCATTATATGTAAGATGGGAGAAACCCAACACTGAGTCTCACTGTCAGAAGGAGCTAATGATTTTTTTGCTGTCAAAGGAGACATTGTTTCAAATGAAAACATAACATAATTTGGGCAGGAGAACAAGATCACTTACAGGTAAGTCCAATAAGGTTTGTCACAAGAGACAGCTTAATGAAATCAAAAGATAGTTATGCAAACAAAATTTTGACTTAGCTTTTGATCTAACATGAATAATGTAACTCCCCTATAGAGGGGATTAAATTGAACACCAAAACTCAATAAAGCAATCACACAGAACGAATAAGTTTACAAAAATATAGTTACTAATGTCAGCTGGGAACTCAGTCCCAAGAAGAAAATACTCTAAGCATACATGAAAAATTAGTCCTTAGGCAGTGATATATGAAATCTTTATGATTATCATGGAAAAAAGTTAAGATGTTTGTGGATTATATCATGTGTTCCCTAGGTTGATTTATTGCTTCATAAAGCATTTGACATGAAGACAACCGGAGAATAGATTCATAAGTGTGTAGGTCAGTCTCAAACACAGCATCAAACAAATTGGCAGAAATACAGAGACAAATGTAGTTGATGAAAAAGGGATGGTGAGGGAAAAAAAACAGAGAGAGAAAGAGTGGGAAACTCTTGCCAAAGTATATTCAAAGCCTTGCTACAGTTTCACAGACTATCACTTGCTATTAATAAAACATAACTTCAAAGCAAAATATGGTGGTTCTTGCCTATAATCCCAGCACTCAGAAGTGGAGGCAGAGAGATCAGAAGTGCAAGGTCAGAGTGGCCTGCATGAGACCATTAATTTAAAAAAAGTGATGTCACCTGGTATGATAGAGTAACAAATAAAGACCAACTGCCTCCCTAGTGAAGTATAGTCTGAATTGTTCGATTTATCATACGTTTTTACATGGCAGTAAAATGATACTCTGTAACAAAATCATCATGAAGACTTCCCTCTATAGCCCACTCTTTTGTGCGATGAAGGAGTTCCATCCTTTTCACATGTATAGTGAGATTTCAGGGGTCCTGTTTATCAATGGGATAATGGATAATAAATGGCTTGGATTTTCACTGGTGTAGGGGGGGATGAGACAGACTGAGTTCCAAGTAGTAAGATCCACTTCCTTGGACCTCTGTAGGTATAAAAGGGAGAGCTCTCCTGCCGGCTTTTGGACAGTTATAGTGACTATGACAGGTGTTAATGACTGCTCAACTGCTGTGTGGATTTGAAGGATGCAGAGACTGTGAAAACTACTTCCACAGAGGTGTGTGCTCCCCTTGGCTTCTTGTTAAAGAAGTAGATGTTGCTTTTAGTCTAGGTAGTCACTGATGAGTTTGGTTCACTTTAACAATCAAACCTCTGTTGAACCCAATACTTTGTCTTCATTTTCCTAGTGATTAAAAAATAACTTGGAGAGTTTTTATTATAGTAAGCCCCAAGAATAAAACAAAATGGAGACTAGTTTCCTTTAAACGTTTAAATATATGGTTATCAGTATGCGTGCTTTGTATTCATGTTCATGTGTGTGACTCGCATGCATGCTCACTCACACGAGCATGCATGCATGTGCATACCATGGCAAATCAGATTTAGTGGGTTTGGGGCATAGAACTGAGGTTACCAAGTTTGCAAAGCATATTCTTTTTCACCTGCTGAGCCATCTCACTGCCTCCATTTTTTTAATTAAATAAAACACTATTGCCCAACTAATACTTTCCAAATATAGGTAAGTAAATTCAATACACACACACAGACACACACAATGTTTAAGGAACACTAATACTCACTGGAGATGTTCCACTGATATGTTTTTGAGGATATAGAATATTGGCTTATATTCTTATTATATAGCTAAATTTTCTAAACATCCTCAAGCATCAGAGATTCAGAGCACTTCAGACATCCATCTTCTATTTCCCTCTGGTGAATATCCATCTTTATTCTGCTCGCCACTCAACCTGAGTCTCTGAATGGCCCATATTAACCACCTTAATGATTTGTTTGACACACAGTCACTATCAGCAGGAAAGTACAGCAGGGTCAAAGGCTGACTTCCCTCGGCCCCTGTGCTTCATGGTGGTTCTTGGATGTCTTTATTCTAGTACAGAGGTTTTTACATTTTGAAAGAGCAATCCCTCCATCAAAGTCTTTTTGACTTTGGCTTTTAAAAACCAGGCTTTTCTCAAGATTTAGAGATGGGACAGTGATTCTTTTTTCTTACTAAAGTGGGATGTCTGTCTGATCCCATAGAATTTCATTATATGCCACCTATCCCACAGTTAATAATATTTTTCTTTAATGCATGTGTGCTGTGTATGTTGTAGGTACATCTATGAGTTTGTATTGTGCATGTACCAGAGGTTGACATCAAGTGTCTTAGTCTCTTTCTACATTATTATTTGAGAAAGACTTTTCTCACTAAACCTGGAATCCACCGATTCAGCTAAACTGGCTATATAGCAACCAATGGAGAGGGATCTTGCTGTCATCAATGGATTCTGTTCTCCCAGCCCTGAAGTTACAGATGTGTCAACACCCCTGGTTTATATGTGAATACTATGGGTATGAACACAGGTCTGCATGATATAGAAAGCAGGATGACTGAGTCATCTTCTCAGGACTGAGTCCTCCTGTTCTTGAACTCATAAAATTACTCTACTGTCAATGTGCCAGCTGTTTCTAGCCATAACCTCTGGCTGGTGCAATGTTTCCCAAAGCTCTGCTGTCCCTTCTCAATATCTCTCAGCCTTTCTGGTTCCTTCCACATATACCTTTCTCTACATGCTGGCTCTAACTTGCTTGCCAAAAGTCCAGCTAGATGACTTAGCTGAATAAGAGCTAGTCACCTACTTAAGGATAAACCATGACCATTCTTTCCCCCTCAAACATCATTCTGGATTATTCAATAGTTTGTTTCTCTTTATGGAGACTACAGTATTTTCTCATGACACAGAAGTTCTTCCCTATTGACTAGCTTGCTTGCCAATCCTCCTGATCTCAGCCATATAGCATATATGACTGTAAACTGCTCATCCCTGTCAGCCCTTAGAGATGAGAAGTTTGGATAAGTATATCTGCTGTCAACAAGGAGATGACGACATTTACAACAGTGGTTCTCAACATTCCTAATGTTGTGACCCTTTAATTCATTGTGGTGACACCCCCAACCATACAATTATTTTTGGTGCTATTTTATAACTGTAATTTTGCTACTGTTATGAATCATAATATAAGTATATAATATGCAAGATTTCTGATATGTGATCCTGTGAAAGAGAAGTTTGATCCTCAAAGAGGTCATGACCCACAGGTTGAGAACCAGTGATCTAGAAGAAGAGGCAGAATGTGGCATCAGATTGTTTGTTTCAGTCTTCTCCATGACCCTTTAGCAAAAACCTACCTTCTGCACTTCTAGATTGTACCTATACATAGCAACAAGAAACATCTTTCCTTCAGATTCCTGACTCCTGCTAATATAGAATGATGGCAGATGTAAACAGACCACAGCATCCTGTCATGAAATGAACTGTGTGCTCACTTTAACTTCTTGCCCAAGCAACAAGAAATATAGGGCATTTCAACCCTTCAAGGTGCACAGGAAGTCTCAGTTTGATTGCACATGTGTCTTAGTCACACTGTTTTCTCTGTGTGCATCTTCTTTAAGAACACCAAGGGCACAGTGATGTCAAGTCAAGGATGTGTGGTGGCTGCCAAAGTCCCCAGGTTGGGTGCAAGGTACCAGAAATTCCAAGTCTCCTCTAGCATCTTTTTCTGCAATAAGTCCCCAAATAAGATGTTGATTCATACACCTAGGGCCTTCAGAGTCAGCCAGGGGGCTACTAATAACTTTGACTTCTGTTGCCCGGTCACATCTGGATGGGGTTTACAAGCCACAAATCAACCCCATACTCACTAGCTCTAACTGATCTCAACTTCTGAAGCTATGTTCTCAGCATCTTGTAAGAAAGTTTACTGCTTGTGTTTCTTCAGTCTAAACATAAGTGCTCAACAAATCTGTCCTTCCTTTTGAGAAGCTCCTATAGAAGATCCACAACAGAAATACGCATCTTTCCGAGCTCCATGGCCATTATTTTATACATCAGAATCTAACACAGACCACTGTGAACATCCTAAACTGGGCCTTGTAAGCTCGTTGCTTATCTTTGAACACGTGCATGCTGCATTTCCCTGAAAATGTTTCACCGCACACAGTCATCAGGCTTCACTCTCATCACTAAATGCCTTAAAAAGCATTTCTTGGTACTCTAGGTTCAAGTTACCTTGATGCTTTTCTTCTTAGCAAGAAATACCAAGTTTCAATTGCCTTTAGATGATAGCTGATTAACAAGTGAATATTAGGGGAATTGTACAACCTAATCACTGAAATATTACTGGCACATAAGTCATCAGGAATAAATCTATTATTTACACTTTCTAGCCAAGTAACTTCTGGTTAATTCTTTAGCTTTCCTGAACCTAGACTTTTTTCTTTTAAATCAGAAAACCAAGGCACAGATTGAATCTAGAAAGACGAGTATTTTTCATAACCTGGGCCATAGTCATATTTCTAATAGCAGTTATCCATTAGGAAAGACTTGAGAGTGAAGTTATGATTTGTTAGAAGGATGTTAAAAGAGAAATATCAATGGCTATACCACTCTCAACACATCCAATCTAGGAAGCTAAGTAGGGTTGGACCTAGTTGGGACTTAGATTGGAGAAGGGAAAGATTGGCTTCCATGCTATATATTCACCTCTGCTAAAAAATGACAACGGTTTCTTCAGTAACCAACAAGAGCTGATGATCTAGTGATCCATCCAAAGATGGTCTAGAGAATACAGAGACACTAAACATGATCTACACCGTCCAATGCTAGCCATTATGTAAGTCCTTCAGATGATGTCTTTACCCTTCTCTGTGTTTATAAAGAACAATTACAACCATCCCCTTGTGCTTAAAAGTAAGCACAAACACATGGCAACCACACTATGCAGCACGCTAGAAAAAAATATAAATTTTGTCAACACATTGTATTCCCAATCGCCATTTGAAAACACAAATTGCATTTTTATGCTTTGAAGTGTGGAGACGGACACTGGAAAGAGGTGATGTGCTGCCTGTTAAGTATACGTGTTGGCTTTTACTAATAGTAAAATACTAATCTCGAAGTGATGATTACTTCATTTTTGTCTCTTTTTGCGGTTAGAAAAACATACGTAGGAATATGTGAAATATTTTCGCCTAGGCTGTTAGGAGAAGGGTGTAACTAACATTTCCTTTTCAGTCTGAAAATTTACAGGAATGCACCGAGACATCTGTGTGGAATTAAGGGCGCTGATTCTATAGATTCAAGCGACTCCCCACTTGCAGTTTCGGCACTTCTGAGACAGGCTTTTGTCTGTTTTCTTTAATAAAAATATGACTTGTCTGCATTATGGGGGACAGAATTAAACCAGAATAACACCAACTTGTTTAAATATAAACTCCAGACCATCGAGTTGCTTCATATGTTTGCACTCACTTATAAAATATGATCTCCTGAGATATCTTTCATTGGGCCAAACACCAAAACAAGCAAACGGATTCAGAAAGCTCAAAAGACAGTGTAAGTGTTCTGGGTTCTTGAAGTTGATAAATTAAACTTTCCTATGTAATAAAATGACTTCATCTTGGAATCTCGTTGGCTGTTTAATTTATGGACACTACGTGATCCAAGCTTACATTTCATAAATGTGTAAATATATTTTAGACAGATCACACCAGCCTCATTCCTCACGCTGCTCATGGCTCAGCTCTGACCTGTGCCTCCTCCTCATTCGACTCCTCTGGGAAATCCCTCACGGTGCTGGTTTCTTTGATTTCCAAAAGCTCACATACTTCATCTTTGTTTTGTTTTGTGAATGTTAAATTTTATTATACCAGCAAGCCACTAAATACAATGAATGGCAGAGAGAGAAAGAAGAATATCAAGAGCCACATAATATCAGAAACTGTGTGAAAGAAAATAATGAATTGTCATTTTGTTTACACTGAGTCCAAGGTCCAAAATGATAGGTAAATCTCCCTCCCATCAATAAATTCTGTATTGTAGATATACACGTGAGTCTCTATGAAAAAGTCTCATGTCTTAGTGTTTGGAATAATTAGAAAGTATTAGCCTAAAATAGTGTAGAATATTTTATATTTTAAAATATATAACATTTATTTTAGATCTATATTTTTTATAGAAAAAAGGGAAATTTATCTCTAGATAAGTACATTCAGAAGTTTGAAAGAAGATGATAATATTGTGACTATGAAGATCTAGACTCTGGGATGTCCGTGATCAAGAGTCAGGATGATGTGAAGAACTTCATAGGCAGCAGTTCTTACAGAATCTTCCCACAGCAGAAAAGACAAGAGCCACATGCTTCGGCCTGGCACAAGAACCAAAAGGCCCATGAGCTTTCTGAAGCCTCTGTTAAGAGTAACTCCATCCACGAGGTGGAGCCTTCATCATCCAATCATCCCCTAAAGGTCTCTCCTCTCAAAACAGACATATTGGAGACTGTTTCAACATGAATTATGGAGGGACACAACAAATAAAACTATAGGAATCAGTATGCTACAGATAGCAATTTGCCATGGGTCCTGAGTGTCTTACATATGGCAAGAATATAGCCCTATCTATTTTCCTAGACCATGTTTTAGGGTTGTGTTTGCAGCAAGAAAGCAATGGATAACATCTTTCCTTCCTCTCCAGAATGAGTAGACTGCTTCTGGATGCTATAAAGGCATATAATCCCTCAGCTGTGTGATACTACTGTGATAGCAAGCTACCATCTGCACAGCATCTGTCTCTGCTGCTTTGTCTTGTCCCTGTGAGACTTCAAAGAACTCCAGCAATCCAACAGGAAACAGGCTCTTTGTTTTAAAAAAAAATAAAAGACTCCCCCACCTACTATTTTTGAGACAGGATCTTGCTCTGTAGCTCAGGCTAGCCTATAACTCATAGTAATTCTTCTGCTTCAGCCCCCTGCCTGCTGCCAAATTCTGGGATTATAGACTTTGTGGCACCATGACCATTTCTTAGTGTTATTTTTGATTTTTCATTTAGATATATTATAAAACCCACAATGTAATCACTCTTAGTTTAAGCAAATCACCTTTTAAAACACAAGACCTGTCAGAAAGGATGCAATCGTTCCACTTTGCTGTGTTTTCCTTCTTTAAGTGATATTACCCCTTCCATCTCCATGCCCTACTATTCGTATGATACAAGCCATAGGTAACATTAATGCTTTCTGAAATCTTTCTAGAGACCTGGTGTGAGGTGGATGGGACACACCTGATAAATGTACTCCAGTCTGTCACATCCCAAAGTCTCAACTGTTTCATCTATCTTACACTAAGGAAGTCTGGGTATCTGAACTGCTTCGCTGTGAATAACATTGAGAAGGTATGATTTTGTTAGCAAGGAGAGCAAGCTAAGTGAACAGCACATATCACCTTTGAACTGAACATTCACTTCTTGGCCTGTGGGTCACATAACTTTTTATGCTTACTTATGTGTGCGTATGTATGCACACACATGTGAGTGCAAGGGCCTACCATGGAGATCAGAAGAGGATGTTGTATTTCCTGGAGCTGGAGTTACAGATGGTTCTGATATAGGAGCTTGACATGGAACTCGGGCGCTTTGGAAGAGCAGCAAGCACTCTTAACTGTTGAACAGTCTCTTCAGCTCCTCTTCATATGACTTTGACAATCTCTGTTTAAGTGGTGAATTGAATTTATATTATGTATTAGCAACTCTAGTCAGCCAACTTCAAGTTGAGTCCTTGCATTGGTGGCTCTGTGCCTCTAAGAGGATTGAAGCTAAGAAATGTATAAACCTTCCTTAGCGTTTGTTTGACACTGACTTACAACTTGTAGATTTGGTAGAGATATTCCTTCCCCCTCACCACCCCCCACATATCTGAGACCTTTTGAATCAGCTCACTAGTTAAAGGCTTTGAATTCCTTGTGGTTCTTGTAATGGTCACAGGCAGAGCCAATTAATAACACTAAAGCCTTGTCCTCAAAGGCAGAAAATAACAGGAATGTAGAAACTAGTCATTTGCTTTTATCTCCGCTTAGGCCAAATTTCTCTATGGATTTCTTCAAGTCCATGGCCTAGAGTATGATCTAATTATAAAATAAAAAAGGATTTTCCGTTGCTAGCCAAAGAAACGATAACTATCCCAATCAGAAGGAAACTGTACGAGAAGGAAGTTAGATAGCTAGGTTGAAAATTACCGAGCAAGACTCAAGAAGCATGTGCGTAAAATGACTGCTTTTAGAAGGTTGGACTTGTGCTTGTGCTCTTGATTCATCCCTGATCCTTCAATATTATATTCCGACCTCCATTTCGATATCCCAGAGATCAATATCTAATGGCAGAACTGAAGCATTAGTGTGGTGAAGCTTCACCATTTTCCTTTGATATTTGAGGCTGTGAACCAATTCCCACTGGTGGCACACAATGAGGATGATCCCTAGAAAAGAAACTGGAGAGGAAGCTGACAAAGCTGAGCACTTACAAACGTAGAAATGAACTTAACTTCGCACTCTGGCCTGGTGTTCTGACGTCTAGTATTACCTGCAATTCTCTGGGTAAATTCTCAGGGCTGGACTTTTATTTCTTTTGCCAGCCTCTTCTCACTTTTTAAAGTGTTATGTTTTCTATCAGTCAGTGTGCTGTTGAGGCTGGATGCCAGTCTGATTTGCACAAGCTTGCTAGGGCACTGCCTCTTGTTTTTCCTCTCTTTCTACAAAATGTGATGACCTTGGGCTTCCTAGTATCTCAGTCTTGATACTCTGTCCTTTCTTATTCTCTTGAAACTTGGCACCGCGCTACCCCTATGTCCTGATCCCCACTTATTTATTTAGCAACTATCAGTTTTTTGAAACTGGGTCAGTTGAAATGTTTTCAGTGGAAGCTCAACTTCTCACCCAAACCTGGAAGCAGGGACAAAAGCACTCCTTTTGTTCTCCGAAGGGCTGTTCAATGCAGAGTCACTTGAAGATTCTGATCCATAAAACACGCAGTGATTGTTTTCCCCACAAGTTTACCTTCTAATGTTTCTTAGATGTCCTAGTAGGCACCCAGTTCTGACCCAATGACCCATCATACTCAGGTCTTTTCCTTTAGCATGGCTTCTCGTTCCACCATGCACCATCTCCTGAACCTTCTCCAGAGATTTCATTTTTCTTCTAGTGGAGCAAACAAGTACCTGTGTTTCCACAGGTGTCTCCCTGGTATCGTGAAAGCTACAGCTGTGCGCTACTCACTGACCAACTTGTTCTTTGCACACATAAGAAACTGATACCGAAGGAACCTATAGGATCTTCCCTGCCTGAAGCTGCAGCAGTAGAGACTCCTATCCATTCTTTTGTTGTTACTTTCATTCTTCGATCATACGTTACATCCCCACAGAAGTTTCCCCTCCCCTCATCCCCAGGTCAACTTTTGCTCTACCTGCTGCGCCCCCGACCACTGCAATAGGAGCAGTCCTCCCAGGGATATCCGCTGATCATGTTCTAAGAAGATACGGTAAGACTAGGAACAAACTCTCACATTAAGGTTGGATGAGGCAATCCAGCAGGAAGAAAGGGGGTCCAAGTGCAGACAAAGGAGTCAGAACACCCCCAACGCCCATCATTACCACTCCCACAAGAACAGCAAGCTGTACAACCACAAAGTATGTTCAGAGGACCTAGGTCAGACCCATACAAGGTCTGTGTTTGTCACTTAGGTCTCTGTGAGCCCCTACGAGTCTTGCTTAATTGTCTCTGTGGGACAGGTTCTGGCAGTGTCCTCCACCCCTCTTGCACCTATAATTTTTCTTTCCCCTCTTCTGTGGGGTTCCCCTGGCTCTACCTAGAGTTTGACTGTAGGTCTCTGCATCTGCTCCTCTCAGTTGCTGGACATTTCCTCCCTGATGATAATTGAGTATAGCAGGATATTGTTAAGAATTATTTCACTTAAACCCATTTCTAAAGATGGTTTCTCCAGATTTAATCACAGACAGTACTCCTTTCCATGGCCCCACAAATAGTTCATTTTCCACAGACTCTTACTCAACAGAAGCCTTTGGAACAATGTTCCCCACCCATTCTCACACAATGCTCTTGACTTTGTTCCTGTGGCACTAGACCAGGAACGTTCCTCCCAACTCACTCCTTACCAACTGAAGCTTCTCGCCATCTCCTATTGACTGCAGCAGACCTCAAGAGGGACCTGGCAGCTGGGCATCTCTCCATCTCACATGGCTTTCTCTCCCCAACTTGCATTCTCTGATTCTCACAACATGTTTAATATTCTCCAATATTAGTACTCCTCATACTTAATCTAGAAGATCTGCAGAAACACAGCTCTGCCTCGTCGAGGTCTCTGGGTGGTTTGGGGGTTCTGGATTTTCTCATGACTGCCTCATTTAGAATACAACGACCTCCTTCTGCACATCCGCTTCTTCTCAGTCCTTCTGGGAGTGTGTTGGACCACCAAAGTCCTATTTCTTTATGTTTGAGACAGTGTTACTCAAAAAAAGCAAACTAATTGTGTTTCTATGTTTGACTGGATTCACTGCATAAGGCATTATCAAAATCTATAGAAGCTTAAGACACATGTGGAGTCACAAATGTCAAATGGGCAGTGTAGATGGTAAAGTCATTGCTTGCCCAGGATTCTCATCTTCCTTTGGTTTTCCTTGACACTGCAGTTTTCTCCTCCTCGGATTTTCTCTTGAAGAGCTTTACTAGAAGCACAACTGCTTTTTAATCAGCTCGTCAATTTTTTGAAACTCAACTTGATATCAGGCACTACACTAGTGCCTATGTGTAGGGATGATGTCTTTCTCTGAGGCACTAATTAAATTATGTACTCTCTGCACCAGGCCCCACTTCCTTTTCTGAAATAATCACTGAGGCAGGCAAAAGGGAAGATCTGCTTAGTTTAGGGCAATACTTAGCCACCACTGGCCCAGGGAAAATTCCCTTGTAAAGGAGACAAAACTAGAATACAACACAGAACAAATGATTCCTGGGTAATTCAAGAATAAACAGGCACTGCATTTATTCTATCCGTAACACTATTGAGCTTGATAATTACACAGATGTGCTAGCCTACTTTCTGTTAATATACCAAAATATCCAGAGCTTTACATACATACATATCCATCATATACATGCATACACAATGATTTACTTAGTTTATGGTTTTAGAGGTTGTCAAAGCAAACTCGAAGACACTAACTTTGGCAAGGCTGAGGAATAGCCAGAAAATGGAAAACCAAAACTGGGAGGCAGGGACTATTCTGTGACCTTCCACTAGGCCCCCAACTCCTTAAAGATCCCAGAAGTTTTTGACACTGCCAACCTTGGGATGACATTCAAAACACATGAGTTTTAGGAAACACATTTGTCATCCGTGAACCATATCAGATGCACATTATTTGAGCAAATAATTTTGGAAGAATCAATACTCTTACAAAATTCATTCTTCTCAGACAGAAATGACAGATACAGGTGCACTTACTATTCACATGTCTCCCCAAGAAAGATTTTATATGTCATTTCTATTTTGTATACAGTGAAAATGCTTTCCTGAAAATGTTTTATGTCTTATATGTGTAAATATTAATTTGTTTACTTAATCAAATAATATTTATAATCCCTATTTTAAAAAATATACTGGAACCTAGACTTCAACCTCCACTCAGTTCCTAGCACTGACAGATGTGGCTGCTTTCAGCCTTGGTCACAGAAACTTCATTTTGTTGTGGGGAGTGGGCAGTGAGAGATACATTTTAGTAAAAGCGCTGAGAACAGGAGATTGAATGCTCAGCTCCAAGTGAGATGCCATATTAATCCCTCCACTACCATGGCTCAGGGAACATTGAAGAAGAGTGAGAGAATGTGAGAGAGGGTAGGTGGGGGGAGGGCTGTGAAATGCTCCCTCTGGACATGCCTATCCCAATTATGAGGTCACAGCACCATGGGTACCTGTTTAAGATCTATGTTAACTTTAAGCCAGTCAAAATCATGCCATGGATGGGGCAGAGGGTCTGGAGGCCACACCCCTTACTGAGAAGCTACTGGCATTGGATAGTTGCTAGGTTACTTTATTCTTACTTTTTTTTTTTAATGTGACTACTGGCAAGTTTTCCATGCACCAATGGATGACTCCACATATAGACAACACTAAGTGAATCTATTGGGTTTTAAAAATAAAAATATTGAAAAAGACATGAGGTTAAGAAGGAGTTGTATTGGTCATATGTGAGTGCATTTTGAAGTGAGAAAAAGAGGGTATGATGGTACTTTATAAGAAGCATAAAATTCACTTACTCTCTTATCGTCTTACTCTCTTCCCTCTCTGACCCTTTCTCCCCATTCTCCTCCCCCTTTCTCCACATGTTCCTGGCAGCCTCTTCTCTCTCTCTCTCTCTCTCTCTCTCTCTCTCTCTCTCTCTCTCTCTCTCTCTCTCTCTTTCTCTCTCTCTCCTCTCTCAATCTCTCTCTCTCTCTGCCTTTCTCTGTCTCTATTCTCTCAACTCCCCCCTCCCCATGCCCCAAATTAACCTTATTCCATAGAGGGAAAAAAAACAGAAACATGAAATTCTCAAAAATAAAGAAAAAACCCAAAATATATGTGCTGAAAGGATATAAGTTTTTCATTTTTGCTATGTTAATAAATTGCTTTGCCTTTTACTTTTTGAAAGTAGCTATTTTAAATCTGCATTCACATATTATTGAAATGATGTTAATTTCTGGGAGAATATATAGCAGGCATTGCAGCTATATACTGTTATTTATATAATTATGGATATATACTGCAATTGTATGAGTTCATTAATAATAAGCTGTGATCACCAAATGAAAGAACAAGATCTTTTGGATTTGGGCTATGTCTCATAGCTTAGAGTTACACCATCACACATAAAGGCTCGAGGCTAACTCCAAATACAGAAATACAGAAAACAAAGAATCTTTTACATTTTATCTATTTAATTATCTATTTATTTTGATAGAAAAAATTCCTAATGTAAAATAATCTTTCCATATAGTATTAAAATTATTACATTAAGTATGGATATAATTGTTACTAGTTCTTTCTGCTTGTTCACCTGTAAAATTATCATATCTATGGAAATAGATAGAACCTGTGGTTTAGTGTCTTCCTACATCTAGTGGAAACAAAAGTAAGATTTTTTTTAAGGATAACTTTTCTCAATGTTTCATGTACTGGAGCTTCAAGTTCATTTTATTAAGACCTTGCCCATGAAACTGCATATTTTTCACTTCTAAGTCAACTGATTTTGTTAAAGGAACCAAAACTTCTGTCTTGGTGCAAAACATTAAACTTCAATGGTGATTTTTCACATTATTTTTATCTTTCTATTTCTTTTCCAACTAGTTTTTGGCTCTGATGTTAGCACAATCTGAGGGAATTTTATTTAATTTTTCTCTAAACCACTTAAATATAATCAGTAAAAACTCCATTATTCTCATAAATTCCATTTGCTCTACTTTAAAAGATCCAGTAAGTAAACCAGGTGCTTGGCACCTCTTCCAAAGGCACATATTATATACAGCTATTAATCTAGGAAACCTTATGGTATGAGCAAGTGATGTGAAGTTGCCAAGACACTCATCTCTCTAACATTTGCCTTAAACTTTTGGATTTAGTAGACTTGCTTATATATCAATTTGACAAATTCCATTTTCTTTTATTTTGGTGCCTGTCCCTTATCCCCTTGAAATAGTTACGGGAGTCATATAGGTTCAAATTTCACACCTTTACCCTATATTGGACAACTATATTGGGGTTGATTTTTGAAGCCAACTGCAATGGTACATTTAAGATTCTCTGATGTGCCCACCCTTTATACATAAGATTTGTTTGTCCCAATGCAGAATAGATCCCCACTTACTATGTAGGAAAATTAAAGCGAACCTGGTAAAGTATTTTTATTAAGTTTCTTTAAAGTTCACCTCTCATTATTCTTCAAATGAACAATAAAGACCTGGCTGCTCTCTTTAGTGTTCACCATATTTTTTTGTTTGCTAGTTTACTTTTACATTCACTTATTTGTTGGAGTGAGGTGGATGCATAGGTGTTGGAGAGAAATTGGATGCATGTAGGATGGGTGTAAGTCTGGAAGATGATGTGAATAAATTTATAATGAAAATTAGACTCACATGGTAGGTAGCCTAGGCTAGGTAGGTAAGTACTAAATCCATGTGTAGGTTGTCAGGAAAACAAGCTGGAGATTCAAGAGAAGGAAAGCTTCAGGAGGCAGGTAGGGTATATTTTCCCTTGGGAAACTTCACTTCTACTCTTAAGGTCTTTTAACTGACTGGATCAAGTCTACCAAGATTAGCAAAGGTAATCTCCTTACTGAAAGTTATTATTGTAGACGCTAAGTCTACAAAATGCTTCCATCGCAATAGCTAGACTCATGCTCAATTTAATTATAAAAATACCCAGTGATGGGCTTGAAAGGTGGCTCAGTGGTTAAGAGCACATATTGTTCTTGCAGAGGACCAGGGTTTGACTCCCAGCTCCCATATCAGGCAGCTCACAACTGGCTGTAACTTGAGCTCCAAGGAAGCCAACAGTCTTCTCTCATCCTATGCAGACATCATACACATCACCATCACCATCATCATAACAATAATAATTTTTAAAAATACCTACTGAACACATAAAACTAAACTGACCGCCACATTGAACAAGAAAGGGAAAATAGAAATGATAATACTATCCTCCACACCACCAAAGGATCTCAAAATATATATGAAAAACTTAGCAAAATATTAACGATTATATTACTAAAAGAAATTAACAAAGACTTAATCAGAGTTGTTCTGTGTCTCGTTGATTCAAACACCAAGTACTGATGAGACATCCACTCATCCAAACTCTACAAATTCATTGAAATTTCAATCGAAATCCCAGTAGGGCTAAGCAGAAGAAAAAGTTTACGTATCCATCATCAAGCAAACAGAGAAATTATAATATGAATAGACACTAGTTGAAATGTTCCCACATTATAATCACTAAGCAAAACAAGAAATGGAATACTGTACAGTAATGAGGAGAAAACTGAAAATTACTACAATAAGAAAGAGTTACAATTTCATGCTGTATGAAAGAAGCTAAGAGAACATGCAGTATGTCCTACCTAAGGCAAGCTAGCCTAGTGTGCAACAATACATATAGAATGTGCCTCCTAGAAGGAGTGGAAACATTAGCTGAGTCATTACAGGATCGATCTTCCCCTAGTCATGCAAAAAGTCTCCATTTTAACAGGGTGACAGGACTCTAGGCCACCATCACAGTATAGTCTACTATATACTTATAATAGGTGTATTTCATGATAGTCATTTTTTCTCTCCATTTACACAGAAAAAGAAAAACGTCTGTGGGGAGTGAGTTTGGGTTCAATCACCCTGGACCTGGGTTCAGTTGTTTCCTAATGAAATATTTTTGCATGATTTGATGTGTGACCATTTGTTTGTATTACTTTGATTAAAATTTACTTAACACACGGTCACAGACACACTCTCCAGGTTAAGATGGTGCACTAAAAACAACCAAAAGTCCGCTTTTCCCAACCGCAATGAGAGAATACCAAGGAGAGAAACTAGTCAAAATTCCTCAGATGCGATCAAAAGAAACTACAGAATTTTATGCCGTACAATTCGAAATGTGCAGCCCCAATCGAAAAGAAGAGGACGATGGGAAGAGACGTGAAGAGGTGGGGAAGGGGAAAAGAGAGAAGTTTCTTCGTGCTCATCTCAATTCTGTTGTAAAACATAATCTCTAGTTCAATTCTGGAACACATGCGTGGTAGGGCAAAATATATGACAGAAAGTTTAATTATTGAATGACTTTCAGCCATAGGACAAGCTGAGTCAGCACACATAAGTTGTGTGCCTGGATAGAAAAAAAAAATCAGAAGTATCCTGGTTGGTTCTTTTTTTTTTTACTTGACTCGACTCGACTCGACTTGACTTGACATAAAGTAAGGTCATCTGGAAAGATGGAATCTCACTTAAGAAAATTACTTCCTCAGACTTCTCAGTAGACAACTCTGTGGGGGCATTTTCTTGATCAACGATTGATATGGGCGGGGCCAGCCCACTGTGGGTGGTGATATACCTGGGAAGGTGTTCTTAGTTGTAGAAGAAAAAAGCAAGCTAAGCAAGTCATGGGGAACAAGCCAGGAAGCAGCATTCTTCTATGGTTTCCACTTAGTTCTTGTTTCCAGGTTCCTGCCTGGAATTCTTGCCCTGGCTTTCCAGAATAATGGACTAAAGGCTGCAGGATGACATAAACTCTTTTCTCCCTAAGTTACTTTTGTTTATAACTTTTGTTTATCACAGCAGTACAATCCTAGCTCAGACAGGAAGTTCAGTATCCATTTGCTCATAGGAGCAGTGCACAGTATCAGCAGGAAATTTTAACTTGCATCTGTAACGTAAGAACAGATTAGCTGTAGACAGAAAAAAGCAATGCAGAGTTTGAATTATATAATTGTTATTTATATGCTAGCCAATAGATGCCCCGCATTGTGTATCCAGAGCATGCACATATACTTTCTTCTGAAGCTTGCATGGAACATTTAAAAAGACCAACACCATGAAATGAGACAGACAACGATCACATAGTTACATGACTATGCAGAGGACAGGCCATAATCCCTGAATATGTTGCAAGATAACTAGAAACTAGTGATCACAAATGCAAAAATATGCGATCTTACTAAAATTGTACACCCTTTCCTTAACTACTTCAAATTCAAAGTGAAATTAAAGTTAAAATAATTAACATTTCACACACTTAAAAAAGTAGCAACCACCTAAGGTTTGGTTTAGGAAAGAATCAGACTGTACACTGTTGAGCAATCAAAAGGAAATGTATGCACCTGGACACAAAAGTTTAAGGAAAACAAGGAAATTAAAATGTGCTTTCCAAGATAAATGACTAAGCAGAAAATAACACATCCCTGGACAGCATAGAACTAGTAGAATTTTAACACCATCATTACTACTTTGTACTTCCATAGAAACTCAGGAATTAATATGTCACAACATAATAGTAGACACAGAATAAGTAGCCAAGGCCTTTTGTGTGTGTGTGTGTGTGTGTGTGTGTGTGTGTGTGTGTGTATGTGTGATTGGAGTGAACCTATAGGTAACTTCTAGATGTTGAGATCTCATCAGTAGATAGACAACATTTATCCCTTTAGACCTTTTTCTCTTATGGTCTTTAGAGTTTTCCTTCTGTTAATGTTGGGCAGATTCAGAATAGTTACATCTAAGCAGGTTTTCTTCAGATTGACTGCTCATTGGTAATAAATAAAGCAACTGACATCAGAAGATGGTTATGAGCTCCAATTTTTTAGTATTCTCTACATACACAGTCCTATCACCTGCAAACAACTGCAGTTTTAAAGATGCTTCGAATCTTTATATTTTGAGTCCATATTTTGTCTTATTGGAGTACACTGTTGACTAGAAACAGTGAGAGAAGCCATCTTTTCCTTGCTTCCAATTGAGGCAGTCCTAATCTGAATGTTCCAATGGGGAAGAACTTAGTTCTTATCACTAAGTGTGTTAGCCACAAGAGTTTTGGAGATGTCTTTTACCAAGCTGAGGAAATGTCTATGTCTAGTTGGTAAGTTTTAAATGCTTTTTATTCTGTGTGGTTATTGATTTGCTGTGATTATGAGTTTGCTTCTTTAAAAACAATGGGAGCTCTGTGTATATGCCATGTATGCACTAGGGTATAGAGGTGCACATATCCATGCATATTCAATAACCCTAGTAAATCATAAACACAGTGAACCTAATTAAGTTGACATCAAGATTCATCACAAAGTAACTAAAGTCAAACATAAGAATATCTTAAACTCAGCCAGAGAATTGACTTTACCCTTTGGAGAAAAGTGGAACATAAGATTCTCTTTGTAGCTTTTCAATATCTTCCTAGCTGGGAAAGATAGGGGCACTTTACTATTGCTCCCCAAGATGGCACTATGATTGGGTTATCCACATAGTCACACTCCTCTACTGAAGTGTCTCCCGTGTCATGTAATCAGATAAGGGACTCTCATGACTGAGACTGAATGCATGATGGTTTTTCTGGATGATCTCAATGTGAGTGGATTGAGGCATGCCTAGAAAAACTAGCATGACTTCTGTTTGTGCTTGTGAAGTGCTTGTTGAAGAGATTGCTGGTGTGGCAAACATTGGACCGATTGAGCAGATTCAGTAGGGCTGAGCACCATTTCATTAGCTGGAGACCCAAGGCACAGGAAAGAAAGAGGAGCCTAGCCTTTTGTCTCTTCCTTCTGAAGCAAGATGTAGTCTTTTCCAGTTTGTCATGCATGATTAGTGCTATCAACCCAAAACAATCTTGAGTCACCTAAGAAAGAAGTCTTTATTTGAGACTGATTTCACCTATGGCTATATCTAATGGGAGTTTTCTTAGTTGGGTTAATTGGGGTAAGACAGGCCACCCTGAATGTGAATGACACCATTTCGTGGGCTCAACCTTGGACTAAATGTAATAGAGTGCATAGCGTTCCTGCATGCATTCATTCATCGACAATCTGCTCTTGATTGTGGATGCAATGTGACCAGCTGTTTAAAGTTCCTGCCACCTTCACTTCCCTACAATGATGGTCTGTAACCTGGAATGGTGATTCCAATGCATCCTTTCTCCCCTAAATTTCTTGTCAGGGCACTTTATTGCAGCAGCATAAAACAAAACTAAGATACAAATGCTTGAAACACCGCCCCCCCCCAGCTTCTCCATTGACTTTGTGAAAGGATGGGTCCTTACTAAACAGGAGGATTGGGAGTCACACTACCCACTGAGTCCTCTCAGATGCTATTTAGGGTGGGACGGTCCCCTTGTTACTGCCCAATGTGGTTATCAGTTTTCCATCTGACCTCTGATGGGGTATGGGTGGGAGCCAGAGTTGATTCTGTGATGTTTTACTTGTAGAACAGCTGTTGTCTAAAGGCTGTCCTGACCGAATACTCTTTAGTGGAGACAGCTGGTGTTCTTAGAGGTTTTTCTTAGTCCATGATGTTGGCATTTCCAAGCAGCCAACTTCTCCTGCACCAGGCATACATGTGGCACTCATTTTCAGGTAATTCCAGAGGCAAGAAGCTCACTACACAGACTTTCTTATTCTTCCCACTGTTTCAAATCTTCTTGGGTATAATAATTCTTCTTTCTCCTTTAGCTTAATTATATTTAGCAACAGTTAGAGAGAAAATTACATCTAACTCATGTTTTCAAAACCCAGTCTTTGTTTTATTTTTTCCCTAGTGGTTTAATTTAAATGTAAAGTATCATATCTTATGATAAAAAAAAGACATTTCATTTGGTATAATATCAACAACTATGTTACTTAAATCAAATATGCCAGTAATCAAATATACCAGTAACCCCCCATTCGAAATGAAAAATAAATCATTACTACATAGTATTTTTTAGATATTCTCCTGACTATACAAAATATAGTTTTGCACTTCTCATGTGTATATAGAATTCCTAGGTACGATCATCCTTCATACTGTACCACATGATGAATAGACCCACACTGATTGGTTAAATCAGTTTTCAGAAGTTTGCAGTTATTATTCTGTAAAATGTTCCCCAGTTCTCTCTCCCATAGTGCTGGACTTAGAGAAGGTGATATTTTGGTATTGATACTGAAGTCGACACAGATCCTGCCTTGTTATGGGACACTTTAGCTGTTCCCTTATGTTCCTCCCACACCACTACACAGTCTTGTTGTTATAACAACAATCACAAAAAAGAAGACCTTAGCTTTTTACCAGCCATTAGTTTGTGGATCAACATTTCAGCAGAGTTTGCTAAGTAGCATTGCTTGTTTCCTTGTTTCCTTTCTAACATTCCTATGTTTACTGTTTATCTTTCTTAGAATAAACACTTTCTCTTACCCTTCTCAGTAAAGGTAGAAAAACTGTTTAACTTTTCTCCCAACATTTTGAAAATAATGACCTGTAGAGAAGTAGCTTCCAAACGGATTAGCTAAGAATTTTGAGTATCCTTTGGGGCTCTTGGATATTTTTATATTTCATGCATCTAAGTCTCTTTCCCTGTATATCTGAGTAAACGCAGTGAGCAGTAACCATGCCGAAGCCTCATGTCTTGACATTTCCTCCATCAGAAAAAGTAGTCCATCACTTTCGAGTTCAGCTTGACTCAGATCTTAGCAACATGGACAGTAACTTCTCAATTCTTTGCCAGATAAAACTTGAATGAATTCTACTCTAGTTCCCAACAAAGCTCCGCTCCACGACATCACATGATTTAGGCCTCCACTGTTCACATCTCTCTCAACATTTTGTTCTAAGCTACCATTACGCCCTATTTCCAGCATTCTTTAAAAAAATTTAAAGTGCATGTGAGTGTGTGTGTGTGTGTGTGTATGTATGTATGTACACATATGTGCCACAGTGTGTCAGGTCATAGAAAACTTTTGAGAGGTGTTTCTCACCTTCCCACCTGTGAAGGCGGAGTGTCTCTTCTTGTTCTGCTGTGCTATAGGCTTTCTGGTGCATGAGCTTCTGGGTGATTCTCAGGTCTCTCCCTCTCAACTCTCCATAAGAATGCCATGGTTACAGATGTGCACCACTACACTCAGACTTTCCATGAGTTTTGAGCTTGAGTTCTGGTTCATACATAACATTTGTCCACCTTTCTTGCTTTCTCTCCCACACTGTTCCCACTGAATGAAATTTTAGATTTCTTTATGTGTTTTTCATTCTCAAAGTACTTCACTAGAGACTTACTGTTCCAAATATGTTGTTGACTAACTGCTTACTCTGTTTTATGTTGTAAATGTCACCAACTTATTTTGCTTTGCTTTTAGTTCTTTTACATTTTAATTATTTTTAATTTCATAGATGTGTAGATGGCTTCAAAACTCTAAGAGTAGGTGTAGCTTCCACAAGATTTTCTCCTGTATTCTCTTTTCCTTGCATTTTTGTTATATTTGACTTATTATTCGATTACAGAACAATGCACAGCACAAACACACAAACAAAAGGAAGCATGCAATGCAAAATTACATATTTTACTTTGAAATAATATGGTAAAGTCACACACACACACACACACATATATATATATATATATATATATATATATATATATATATATATATATACCATTTTAAGCATTTTGAGAGATTAGTTCACTGGGATCTCTTGTACCCACACTTTTTAAAATCTGGAACTCTGCAAGCATGGAGCAATGGTTCATCATTCCTACCCACACCCCCACCCCCACCCCAGTTCCTTCTAACCTGCATTCTACTTTGTGATTCAACATGTGGCCGATTTTGTCAATGCCTTGCTGATTTTCCTGGAACCCTCTTTGCTAGACACCACTCAATAGGAACACAGCGCTCCTAAATAATTTTTCTCCTATTTGCATAGTATTCCTTAGAACGAATCGAGCATGTACGCAGGCAGTTCTTTATTGATGAAAGGCTTACATCTCAAGTCTTTCTCCATTGCAATGCTGCCGCCATGAATAGCTTAATGGAGCCCTCGTTTTGTATTATTCCAAGTATTTTTTATGCAGGCTCCTAAAAGTGGTATGATGGAATGTGAGGATAAAGGCACACGCGATTTTAGAACATTTGGGCTTAATGTAATAAGCAGAAATGAAACATGAAGTCATTTAAGTATTAAATGAGAAATCACAGGCTAGATTAAAATGCTGCTTTAGCTCATGAGGTCAGTTATTTCTTTGACTCAAAACTGAGGGGGGAAAAACACCTCTGTTGCTGTCAGATTCCCCTCCCCCAAACTGTGGTGGCTCTTCCTTTTTCTTCTGCTCTGAGGATGCTGTTAGAAGGGCTACTTACTACCTGGGAGTCTTTGTCTGCCAACTACAACTACACTGGGGAAATAAAGGAGGGAGGTGTGCCAATTCTCCAAGAATTTTTGGCTGTCAAGTAGCACATCTGGACAATTCGGGCTAGGAAAAACAAGCATGCACACTCATTTCTTTTAAAGTAACGCTCTCTAGGCTGGAATGAGCCGGACACTGTTCTCAAGAACCATTTCCTAAAACCGTGTCTGCTCATTCCTAGTTTTCAGAGGTGTGTGGTCCCCTGGTCCATTAAGTCCACTGACTAAGAGATGGCAAGGGATTCATAGAGACCTCCTGAAAGCAGGGCCACAAAAGACCCCAGAAACTGGCGGAGGGACGCCCTAAATTTACAGACCATTCATTGCACCATTTGCCAGGTTTAATCATTAATCAGAAGGGGTCCAAGACAAAAACTAAAGCCACGCCCCAGTCCCATTTACCAGCTATGCTGACCAGTGACCCCCGGCCCCCAACAACAAACCATCCTGTTTAAGGACTCAGGCAGAGTTCTGCCATGGGTCACACCTGAGCACATCTCCTCTAAGAACTCCTTGAAACCATGGCGCCAGCGAGTGGCCAAGGCTCCTTCCCCATGATATGAATTCCTTCTGTACACTGCAAATGCAGTTCAATCTGGAAACATCCAGCTCCTGTTTGTTCCTGCCGATGATGGTGTTCCTGGTGGGGGTAGCAAGGCCATCCGGCTTCTAGAGTAGAGGTTGCGATCCAATGGGAGGGTCTGTCCATGGCCATCTGTGAATCCCCCACCTTGCATCAGAGTCTTGGTGCCTGCTGGAGAACTGGGTCCCTTCTTCCACCTTGCTGCCTTTGCCTCACTGGGAAGTTCAGTAGCACTCTCGGGGACCCTCGTCTCCAGTCCTCAAGACCCGGAGCTCTCAGGAGAAGAGGCAGGGGGCACGCTCCGGGGTCTTTTCCCAATCTGGCAGCTGACTGCCCCCTCCCCCGCAGTCTGCTCGCTTTGTAAAGCAGTCAAAACAGAGCTAGCGGCCAAGGAGCCGGACGGGAAGCCGGGCCGCCTCGCCCCTCCAGCGGGCCCTGGCCCCCTCCTCTCCGCCAAGCCTGCCCTCCCCTTTCCCACTTCTCTCCTCACCCTCACCTCCCCCATCCCCCTCTCATTTCCTCTGGCACCCGGGCTCGCAAATCCCTCATCCGAAGCCCGGTTTCCAACCTATACTGGGCACTCAAACTCGCTCCCTCTGCCCCCGCCCCCCCCCACTACTCCCTAATCTCAATCTCCTCCTCTCCCTTCGCCCTGCCCCCTTCCTGCTTCTTCCCCTCCCCCATCACCCCCCCACGCATGAGATCTCCCCTTAACATTGTCCCCGCCCACCCCGCGCCGCCGGCCCCTCGGTCCCGGCTGCGCTCCACGTGTGGACCGCTGCGCCCCGGCCCCCTCTGACAGCGGCCGCCCGCCGTCCCGCCCCGCGCCCCGCCGGGCCTCTAAAACCCCGGCGCCGCGCCCTCCTCCGCGGCATCTTCCCCGGCGTCCAGCCTCCTGCCCTCCCTCCCGCCAGCCGCTCACCCCGGCCCCCGCGCACCTCCGCCGGGCTGTGCAGCCACCGCCCGCGCCTAGCTGCCCCAAACGAGCCCCGAGGAGACCCTCGTCCTCTTTTGGGGGTGACTTTTGTTCACCAGCCTGCTTCCTTTGGTTACTTCAGCAGCTTTCCAGGATCTGTGCCCGGAGCGCACGGGAATCCGCTCAGCCTCTGCCCACCCCAACCCCCTCCTTTTTTTTTTCCCTTGTGAGGTCCGCTTTCTTTGTAACTTTATGCCGCGGCTGCTCGGGTTACTTTTGTAATTTCCCGCCCCCACCCGCTGGCGGTCCTGGAGTCGCTCGGGGCAGTGGCCCGGGGGATGCAACGTGGACCGCGCGGGACTGTCGTCTGCATTGCCGCCGCGCCTCGCTGCCCCCTGCGCTAGATCCCGCGCCCCGCACGCTGCCGGCCCGGAGCTGACGCTGCGTCCCGCTACACCAGGACGCCGCGAGCCAAGGGAGTCCCGCGAGCTGACGAAGGGTGGTCAGACCCTGACTTTATTTTTTGTGGGCCGTGCGGATTTGGTCTCCGACAGTGCTCTCTCCACGGGCCTCATTCTGCGCGCTCTTGGCGCCGGCGATGGGGAGACGGCGGCGGTTGTGTCTCCAGCCCTACTTCGTGTGGCTGGGTTGCGTGGCGCTCTGGGCGCAGGGCACAGATGGCCAGCCTCAGCCACCAAAGACGCTCCGGCCCCAGCCGCCCCCGCAACAGGTCCGGCCCGCAGTAGCGGGCTCCGAA
The DNA here is from genome assembly GCF_004785775.1 of Grammomys surdaster. Classification (NCBI taxonomy): domain Eukaryota; kingdom Metazoa; phylum Chordata; class Mammalia; order Rodentia; family Muridae; genus Grammomys; species Grammomys surdaster. The sequence goes on along the minus strand of NW_021604719.1, from coordinate 14,751,642 downwards.
GGTGGCTTTGCGGGGCCTGAGTACCGGGACGAGGGCGCGGTAGCGGCGAGCCGGGTCCGCAGGCGAGGACAGCAGGAAATACTCCGAGGGTAGGTGGGCGGCGGGGTGGCTGGCTGGTGCGGGGACCTAGGCATCCCTGCCCTTTACTCCACGCCCTCCCTGACTGTCCTGATGACGGATAGAGCCGCTGTCCTCTCCACGAGGACACTTAAAGATCCCTAAGAGCTCCAGGAGCGCCCCTCGGTTTTTTCCCCGAAAGCCTTAATTCCTCCGTGGAAAGCCCTCCCTAGGGGGCTTCTGCTGGCTGGCAATGGGGAGTCGGGCCTTTGGTTGCGGATGGCAGAGCATGTGCAACGTCTGTGGCTCTGGGAAAGTTTCTCAGTATCAGGCCGAAAGCAGGCATGGGTCTGCCCTGCTCCAGAGCAACCCCCACCCCGGAGCCTCCCTGCTCCCTACCGTCGGGGGCGCAGCTCTAGAGCCTTTTGTTTGAGGACGTGTGCGGCTGGTTCTCTAATCGCCAGCTCCAGCACTCCACCTTCTGAGTAGCCCTCCTTGACACTTAAGAGCCAGGGATAAAGTTGATCAAGGAGGAATAGATTTGGGAACAAGGGCAAGGATTTTTGAACAGAGTGTCGCTATTATTCTCAGCATCCGGATGCTAACAGAGCAGTAAATTATGTGTTACTCCTTTCTTTCCCCGGTTTAAAAAGGCAAGCAAAAAGAGAGCAGATGAAAGGGTATGTTTAGATGTTTCGAACCCTCCCCCATTCCAGCTTCTAACCCATCTGCTTCCCAACCCCCACCCCTACCCCCCATGTGAAGTAGAGTTTTGTTCATCTTCCCGAAATCTCCTCTCTGGCTTTGCTGACGAAGGGAGTTTTGTGTTGCTGCGCCTATCTTTACGTATGTATCACCGCGTTTGTCCCCTGCAGGCCCAACGTGTGCGGTTCTAGATTCCACTCCTATTGCTGCCCTGGATGGAAGACGCTCCCAGGAGGAAATCAATGCATTGTCCGTGAGTGTTGGGCAGGGCACACAATCTAGGGTAGCACACTCAGCTCCATTTCGGGGCTGACCTTACATTCAGTGTTTGAACACTAGGTTGCCTGTACAAGGGCATTGATCACACAACCATGGTAATGAGTGCTCTGTGGGAAGGAAGCCGCATCAGCTGAGACTTCGTTAACAGAAACCTGGGAGGCAGATATTGATGAAGGTTTTATAATGCTCAGTCGGTGTTTTCTTTTACCGTTTGTGTGTATTGATACAAATGGGGGGCTTTGTGTTAGAACAATTCCCTAGATAACTGAACATCATCTCTTTTTTAAAATTCCAGGTAAGACCGCAGTGTTACTATGGTCACACTTGGATTTTTAGGTTTTGGCCATCAGAAGATCAGTCTTTAAGTCTTTGTACCACATTCTCATCTCTGGGCTGTTCTCAGCAGCCACATGGCAAATATTTTAAAGGATATGCAATGTCTCACATAGATTTTGAATTGACCCAGAGTGAAAAGAATTTTTTTGTTTTGTTTTGTTTTCAAGAGAAAAACTTAGAATTCCCACAGACCAAATGTTATAGTGGACAGTATGTTTTCTCAGATGTGACTCTTACACCTCTATAACATCTGTGTATCAGAATTTACAGGTTGTGATTATTAGCAGCAGCAGTAGTGTTTTTTAAAGATTCCAAAGTGTATATATGCAGGTCTCCATGTTCTACATAGAGAGCTCATTAGTTTCTTGGGTTATGATCAAGGACCCATAGGGGTCTTATTTCACAGTCCCCTGAGGTAAAGTGTGATAGGCCTTTCCCTGTGTGTCCCACATATGTCTGTTCTGGAGGACAGCCAGGTCTCGGACAGCACATGCATTTACAGTCAATCTTGACTTTAGACTGACCTTGGTGTTCTCTAGCGGAAAGATAATTATGTCACCGTGAACGGCAAACAGGCAAGCTACCCTAGCCAAGGGTACTGTGGGTATAGTGGCATCTCCAGCTCTGTATTTACTGGTTTTGTGGGTTTGAGACAGACCCTAAATGCTATTTTCTGTTCTTTAAAAGGACAGAAGTCTGAAGTTTTATTGTGAAGATTGGTTTTCTCTTTTTTTCTATTCAAAAATCCCACAACCTCAAGTAAGCAACCAAAAATAAGAAGCAACCACTGTGTCCTTTCAGATGATCAATTCATAAGTATTTTAAATACAATTTCCATGAATGTATCGGGCTTTGGCTTTAGTTTAAAAACCAAAAAATGATGGTCACTTGCCTTCTTCTAACATCTCCAACACAGAAAGTCCTATATGAAGTATTTATAGAAGGTGCGTTACTCTCTCAGGCCACTGGGGCATTACTGTGGACGCCTCCCACTTGCAAGGTCTCCCAGACTCTGGAAACAGCTCCCATCACTCAGCACACACCTGCCACACTAGCTGGGAGTGACTTAGGCCCTGTGGAAAGTCTGACTCACTCAACGTAATGAATGTGACTGCCGTTATTGAGTTGGAGAGCGGCCGAGGAGAAGGGATAGGTTTATGGTACGCACTGAAAATCTGTAGAGTCAGGTTTTATTGGACCAGTAAGGAATGGGAATTCCAGAGAACAAAGCCTTCCAGCATAGTTCTGTAGCAGTGCATGTATGGCCCAGTGAGTGTCCACTTTAGCTGCTCTGGGTCTTTGGCTATCATTATACCATTTCCCTCTTTAGAAGATCAACTCTGAGAACCTCACAGCAAGTATTGTTACCTGCATTTGTTCTACTTGAAATATTTGGGTGCTAATGGGTTCCATTAGGCAAACCTTGACATTATGTTATATTTCCAAGAAAATACTTATGATATTTATGTCAAGTGTAGCTAAGTGATATTTATTATTAACACCTTTGGAAAATAACTGACACCTTGAGAGTATGAAACTTGGGCACAGAATCAACCGAGAGGATGTGCTGTGTGGTACCCTCCCTCTTGTATGAGCCTCCTCTAATTTTTGCTATATCAAATTCAGTATTTCTGGTATCTTCACATCTTAAAAAAGTCACATGTGATGAATTGAGGAAATTAAAACCATTTCGGGTTTAAAACTAAGAAATTTTAATCACTGAATTTTTTGATAACAAATATTTTTGTTGAATGCACTTATATTTCATTATGAAGCAAAAACAAACTCTGAGGTAATTTATAAATAATGATAATAATATGAGGACCAATGGTTAATTTTTTCATACATTTATATCTCTGCATTCTTTCTATGCAGAACAAGCTTCAAAGTTTAATGTTCGACTCTTAGCAGGCTTCACACAGGAAGACACTAAAGACATATGTCTACTATTTTCAAAGCAGATTGAGTTTTGTTTCTGTTCTCTTTTTCCTTACGATTATTCAAGTAGTAGTATTAAAGGCAGGGTCTCTAGCTAGTCCCCTGGAATGGAACTGACTGTGTAGCCCAAGTTGGCCTTGAACTCCCAGGTTGTCTTTCTGGCATTCAAATGCTGAGATTACAGGCTTGGGCCGCCATGCCCAGCTGTTATTATTCTTAATTGTGGCTTGAAATGTCATTGAAGCACTTCCAAGTTTCCATGTTTGTTTCCAAACTGACTTTCTAGCTTTCCTTTAAAAAAAAATAACTTAAGAAAATTATCTTAGAACATGAAATAATGGAAGAGCAGAGTTGCTTGTGCATTCACTTATAGAGAAACTATGCCATAGTGTTCTCATCATTGGTAAAACAATGGGCTGGGATTGTCGTCGCATCATAGCATCTGAGAACTGAAAAAGACAGCTACACTGTACTCATGTAAATAAAATAAATAAATAAATCTAACAAAAAAAGAAGCTTCCTATATAACCCCCAAACTGGGCCCATAGAAGTTCTGAGTGTTTCCTTTGCTTACGGTGAGTGGGTCATCGGCAGCATGAGAACTCAACCTCAGATCACTTATGTGTCACATTTTAAGTACCAATTCATTCATCTCCTAACATTAACCACACTCCTAATAGTGTGTATCCTGTCTGCCACTCCTTCCAGCATTGCTAGGCTTCATAGTTGGTTAAAATGGAGCAGCCGTAATGAGACCTGAACACAGGGAGGAAGACTTCATCAGTCTCGCGTCCTCCTGTCCTGTGTGCAGTACACACTGAAGCCTTGACAGACAACCAACTGTCCAAGCTCTCTTGATTTGAGCTTCTCTTGATTTGAGACCTAAATGGGGCCACTTCGTCTAAGCCTAGATTCGCCTGCCTGCTAAGAAGAAGGGACCTTTGAAATAAAAGTATTTTAAGGAGCATATTTCATTTAAAAAAAATATGATCAGAGTGATCAGAAACAAATACATTTTAAAATGGAAACTGTTTTCTTGCTTCTTTTTAAAAAAATCTTAAGAACATAATATTTTTGCAGTGTTTTCATTCAAGAGAACTTGTTGAAACACTGTCCATATTATATAGATGCTAAAGGGGATCTTAGAAAAGGAAGGCAATTGCTAAATTGGTTTACTCCTGGAAAGAGTGTTCCTCTCATTATCGGAGGTCCCAGGTCTCCTTGAAAGTGCTGAGAGTTCTCTCTAGATTCATGTGCATGATTCTGTAGATACTTACATGTAGTTAGTTTCAGGGCATTCCCAGACCCTTCTCCTGTTTCCTGCATTGAGAGACAGAACAAATCAGCACACAGCCTTTGTGCTCAAAGAGGGAATTCAACTGAGGATAGAGAGATAAATCTTTCAGCTCCTTAATGGCCTGGCTAAATTTGGGAGACAGTTCCCACTCCAGAGCACTTGTCTGTAGGTTTTGAGTATCTGTGGTATGTGCTATGTCAGTGAGCCTAATATTCCCAGCTCAGATGACCCTCTTATTCACTAGAGGTCACAGCTGTAGGAAGCTGCGATCCCCACCCCTGTCATAACGGCTTTCTGGAACAGCAGAAATGGACTAGGTTGCATTGATTACGTAGCAGAAGACTGGAGAAAGGAGAGAAATTATGAAGGGGGATATAGATGGATGACAGGGTAGGGCAGAAGCCAGCTGTGCAAGGAACCTGATATGAGGGCCTGGGGTCTCTGTTTCTACCAATTGTACATTCTTACATAGTGGGCTGTACTTTTTAAGATGTTCAGTCTCTCTGAGTTTCCTCCCCACTGCCAGCTCCCTAAGGATCTAGACTTCCTCCTTTGGTAAATCGTGAATTCAAATGTTTTCAGTTTTGAATTTAAAAAAAAAAGGAACTTTGGTTGATGATCAAGTTAAAGAAATTGGAGTTCATCAGTATGACGGAATTTAAAAGAGTTACACTGGTACATCATCACAAGGAAGTTGTAAGACGTAGTGCCATGTCTTTAGTGGGTGATTTTTGTTTCATGCTGAAAAGTCAGATGTTTGCAGCATTAATTCCATATTCTAGTTTCCCAGGCCTACAGCTTTAAAAATATGGCTTTCATACTGTGAAGTGTGGTGGAGGGTGTTGGCACTCATTGCCTCTTGTGTTGTGTTCTCTGCAGCCATTTGCAGGAACAGTTGTGGAGATGGATTCTGTTCCCGCCCCAACATGTGCACTTGTTCCAGCGGACAAATATCCCCGACCTGCGGAGCAAAATCAAGTACGTTCCCTCCCTGGGGCTACATTCGCCACATTTTCCTTAAGCCTATGAACGAGTGACAAGTGTCCTCCTCAAAGAAGATGCGGATTGGTGATTGCCCTCGATAACGAGGACTTTGTTAAGTTTTGAACTAAGACCATCTTGGTGCCTCGACTGTTACCTAACGATGAACAGAAAATGTGTATAATTAAGATTCCACGAGGTAATTCTACACAATAGCTGTAACTTCCTGAGCTTTTGGTATGCACAATGTTCTACGTGCATTGTTGGCATTATTTCAAGCCACTCATCGACATTTTTTGATACTGATATGATCCCATTTTGCAGAAGAGGGAAATGAGGCACATAATATTTTCAATAACTGCTGTCCTACTTTGATGTCTGGTGCTATGATAAACATCATAACCAGAAACAACTTGGGAGGGGATATTTATTTTTATCTTACAACTCCCAGGCAACATTCTGTCACCAAGGGAAGTCAGAATAGGGACTTGAAGCACCTGGAGTCAGGAACTGAAGCACAGGCCATGGTGGAATGCTGCCTACTGGCTTGCTTACATTGCTTTCCTCTCTATTTTCTTTACCACTAGGAACCATCTGCCTAGGTAGTCTAGCCCATAGAGGGTTGGGCCCTTCCACATCAACAATTAATCAAGAAAATGCCCCATCAAGTTTCCTATAGTCAGTCAAATGGATACAATATCCCCAGATGACTAATTTGTATCAAATTGACAAAAAGATAACCAGCTTGCCTACCCAAGGTAACACAGACTTGAATATACTGACTAAGGTTGGCTCAGCAGGTCAAACTGAACACTAACCTATATTTATTGTCTTTTGAGTTCAGCCTCATTTTAGTCTTAGCTATGGGAAAAGAAAATGAGAACAACAGATATTTACTCAAGTACTGACCAAATACTTTATATGTACTGAGCCACTTTGCTACACATACTAATTTTTAACAATTCCATGAAGATAACTGTAACAGTAGACTAAGAATGTGTTTTTTAATGACTCTTTCTGTTGAAACAAGACTGACCTCCTGGGTAAGTGTTTAGGATCACGATAGATAAGAAAGAAATGACACTAGGCAAGGCAGAAGTGATATCGCTTGTTTAACTGCTCAATATCTAAACAAGGGCTTTAAATCTACCTTTTAAAGTGAGTATGAAATTGTTCCATCGTAATAGTTCCTGCCACAAATTTTTTCTCAACAAAGGTAATGTAGAACCTGTCTGATCCGGGAGTTAAGAGTCAAACAATGTACACTGGTGTATCTGTCTTCTGGATGGACCACGGACAAGAGCCTCTGGGTCCACTGTTTTCAATAGTCTATGTTTTATCGGTGATTTGAAACTTACCATTCAAGTGCAAAGACTTTGCATGCCTTCAGGAGCACATTTCCTCCTGTCAGGTTGTCTGCCAGAGACCTTTCTTCTTGTGCCTTCACTATCTGTTTCTCTATTTGCTCATACCCACCCTTGGCAATACAACAAAACATAAACCAAAGCAGTACTGCTTATTTTTTTCCCAACATAGTACTTTTGTTGATTATTTGGGGATTTCACACAATGCACCCTGATTACAACCACCTCCCAGTCCTCCAAGTCCTTCTCCCACCCTTGTGACCCCCTCTCAAGAAAGAAGGAAAAAATACAAAGTGCAGTATTGCTTCTTCATAGCCAAACTTGAACAGAAAATGCTATACATGGTACCTGGTTTAGTCTGGAATAGACACACACATACACACACACACACAGACACACACAGACACACACACACACACACACACACACACCACATGTTCATTTGGCCTTTAGAAAATACCTAACCCCTGTCCACCAGGAACTTTTCTAACTCTTCCAACCTTCATCCTGCTTGAACTGGCTAAAACTTTTTAGCAGTATTTATCACTATCTGCCTAAAACACTTTCTGGCCTGTGTGTGTGTGTGTGTGTGTGTGTGTGTGTGTGTGTGTCTGTGTGTGTCTGTGTGTGTATGTATGTGTCTGTGTGTGTGAGTGTGTATGTGTATGTGTGCATGCACACATGTGTACTCGTGACTACATACTCATTTGGGGCCAGAAGTTAAGCTAAGGTGTCATTCTTAAGTACAGCTTATCTCCAAAGTAAAACTTTTAATTCATGACTGACCACAGTCGCTATGTCTGCAGGTGCTTCTGCCTCGGCAGGTGGCCATGTCATCCACCCAGTGCTTACACAACTACAGTTTTTCTATGTAGCCCTTTAAGTATATGGATTCTACCAGACAATGTATTTCAACTCCACCATTCTGCTTTCTGTGTGGTTCAAACCATCCTCCCTTGCACCCGACATCTTTAAATTCCTTTTCTACAGAGCAGTTCCTTTTTAAAATCAAATGGCTTCACTTTCATTGAAATCTTTTCCTTCCATCTGCAATTGGAACAAACTAAACCTTTGATGGGCAAGGAACCCCACCACATCTGGCTGGCTTTGCCTGCCTCTCTAAGACACCTTCTACAACAGTTCTTTAGAAGAAACCCTAAAAGCATCCTAAGATCCTTAGAGGTTGGGTTCTTATCTCTCTGAAGTGGCTCCATGCCTGGCTGAGTCTCATCTTTCAAAGATCAGTCCACATCAAAGTGAGTTGTTTCTGGTGGCTGCACCTAAGCTCCTAACTGAATCTAGATAGTTTTCCTTTGTACTCTCTTTCTCCAGACAATCACACTTTATCTTAGCCTTGTATTCTACCCTTGGATTTTGACTGTCTCCTCACTGATACAAAGGTTCCGTGAGGACTAACCTTAAATTCACCACAGCAGCAGGGCCCATAGGTCCTGCTTTCTAAGTGGATTATGAGTGTCTCTCATATGCCCTAAACTATGCTACCAACAGCTTCTAGAGATTTCCTTTGACACTGGGCTTGTCTTTTATTTTAAATATATACTAAATCACATGTCATATTGGGTATATGCACATGTGTAGACTTAATGACAATAACTTGGTTGCATCAGTAGAATATATTTGCCATTGGCTTGGACAAGTAGTTTGTAGATATATGTGCCCACGGATGTAATTCGGTGACTGGTGCCTGTATTTCTCTTGCTGTTCTTCACAGTTCAGCAGTGTAGCGTGAGATGCATGAACGGAGGAACCTGTGCGGATGACCACTGTCAGTGCCAGAAGGGATACATCGGGACTTATTGTGGACAACGTAAGAAACCTCAGGAACAACTTTACTGTAAAACTGTGACTTAGTGGCTATTCCACATTGGTTAGAATTTAAGTTCTCACAAAGCTCATGGTTGGGCATTGGAAGAGGTCATTTTATATAGTAAGTCATAGGTCACAATTTAGCCTGGAAGAATTCTTCTAACTCAGTAGGGTTTTTTTTATGCTTTATAATATTAATGTTGAACACTAGTGATGTGCTATCAAGTTTGGTACTTACAATGGTTATTTATGCCACAAAATATAGGTATAATCCTGAAAAAAACTATTAAAGATGCTGAAAAATCTCTACAACTCTCTTCCCAACCTCACTTTAAGAATTATTCAAAACCCCATGAGAGCCAGTTTCACAGACTGCCATTTGTTCAAACATATTTAATAGCAGAATATAGGACTATGGAATTATTTGAAAAGATTAGATATCACTATGAAAGAAGAGACTTTTAACAAAGCTCATAGCTACTCACCCATACTGGATACATACAGCCAAGCACGTTACCACTATGCTACATGCCTACACCAGTAAATAAAACCATCTTCATTGGAGAGGATCACATGCTGATCAAGAAATTGTGCTGTGTGGAGAAGGGTGTAAATTGTAGCTCCAGGACTGTCACACATCCCTGGGGAATACAGTTGGCTAATGTTTGTCAAATCAGGACACTTTTCTAAGAGCTTGTACTGTTTTTGTTTGTTTTATTAGTTTCCTTTGTAGTGCTGAACCTGAGTTAAGTCTTCCTGCATGATAGCCAGGCTTTCTGTAGCTGAGACAGAATCTAGATCCTCTTTTGACTTTATCATTTGAGACAGGATCTCACTGAATTATCCAGGCTGTCTTTGACCTCACCAGCTGGCCCAAGCTGGCCTAGAACTTGTAATCCTCCATTCTTAGCCTCCTTAGTAGCTGGGATGCATAGGCCTGTACTACCTATCCCAGCTTAGATTAGCATAATTTTAAGTATATATGTAGAACATAAAAGAAGGTTGAATCACATGTAGAAAGATCGCCCATTTATATTTCATGCACGCCTAGACTTTCTATGGACTCCCAACCTATTTCTAGCATAGGGGAACTGATGTCAAGTGTGCACGAGTATCTACTTTTAATTACATCATTTATTTTATGTTGCAGTTTAAAATGTTTCTTGATAGTGATAAACACCGATAACATGGCATTTATCACCTTCGTCATTTTGAGTTGCAGCTTGGAGGCGCTGGTCCACTCTCACTGCAGGGCAGGCATCACTACCCCATCTCCAGGATGTCTGTGCTGTCAAACTGGAGCTCTACACCCTGAGATCACTGTCCTCATTTCCTTTTCACCCACGTCCTGGCACACACCATCCTTCTAGCCTGATACTCCTGTATAAAGTGTGATAAGAAGGACGTGTAAGCACAGTATTAGTCCTTTTATCACTGGCTCCATAATCTTAGCCCCATAAATTCCTGTTTTATTCATGTTATACCATGTATCAGAATTCCTTGCTCTTAAAGGCTGCATTACTATCCAGAATTCAGTCAGTCAGTCTGTCTTTCTGTCTGTCTATCTATCTATCTATCTATCTATCCATCAATCTATCCATCCATTTATGTCTGTCTCTCTCTTTCTCTCTCTCTCTTTCTATGTGTGTTTCTATGTGTCTGTCTCATGTATATGTGTCTGTCTCATCTCTGTGTGTGTGTGTTTGTCTCATGTGAATGTCTCTGTGTGTATGTCACTATTTATACATCTGTTGATGAACATTATGTCCATTCATTTTTTGGCTATTGTAAGTGATTCTGTTGCAAATGCCATTTTACACAAAACTGTTTGAGTCTCAATTTCCATTCTTTGGGATATATACCCAGAGATGGAATGGCTGGACATAGGGAAGCTCTGTTTTTAAAGTATTTGAGGAAGAACTGTACTGTTTTCTGTTACAGCTGCAGGAGTTATTCGTGACATGATGTAGAAAAGCCCAGGTTACCATGCTAACACTTGGTGCTTTGTTTTTCTTTTTTAATGAAAACCTCTCTAATAGATAAGAAGCAGTGTTGCACTGTGGTTGTTCTAGATTTTTAACATTGCCTTCTAGGTGTAATTGTCGCTTCATAAACAATGCTGCAAAGGTGTAAGACAATCTCAAGAAAAGAAATCAGTTTATATTCTGGTAAAGGCAAGAATAGACCAACTCAAAGATTAGGTAATACATATTTTAGTGTTTGCTTTCTTTGTTACAAAATGTAGATGCTGCCACTGTGTAAAGATGGCCACAGGCTTGTGTTTTCTAAAGGAGAGTTAGGGGGACATAGGTAGATATGAAAGCCAGATCCTTTGGATGGTGGCTTCTTGTTCCCAGAATACATTGCAAACAGAATCTACTTGGGGCCATTATCTAAACAGGGCCAATAAGGGGAAAGGAAGGAACCAGGGGCCTTTCCTTAATCACCTTAAACATCCAGGCCAGATTGGTTAGCAGAGCCCCAGTCTGAGGCCTCCTCCCATCCAGAAGGGATACTTTTGCTTTCGAAAGCAACTCAGTGTTCTGTATTTCCTGGATGTTAACTTCTTTGTCCACCCCAGGGAATGAACAATCCCCACTGATGATCAATGACACCCTATGACAGTACATGGGAACTCTGACTTACTCAAGGTTGCACACCTGACCAAAAATCAGAGACTCTGAACTGGCTGCTCTCTGAGATCCTCTCCTGGGAGAGGGGAGCACCCACACACATAACTATTGAGGAGGGAGCTCCCTCTCAGTCATCATGTAGGCTAGCATTAGCATAAAGAGAGTAGGGGATTGGGTGCCATTGTATCAGGGTGTTTTGATCTCTTATGGCTAGACAGATATATCTCCCTGGAGATAGTAGAGGCTTCTATTGCACCCACTAAGGCAAGAGAAAGGGCACATCAATCCCCAAGGAACCAATTATCTTCCCAGAAAGGAAGGCTGGGGAGGATTTTTCACTCCATATGCTTGGGAGAGACCCATGGAGAAGGTCACTGTGCTCAGTGGCTTTTACTCCATGCCCAGTTCTTAGGTCCCTATGCTGTAACTCAAGGGTTGGCATCTGGTTGTAGGGGAATGGAAGACTTGGTCAGTTCTGTCTTTGAACCATTTCAGCATGTAGGCAAAACTTGAAGTAATTTTGAAGTTTCTGATGTTGAGTAAAAAGGTGTTGCCCAGCTGACTTTAAATTGAGGTGGAGCATACCTGAAATTCAAATAGAGGCCCTGAGTGAGCTCCAGTCAACCTTGTCTGAGGGATGACAGCTCTTTCAAGTTCCCCCTGCAAGCACACACCCTTTCTTCTGCCCAGATCCCCCATACCCGTATTGTAAATGCAAAGCTCTTTGCTGGCCTTGTAGAGAACCCTGGCCTTTGGAGGTCCTCAAAGAGGAGGGAGAACAAAAGAGGCACTGACTATGGGATGTGGATGGGGTCCAGAGGTAGAAGGCTTGTCTAAACAGACAGGGCCCTCGGGTCCATTCCCAGCCCATCCCCAGAGCTGTCAGTTATAGAGGAAAGATGTTTGAACTTAAGAGTTTTCCCAGCTGTGTGCTTCTATCACTAACATGGCTAGACCTGGTAAGCTCATGTGAATTGGCAGAAACCCAGGTTCAGGTGCTAGACCAGCTACCATTGGTGGCAGCTCAAGGCAAGAAGGAAAAGACTCTTTGGCTGGGGATGAAGACTCCACAGGTCTTAATGCCTGGCCTTTCTGCCTGGAATCTTCAAGCCACGCCCCTTCTCTCTAATTGAGATAGAACATTCTTTTCCTCCTGCTACTTGCTCCTGCTCAATTGTGCCCTGTTTTTCTTGTCTGTTTCTGCTTGCTGTAGCATTAACAGTCAAAGGGGAAAAAAGTACCCTGGGTTTCTCTAGAGATGGGCTACATGTAGTAAATTAGTCACCCTAAGTGCTTTTCATGCTTGCTTATAGATTATAAAATAGAGGTAAAAAGAAAAAAAAGGTGAACATGAATGCTTATTTCAGAGGTGTTTTTGATGGTATATCCAGGCTAGATAATATTAAGGTTTTATTAAGGTCATAGGGTACCAAAGAGTCATATCATATCAGCAAAGGCAAATATGAGCAGGCGCTGCCTTCTTCATGGTCACTAATGAAGAAGGTGTGCATGCCCATGTTGAGAATGAACTGAGTTATCAGACAGGTACCTACTTTTCTCATGATTGCTCAGGACAAAAGGAGCAGGAGATGGTCTATCTCTGAGCAGGCTCTGGAGAAGGAGACCAAGGGGAACATCTGGAAGATGTTCCAATGTATTTCCTTTTGTCTTTTGTTGCCCAGTGGTAACTGTTTTAGCATATCTAACCAGATGAAAGACTCAGGTACTTTTCCTAATTCAGCTTTCTGCTCTGAAAGGGAGAATGTGACATTTTTAGATCCACTGAGCAGAGCAGAGCATCAAGTGATTGTTTAGAGCACTTCTTAGGCCTGTCCTTGCCCTGGTCGTTTTCAGCATGGATTCAGTACCCAGGTATACTTGGGGTCTAAGGAACAAGAGGAGGGTGTCTTGTCTGTTTCTCACACACAAAGGAACAGCTATGGAGTGAAAAGTCCCTCTCTTGTAGAAGAGTATTCTGATCCCTGGCTGGCTCCACTGTCAACCTTACTGATGCTATGCTCTCTAGTTGCAGGAATCTATTAGGCACTGAGTTCCCAGCCAGGACACATGGGAGCAGCTCTTTCCTGAGTCTCATAGGATAGAGTCTTCTGTCTGCTTTTGACACAGGGACAGTAGAACCTATGATACAAGCAAAGCCTTAGCTGATAAATCCAGTAGTTAGCAAATAAGGTGAGGGTGGTAGCTGGTAGACAGGAGGGACAGGAAGTGTTTAATAGGACATTTTCTTCTAAGTTGTCTTATATGGAAAGGGTGTTGAAAGTGAAGAAGGAGATGACAATTTGCAGTCTTCGAACCCAGAAAAGCTCTTGAAATCTGATGTTTGGTGACAGGTGGGCCAGGAAAACATTTAAACTGTGTCATAGCCTTGCCCAAGATGTCAGCAGTGCTCTTTAGGAATGTCACTGTGTGTCCTTCCCTCTGCATGACACAGTGATACTGCACAATGAGGGAAAAGGACTTACAGGTAAATGAACAGGTGAGAGTTTATGCTGGCTAGTTTCTTGTCAGCTTGACACAGGCTGGACTCATCTGGGAAGAGGAAACCTTAACTGGGTAGCTGCCTCCATCCAATGCTGTAGGCAGGTTTGTGGGACATTATTGATTGGTGATTGATAGGAAGGGTCTAGCTCAGTGTCAGAAGTGCCATCCCCTGCATTCCCAGGGGAGAAGGTCCTGTGTTGTATAAGAAAACAGGCTGAGCAAGGCAGTAAGCAGAGTTCTTTGATGGTCTCTGCTTTGGTACCTGCCTCTAGGTTCCTGTCCCAGTTATGTCTCATCATGGACTATGGTCTATAATCCATCGTGGTCTATAAGCCATTTTCCCCAAGTTGGTTTTGATCAGTGTTTTACTATAGCAGCAGAAACATAAATTGTGTATAATCCAGTGTAAATTTAGTAAGAAGGTCTAGGATGGGAAGAAAGGAAATGCACATTTACACACAGGTCGCAGTCTCTGTGATTGTGTGGGGAGAGCATTCTGGATACAAGAAAAATCAAGTTCAGAGATGCTGTGGCAGAAACAGACTCCATGGACTGTGAAAACAGTGACAGGACCTCTGTGGCTGGAGTGAGACAGGGACAAAGGACAATGGCAGGAGACAGATCTGGACAGGAAGGTTTGGCTTACTAGACCAAGAGAAGAAACTCGACTGTCTCCCAAGCATGATGGGAAAACAATGCATTTTCTTTTTTTTTTTTTTTTAATTTTTTTTTTAATTTTTTTATTGGATGTTTTATTTACATTTCATATGTTGTCCCCTTACCCCATCCCCCACCCACCCAGGAACCCCCAATCCCCTCACACCTCCTCCTTCTTCTTTTTGGATGTAACCTCTATCTACCCCCCCACTCCCACCTCCCCACCCTCAAAACTCCCACCCCCTGGGGCGTCCAGCCTTCATGAGGTCAAGGATCTCATCTTCCACCTGTGCCCAGCAGGGCCCTCCACTCTTATATATTCAGCTAAGGCCCTGGATCCCTCCATAAGTGCTCCCAGGCTGGTGGTTTAGACCCTGGGAGCTGTGGTTGGTTGGTATTGTTGCTCTCCTCATGGGGCCACAAACCCTTTCAGCTCCTTCAGTCTTCACTCTAACTCCTCCATTGAGAACCCCATGATCAGTTCAATGGCTAGTTGTGAGCATCTGCCTCTGAATATGTCAGACTTTTGAAGACCTCTGAGGAGACATCCATATCAGGCTCTTATCAGCATGCACTTCCTGACTTCCACATCAGCATCTACCTTTGGTGACTGCACATGGGATGGATACTCAGGTGGAAAGGTCTTCAGACGGCCCCTCCTTCAGTTTTTGTCCCTCGCTTTGTCTCCATATTTGCTCCCTTGAGTATTTTGTTGCTCCTTCTAAGAAGGACCAAATCACCCTCACTTGGTCTTCATTCTTTATGGACTTCATGTGGCCTGTGAGTTGCATCTTGGGCATTTTAAGGTTCTGGGCTAATATCCAATAATCAGTGAGTGAATACCATGTGTGTTCTTTTGTGATTGGCTTACCTCACTCAGTATGATAATTTCTAGTTCCATCCATTTACCTAGGAACCTCTCAAATTCATTGTTTTTAATAGCTGAGTAATACTCCATTGTGTAAATATACCACATTTTTTTAATCCATTCCTCAGTTGAAGGACATCTGGGTTCTTTCCAGCTCCTGGCTATTATAAATAAGGCTGCTATGAACATAGTTGAGCATATGTCCTTATTATATGTTCGAGCACCTTCTGGGTATATGCCTAGGAGTGGTATAGCTGGATCCTCGGGTAATGCTATGTCCAATTTTCTGAGGAACCGCCAGACTGATTTCCAAAGTGGTTGCACCATCTTGCAGTCCCACCAACAATGGAGGAGTGTTCCTCTTTCTCCACACCCTCGCCAGCATCTACTATCACCTGAGTTTTTAATCTTAGCCATTCTGACTGGTGTGAGATGGAATCTCAGGGTTGTTTTGATTTGCATTTCCCTGACGACTAAGGATGCCGAGCATTTCTTTAGGTGCTTCTCGGCCATTCGAGTTTCTTCTGTTGAAAATTCTTTGTTAAGCTCTATACCCCATTTTTTAATAGGGTAATTTGGTTGCCTGGAGTCTAATTTCTTGAGTTCTTTGTATATATTGGATATTAGCCCTCTATCAGATGAAGGATTGGTAAAGATCTTTTCCCAATTTGTTGGTTGTCGTTTTGTCCTATTGACAGTGTCCTTTGCCTTACAGAAACTTTGCAATTTTATGAAGTCCCATTTGTCAATTCTCGATCTTAGAGCATATGCCATTGGAGTTCTGTTCAGGAACTTTTCCCCTGTGCCCAAGTATTCGAGGCTTTTCCCCACCTTCTCTTCTATTAGTTTCAGTGTATCTGGTTTTATGTGGAGGTCCTTTATCCACTTAAGTTTGAGCTTTGTACAAGGGGATAAGAATGGATCAATTTTCATTCTTCTACATGTTGTCCTCCAGTTGAACCAGCACCATTTGTTGAAAATGCTGTCCTTTTTCCACTGGACAGTTTTAGCTCCTTTGTCAAAGATCAAGTGACCATAGGAGTGTGGGTTCATTTCTGGGTCTTCAATTCTATTCCATTGATCTTCCTGCCTGTCTCTGTACCAATACCAGGTAGTTTTTATCACTATTGCTCTGTAGTACAGCTTGAGGTCAGGGATGGTGATTCCTCCAGAAGTTCTTTTATTGTTGAGAATAGTTTTCGCTATCCTAGGTTTTTTGTTATTCCATATGAATTTGAGAATTTCCTTTTCTAACTCTGTGAAGAATTGAGTTGGGATTTTAATGGGGATTGCATTGAATCTGTAGATTGCTTTTGGCAAGATGGCCATTTTTATTATATTAATCCTGCCAATCCATGAGCATGGGAGATCTTTCCATCTTCTGAGATCTTCTTCAATTTCTTTCTTCAGAGACTTGAAGTTCTTGTCATACAGGTCTTTCACTTGCTTGGTTAGATTCACACCAAGGTATTTTATATTATTTGCAACTATTGTGAAGGGTGTCATTTCCCTAATTTCTTTTTCAGTCTGTTTATCTTTCATGTAGAGGAAGGCTACTGATTTGTTTGAGTTGATTTTATAACCAGCCACTTTGCTGAAGTTGTTTATCAGGTTTAGGAGTTCTCTGGTGGAAGTTTGGGGGTCACTTAAGTATACTATCATATCATCTGCAAATAGCGATATTTTGACTTCTTCCTTTCCTATTTGTATCCCTTTGACTTCTTTTTGTTGTCTAATTGCTCTGGCTAAGACTTCCAGTACTATATTGAATAGGTAGGGGGAGAGTGGGCAGCCTTGTCTAGTCCCTGATCTTAGTGGGATTGCTTCAAGTTTCTCTCCATTTAGCTTGATGTTGGCTACTGGTTTGCTGTAAATTGCTTTTACTATGTTTAGGTAGGGGCCTTGAATTCCTGATCTTTCCAAGACTTTTATCATGAAGGGATGTTGAATTTTGTCAAATGCTTTCTCAGCATCTAGTGAGATAATCATATGGTTTTTTTCTTTAAGTTTGTTTATATAGTGGATTACATTGATGGATTTCCGAATATTGAACCATCCCTGCATTCCTGGGATAAAACCTACTTGATCATGATGGATGATTGTTTTGATGTGGTCTTGGATTCGGTTTGCTAGAATTTTATTGAGTATTTTTGCATCGATGTTCATAAGGGAGATTGGTCTGAAGTTCTCTTTCTTTGTCGGGTCCTTGTGGGGTTTGGGAATGAGTGTAATTGTAGCTTCATAGAACGAATTGGGTAGTGTTCCTTCTGTCTCTATTTTGTGGAATAGTTTGAAGAGAATTGGTATTAGGTCTTCCTTGAAGGTCTGATAGAATTCAGCACTAAAACCATCTGGTCCTGGGCTTTTTTTAGTGGGGAGACTTTTAATGACTGCTGCTATTTCCTGAGGGGTTATGGGACTATTTAGATGGTTTATCTGCTCCTGGTTTAATTTTGGTACCTGGTATCTGTCTAGGAAATTGTCCATTTCATCCAGGTTTTCCAGTTTTGTTGAGTATAGGCCTTTGTAGTAGGATCTGATGATTTTTTTAATTTCTTCCGTTTCTGTTGTTATGTCTCCCTTTTCAGTTCTGATTTTATTAATTTGGATACTCTCTCTGTGCCCTCTGGTTAATCTGGCTAACGGTTTATCTATCTTGTTGATTTTCTCAAAGAACCAACTCCTGGTTTTATTGATATTTTGTATTGTTCTTTCAGTTTCTATTTGGTTGATTTCAGCCCTGAGTTTGATTATTTCCTGCCTTCTACTCCTCCTGGGTGTATTTGCTTCTTTTTGTTCTAGGGCTTTTAGTTGTGCAGTCAACTTGTTAGTGTGTGCTCTTTCCAGTTTCTTTTTGTAGGCACTTAGAGCTATGAGTTTTCCTCTTAGCACTGCCTTCATGGAGTCCCACAAGTTTTGGTATGATGTGTCCTCATTTTCATTGAAATCTAAAAAGTCTTTAATTTCTTTCTTTATTTCTTCCTTGACCAAGTCATCATTGAGTAGAGAGTTGTTCAGTTTCCATGTGCACATGGGTTTTCCATTGGTTTTGTCATTATTAAAGACCAGTCTTATTCCATGGTGATCTGATAAGAGGCAAGGGATTATTTCAATCTTTTTGTATCTGTAGAGGCTTGTTTTGTGACCAATTATATGGTCTATTTTGGAGAAGGTACCATGAGGTGCTGAGAAAAAGGTATATTCTTTTGTTTTAGGATGAAATGTTCTATAGATGTCTGTTAAGTCCATTCGGTTCATAACTTCTGTTAATGTCAAAGTGTCTCGGTTTAGTTTCTGTTTCCATGATCTGTCCATTGCTGAGAGTGGGGTGTTGAAATCCCCCACTATTATTGTGTGAGGTGTAATGTGTGTTTTGAGCTTTAGTAAAGTTTCTTTTATGTATGTAGGTGCCCTTGCATTTGGGGCATAGATGTTCAGAATTGAGAGTTCACCTTGGTAGCTTTTCCTTTGATGAGTATGAAGTGTCCTTCCTTATCTTTTTTGATTAATTTTGGATGGAAGTCGATTTTATTTGATATTAGAATGGCTACTCCAGCTTGTTTCTTGGGACCATTGGCTTGGAAAATTGTTTTCCACCCTTTTATTCTGAGGTAGTGTCTGTCTTTGTCACTGAGGTGTGTTTCTTGTATGCAGCAAAATTCTGGGTCTTGTTTGTGTATCCAGTCTGCTAGTCTGCGTCTTTTTATTGGGGAATTGAGACCATTGATGTTAAGAGATATTAAGGAAAAATGATTGTGGCTTCCTGTTATTTTTGTTATTAGAGGTAAAGTTATGTTTGTATAGTTATCTTCTTTTGGGGTTGTTGGAAGATTACTTCCTTGCTTTTTCTAGGTTGTAGTTTCCCTCCTTGTGTTGGCGTTTTCCATCCATTATCCTTTGAAGTGCTGGGTTTGTGGGAAGATATTGTGCAAATTTGGTTTTGTCATGGAATATCTTGGTTTCACCATCTATATTGATTGAGAGTTTTGCTGGGTATAGTAATCTGGGCTGGCAATTGTGTTCTCTTAGGGTCTGTATGATGTCCGTCCAGGCTCTTCTGGCTTTTATAGTCTCTGGTGAGAAGTCTGGTGTAATTCTTATAGGTCTGCCTTTATATGTTACTTGACCTTTTTCCCTTACTGCTTTTAGTATTTTTTCTTTGTTTTGTGCATCTGATGTTTTGATTATTATGTGACGGGAGGTATTTCTTTTCTGGTCTAGTCTATTTGGTGTTCTGTAGGCTTCTTGTATGTTTATGGGTATCTTGTTCTTTAGGTTAGGGAAATTTTCCTCAATGATTTTGTTGAAGATATTTACTGGCCCTTTAAGTTGGGAATCTTCATTCTCATCTATACCTATTATCCTTAGGTTTGGTCTTCTCATTGTGTCCTGGATTTCCTGGATGTTTTGAGTTAGGAGTTTTTTGCTTTTTTCATTTTCTTTGACAACTGTGTCAATATTTTCCACCGTATCTTCTGCATTTGAGATTCTCTCTTCTATCTCTTGTATTCGGTTGGTGATGCTTGCGTCTGTGACTCCTGATCTCTTTCTTAGGTTTTCTATCTCCATGGTTGTCTCCCTTTGAACTTTCTTTATTGTTTCTATTTCCAGTTTCAGATCCTGAATGTTTTTGTTTAATTCCTTCTTTGTGTTTTCTTGCATTTCTTTAAGGGATTTCTGTGATTCCTCTTTAAGGGCTTCTATCTGTTTACTTGTACTCTCCTGTATTTCTTTAAGGGAGTTACTTAATTCCTTCTTATAATCCTCTATCATCATCATGAGAAGTGATTTTAATTCTGAATCCTGCTTTTCAGGTGTGAAGGGGTGTTCAGGGCTTGCTATATTGGGAGAACTGGGCACTGATGATGCCAAGAAACTTTGGTTTCTGTTGCTTATGTTCTTGCGCTTGCCTTTCGCCATCTGGGTAACTCTAGTGGTACCTGCCCTCTCTGTGTAAGATTGGAATCTGTATTTCCAGTTATCTTGCTTATTGCAGAGCTCCTCGGAGTCCAGAGGTCTCTGTGGTCTTATGCCCCTAATCTCCCGGGTGGAAGAACTCCTGGGACTCAGGCCACCTCTTGGATCTGGTAATCCTTCTGTTCTGAGTGCAGTGGCTCCTCGGCTGCTCTGAGTGCAGTGGGTTCTC
>NW_021604719.1:14721864-14730952 GCF_004785775.1 Grammomys surdaster | reverse complement strand
GACTCTGTGTCTGCTCCAGTCCAAGGGACCAGGCAGGGGCCGAAGGGAACAATGCATTTTCAATGGTCAGTTGTCCCAGTTAGGGTTTCTGTTGCTGTGATAAAACGCCATGACCAATTTGCAGAAGAAAAGGTTTATTTGACTGAAGCTTCCAACTCATAATTTATCACTGAAGGAAGTCAGGACAGAAACTCAAACAGGGAAAGAGCCTGGAGGCAGGAGTTGATGAAGAGACCATGGAAAGGTTCTGCTTACTGGCTTGCCTCATGGTTTGCTCACCATGCTTTCTTATAGAACCTAGGACCACTAACCCAGACACAGCACTACCCACAATGGACTGGGCCCTCCCCCATTGATCACCAATTAAGAAAATATCCTTCAGGCTTCCCTGAAGCCTGATCTTATTGGAGATAATTTCTCAGTTAAGGTTCCATCTCCTCAGATGACCTTAGCGTGTGTCAAGTTGACTTAAGACCAGCCAGCACATGAAGTGCTGTGATCTAATTAACATTGTTTACAAAGTCACCTCAGATGCCATATTGACACTGATTGGCTTGGGAGGGGGATAGGAAGGAAGCAGAGAAGGGGATGGACACAGGCTACCATGGCAGCAAAAGCACTGGTGACAGCACAGGTCACACTTGTGCTTTGGAAGTCGTTTGTGGACCAGGTATGGCGAGTTGAAAAAAGTATATTAAAAAAATTTACAGACTGATAATTATCAGTGGAGCCTGCTGGCTGATAACACCATTTCTTTATGTGGGATCAGCTCACAAGGAGACTAGGTGGGCAGAGACTGGTGGAGATCAGTTGTTGTGTTAGGTCTAGAGATCTGCTGGACTTCCAAGTGCACCCACCTGTTGACACAGTTCAAAGGACAGGCATCAAGACAGAGACATCAATTGGATGTATTTGGATTAAAATTTCATCTGTAATATTTTAATCGTTAAGTATAGACAATAATTAGACTGCTACAGATGATATAATAGACTTGAAGTCAGAGCCTTAGGTGACCTCATCATGTTGATATAGACAAGGGGCATGAAATTTGGATGAAGAAAATAGGCTGGGAATGGGCAGGCCTGATACCCTGGAGGAAAAGTCACAGTATCATCTTATGTTGTCCTGCATCAAAGAAGTTTATTTCTTCTTTTAAACATCTTAACATGGTTGAGAATGTTATTTTTATGTGATATGTCTGTAGAAGTCACAGCCATAATTTCAGACTTAGCTGGCGTGATACAGGAGTCTGGCTCATGAAAATATGTGCCTGTCATGTGGCCTTGCACAGAGCAGGTGCCAGGGACATGTCTGACATGAAGTGTTCTTTAAGCATCCAAGATCCTCCTGTAGGAGAGAGCATGCTCTGTCCTTCAGGCTGATGCCAACTGATGCTCTTGTTGCAGATGCCATCTGCTCATTGCAGAGGTAGCTGGCAGCTTGGACGGCAGCTTCTGCTCCCATGGCGTCTGCTCTGTACTCCCCGCCCTTCCCTTTTTGCTCCCATGCTAGGTACAAGCTTATTCTTAGTGGGTGGCCAGTATTTCTTGCAGGGTAGAAATCTGGATGTGTTCAAGTGTCTTTCCAGCAGTATTTCGACTGTAGGGTACTATTTCCAGATTCATTTATTACAAAAATATTAATCTATAGAATCTTTCTGCTTCTCTTTTGTTGATGCTCTTTAGTATAACAAGTCTCCTATTTCATGCAAGTGTTCTATAGCAAAATAAAATGGCCGTTAAGAATGCAGAAAAAAGGCCACATGTGGTGTGGATGCTCTTAATCCCAGCACTTGGGAGGAAAGGTAGACAGATCTCTGTGACTTTGAGGCTAGGCAGAACTATAAAGTGAAACCCTATCTCAAAACAAACAAGCAAACAAACAAACAAACAAACAGTCTCCCTAAAAAATATCACCACAGGAGTATAAAAAAGCCATACTATACCTTTGGCCTCCCATGATGGTTTTCTTAATTCTCACAATACTGTGGGCTGGGACCACCCGCTGTGATAAGCACACATGCTAAGCATCAGGGAGATTAAAATGCTAGAATGGAGGATAGGACTTATTGCTCATTACACCTGTATGCCTGGCAATGTGGCAGAAAAGGGTGTTGAGAAGGGCTGTCACAGGGTAGGGTTGCACCAGTAACCATAGTGCATGGAGGGAGGATCTTAAGTGCAGCTAACTGTTCCTCTTATGCAATTGACAGGTGCAGGAGCAAATAACTTGCAGTGCAGTGGGTTCCAAGTCTTGCTTTTCCCAGGACTGTTATCAATAGTAACAGTGTTAGAAATTTGACATGGGAAATGTGAGAACTATTTGCTGACTCATTTTATTTGGTGTCATGTTATTTGGTGTCAACCCATGTCATAAGTCCACATAAATATTTTTATGAGCAATAATTCTACTTTCTAAACTTCCAAACATACTGTGAAGAAATAGAGATGTATTTGTCTAACACAGATAGGTTCGGCTAGGGTTACATTGTGAGTGGCCAGCCTTTGCAGGAGAAGCCAAATCTTCATCAGTACTGTCTTTCTGTCTGGGTTTGGAGAACTCAAAGAAGCTAGCCTCCTGCTTGCTTATAGGTCCCAGTCATGGGCAGACACATTCCCCCCATTTGTGTCTTTGTGATTTGAGGGAGTGTGCAGATGTATACGTACCTGGATGGCAGAGATTTTGAATGCCTTTCCCAGTTCATTTTAATTTTGGGGGGATGGTGTCTCGCTGAAGCTGGAACCACCATTCAGCTAGGATGGCTGGCCAGGGAGCTCCAGGAATCTGCCTGTCTCCACCCCCACAGTGCTAGGATCAAAGGGGCACCAGACTTTTTGTATGGCTGCTAAAGTCCAAAGTCGGGTCCTCATTCTTGCACAGCAAGTACATTCTTGGCTGAGCCATCTTCCCTGCTCGGTCTGTATCTTTTTCAAAGGATGATACAGTACCAAGAGGCCGTGTCTGGGGAAGTGGTTGTCGTTTAAACTTTCTTCCACTTGATACATTTAAAGAAGATTCCTTGCATTTTCGTTAATCACATTCAATTAGAGTTATCCTTCTGCAAAGAATGTGTTGGGCAGTTGGGACATCCTCGATCCAAATCTAGTAATTGTTTACAATTGAGCCTTCAAATACTGGCAGTTGGTTCCAAGAATTACACACTCCTTAGAGATCCCTGGGAAGTTTCTGATCTATTTGACATTCCTGTCCACCCCAATCTGTCTCCCATAGGCCTTGAGGTCTTCATCCCCCCTTTTCTTGACCTTTATTTTTATCCATCTGACTGTTGGCCAGCCTCAGTTTTCAGTGCAATGGTGTGTCAGGAGTGCTGCTTAGAATCATAATGTGTTAGGGGTAAAGAAGCAGAAGGCATGGCTCCTGGGGAGACACATTTCTCCAGGGCCATAGAGCATCATGCCTTGCATGAAAAGGACAACTGCAAGAAGTAACCCTGATGTCATTAACACGGCTATGCTTTTAGGCGAAGAAAATATTTTCTTCCCAAGTGCTATGATTGGGAGGGCAGCAACCACGCTATATGCTATGGGTAGTGGTGATGGGTGAGAAAGGAGCCAGGTGGCTACACCTTCAGCCTACCCCTGTGCTTACTGAGCTTCTTAGTTTTGATATGTACCTTACTTGAAGGGCATGTGAATGTATTTTGGCCCTTATGTCCCAATAGAAAAGGTGATAGACTAGTGAATAGTGATCTTCTAACTCCGTGAGCATCAGACCCAGGCAATCTTCATGAATCTGAAAAAGAAAAAAACTTATAATAAATGTTTGCTTTATGATCAGATCTATGCACTGTGAAGCATCTCCATCTGACCAATCAGACACATTCGCTTGTGTTTTAGAGAAGCAACTGTATGTAAGATGTTTTCGTGGCAGTATCGTTGCAGGATCTTGCTGTACTTGGATTAAAGGTGCTGTGTAATAAGCTGTCTCTTGGTAATTTTTTTTGTGTCTGCAGCTGTCTGTGAGAATGGATGCCAGAATGGTGGGCGATGCATCGGCCCTAACCGCTGTGCTTGTGTTTATGGATTCACTGGGCCACAGTGCGAAAGAGGTAAGAAGGAAGAAGAGACCAGGGAACCGACATTTTCAAAGTTTATTCTATAGCTTTTATTATTACAATGATGAATGCATGTTTTTGGTATCCAACTAGAACTTGTCTAATGAAATATACATATTGTTTGGCTCCAGCACCTTGAATGGTAAGATTTGGGGCAGCAAGTGTATCAGTGGTTTTCATGACGATGACCCCAGTGTGAGAGGTCAGTTCAGAAGCAGTCGTTTCAGGGTGATGGTAACTGATTGACCTATGGCAGATTCTCACCATGCTCATTTCTTGTCTGGACACTGTTGGGATGTACACTGTCTGCTGTAAAAATAATTAATAATAATAATAATAATAATAATAATAATAATGGCAGCAATATGTCCCTGGCTGAACTCCATAAAATCTAACACAAGTTGTCCTAAAAATAAGAGCACACATTATATTCCATAACACAAGTCCAGAGCTCCTGGGCTTCATATCAAACGTGATCAAGGCTTCTGATGTCTTATTCCTCTTCTCTTGGACTTGCATTCTGTGTGCTTCTGTTTGGCCATACTCGGGATGCTGGAGTGTTTTCTTATTGGTTGATTGTTTTGTGGTTGTATGAGTACTGTCATCATTATTGAGGCAACACAATTCCTTGTTCTATCTGTAGAGAGAAACTTCTCCTCTAACTGTTTCTGGGTCAGTGAGAATCTTCAGAGATATTTCATGCTGGTGAGATTGAGCTTAGGTTCTGCACAACGGTTAATTGTGAAATTAAAGTGTTATGATGGCTGTGGATTAGCAGCCATTCCTGCAGCATGTTATGGAATAAGCCTCCCCAAAGCCACATGCAAGGAAAAGCTGGGTATGGGAACCTAGCCGCACTTCCTTTAGGCAAGACAGCTAAGAGAGTATCTTGTGCTGAGTACTGTGTCTCCATAAACAGTCATTAAAGCCATTATAAAATCATCTTATAATAATTTCCATAGCAACTAATCCTGTTTCCTCTCAGCTGCCAAGAATAGCCAGCATCAATCCTCTAGCAATGCAGTCATATAGTCTGATAGAAGATGTAGCTACCGTGACCCACCAAAGAAGCTAAACCTTATAAAATGTAATGAATAACTGCTTGGTGCTGCACCATGAGAGCAAACCTAAGTTTAGACTAAAAGTAATATTACATTATGATATTGCTAGCTAGATACAGCTTCATGTTTTTTTTTTCCGTGGGCTGGGGTGACATCTAAGGGCACATAGAACTTCACTGGAAAATTAAAGTGTATGATGTTAATGTCAGTGAAATGATACAGGTATACTGTGCAAAGAATCTTTAAATTGTGAATAGACCTTGTACTTTAAAACTGATACTCATCATCCTCAGAAAAATTTCATCTTGGCATTTAGTGTAAGTCTTGAGAATAAATTGGGAAATTTGAATAATATGGTGAAGTATGAGAAGTTAGACTTATGCCAACTTTTAACATATGTCTGTGTGTGTGCACACTGAGATATTTATGCTATCCCTAATGTAATTGAGATTTCTTGGGACTGAAGTACATTCCACAGATGACAGAGTTTATCATTATTCTTCAGATGAACTCTAAAGCTTTTACCAGATGTTCTTATTGGGGGAAGGAAAATGAATTGTGACGTGTTAGCAAAAATTGTTCAAATGGAATAATACAGATTCCCTAAACGATGTGATTTAAAGACCACAGGATACAAGATGATAAACTTAAAAAGGCAAACACAATCCTGACCAGTGGAAACAATGCTCGAAACTCTATAGCTCTTTCAAAAGGAAAGCAGGATTCAAATTAGTTTCTAACAGGCCCAGAGATGGTTGTGTCCTTCAGCCCAGGCTTCCAGCCATTACATCACCATTCTGCAACAGTTACTCGTTCACCACTGGAGTTTTGACTCCAATAGAGCTGCTACATTTTACACGCACAGTGGCATGTTTGCAGAAGGAATTCTAAAATTAATCCCATTAATGAATTGATCTTAAGGATACTTTTTTAAAAACTTGCTTAAAAAAATGTTTTTAATCACTGCACTTTGGTATTGAAAGTACCAAAGCTTCATGTCTTTCTAAGAAGCAGTCAGGAATTTCTACTCCTAAATTGCAGTCATGATCTTTAACCTTTCAAGGACACATTTATATTTCGGGTGATTTTTTTTTACATGTACATGATAATTTTTATAGAACTGCAGTTCCTATTCTCCCTTCAAAGCTATCACAACTACTATATACATGAGGAGTGATCCATTTATGTTGAATAAATAGGTTAATTTGTCTGTCTATCGTAAAGTCCATGTTCTCACTCAATTACTGATTTCAGAATACATGTTCTTTATTATATACAAAAAAAAGTTTTTTAAAGTCAAGGAAATTTTCCCTGCTTAATGTGGAATACATATAATTTCCCTTTAAACTAGCCTCCTGGGCTCAGGGGTTCCATAGAACAGGTCTGCTTTTCCAGTTATCTGGGTTCTGGTAAACTACTCTCTGGAATCAGGCAGAGACTGTGTATAGCTAATGACTGGCATGATTAAGCTATTTTACTTGAGTCTTGGAGCTGTAAGCTGAAACTCTTGAGTCTTTTGTCTTTATGATATACACAATGACCTTTTATAGTTAGTAGAAAAAGAAGGAGAGGCCTTGTGGTCACATGCTGACTGTAAAGTGCAGACAGCTCAGCTGTGTCCAGAGCACATAAAAGTATTCCATTATTTTTGTTTCCTTCACCAAATAGATGGAAAAAAATGTACTTCCTATGCACCTGAGGGAAAAACAAGAACAGAAATCAGCATTATAGAATAGACCTCAATGTTCCCCTGAGCATACCTTATTTCTTAGCAACAGAAATTTCAAGGATACAGAGAGGAAGTAAGGGAATCCACCTAAAGGATGTTTAGACACACTAAAATGATTATGTGATTCCCAATGTGTCTGCCCACAGTCCCTTTTTAAAACGTTTTTGACTTCAGTGAAAACTTATTTAGTGGTTGAATTTCCCTGGAAACGTCCCCTGAAGAGCATCTGGTAAAAATATACGTCACACCCTTTTAGTTACATACACACTGCAGCTACAGATTATTTTTGTCATGTAAAATGTTTTTCTTAAGGAAGCATTTAATTCTGTAAAACTTCAACTACTCTGATATCTAGTAACATTGTCATTAATTTTTAAGTCTTCCCAACACTACCAGAAGAAGGTACTTTTTAAAAGGTGGCTCTAGAAGATTAGATTTTGAATCAACGTTTTCAAGAAAATCTTTCCAAAGTGTGCATTTGCAAGGGCGTGGGATTGCGAGATCACATCAGTTGTGCTGTTTGTAATAGTGAAGCTTTCATGTCTTTAGGGAAGGTATATAGAATTGGTTCCATGTTTGGGCAGCTCTCGTGAAATCATACAGTTGTACAGACTGGTACATGAACTCATTGTCCAAAGGGATGCTGAGGCAGAGCCCTCTAGTGTACTGGGTGCCTTGGAGCCACAGGTCTCTCATGTCTACCTGAAACAATTTCCTTGTAACCATCCTGATTGGTTGAATCTCCTACACTGTTTCTCCCCTACTTAACTGGGACATTTAAAGCATACACACACACATATGGTATGAATGTGACATCAGCACCTTCTCCAACAGACCCAATCGTAGTCTCCACTAGAGTAGGCATGATTACAACCTCAAGTCTCATTAGAAAGATTTGAATTCTCTGCATGTTTGTTCACCCTCTCATGTGTCAAGAGCTAAGGTAATTGTGATAGTCAATAAACCACTTAGACCTTGTCTATATTCTCAAAAACAAGAGGAGAGCCACCTTAGGGTTTCTTTGAATTCTGGGAATTACATAGACAAGCCCCAAGTTGTAAATAACTCATACATTTGTTACCCTGTATTGATTTCCTGGACTAGGAATTTATTATAGTGGATGCACGGTGGGCTTCTATAGTAACAGAGAATAAATTATATGTGCAGAAATTGTGGTAGGAGAAACAAACCTACAGACGTCTGCAGGCAGTAGATTTGATACTTTCAAGAAATATCAATGCACTACTCTTTATTTAAACTATACTTTATTGTACTTTTAAAATGAACAGTAATATGCATATAATGTAAGGTAATTGAGAAAATGATACAAGATGAAAGGAAAAGTTGCAGTTATTCTTAATTCCCAGGCTCAAGGTTAATTACTATTTATTTCCTAAATAATTTTAGCTTCTTGTTCCTATTGATCATAAAGTATTTCCAAAGAATGGAATCTTGCCATTTCTTCCTAGAATCTGCTCCTCCAAAATTCGAAACACTCTTATGTTTCCCTTCTCCTTTGGCACTGTTAAATACACCATGGGCTTTGATGGCTGTATTACATACTGTTGTTATAAAGATGAATCTACATTGGTACACCAAGCCGTTCCCCAATCTCACAGACAGGGAGGTTTTGCTCAGGTCAGCCCTGAAGCACTGTGATTATGAAAATCAGAAGGCGTACACTGAATCCAGCTCAAGACCTCAGCCTTGGTCCCTCCAACACATGTGTCTGGCCAGGCCATCTTCTGTCATTTCACATTTAAGGTCATTTCCAAGTGTATTTAACCTTGGTTTTGTTTTGCATTCAGCTCTGTGCAATAAGCATATCTGTAGATAAGTAGGTATCCTGAGCTATATTCTTAGACTGTATCATATAAATATACTAGGGACTTTGCAGGGTGTTTGAGAACAATGGAGACTTTGACACGTTCTGCTCACTTCCATGGAAAAACTCACTGTGGTTCATTCCATGGTCAGTGTGTTAGGAAAAATCCTTTCTTGTTCTAAAATTTTTTGAGTGATTATTTATTTTCAAGCTTTTGATATTTCATTTCTTTTTTCAGCCATAAATTAGAATATATGACTACTATGAAACTCCTTTTATTTAGAATATTTAACTTTTACTAGCTCAAATATTTGTTAAGAACTTATCAAGTATTGAGCTTGGAAATCTAGCAATGAGAAAATAGTGTATATTCCATTCACAAGAAGCTAATTGTGTAT
>NW_021604719.1:14721305-14721854 GCF_004785775.1 Grammomys surdaster | reverse complement strand
AATGAGAAAATAGTGTATATTCCATTCACAAGAAGCTAATTGTGTATTTAGGGGCCAGGACTGGAAATCTTCAAACACAAAGATACAGTTTCCATGGTAGACACCATACTAGGAATAGAAGGAAGTCATAAGTTCAGAGATGCTCCTCTACTGTGGGCAATTAGAACAGTGCTCTTGTCAGCAATGAAAATCTAGACTGAAAAACGGAATGTATAGTTTTCCACCACAGCAACACGCCATTAGACTATTGCCTGTACTTGATATTACAAATGATATTATGGTTCAGTCTTACACTAATGCTATTTAAGCTGCATAATTAGTTATATTACCGTAGTGTGCTATGCCAGTTTTTCCCTGGAAGTGCATTTCCCTTTTCATTCACACTGAAGATTTAGTAGAATGGAAATTGCAAAGAAGAGATATTATGGAGTATAAATGTTAAACCCATGTATGCTTATGTGCCCGTGAGCACACACATCTCACTAGTGTGCTCACATGCTTACACACACACACACACACACACACACACACACACACACACACACACAC
>NW_021604719.1:14715593-14721295 GCF_004785775.1 Grammomys surdaster | reverse complement strand
CACACACACACACACACACACACACACACACACACACACACACACACTTCTGCTCCAGCAAGGCCATTAACCTTGTACGGTTTAAGCTAAACTTAGCCTTAAATGGGCATCAGAGGAATACCAGAAGATCTGTGAGAACTTTATATTTTGGCAGTAGCCCAGATGGCATCTTTATCTTGAATGCCATTAAGAAGACAAGAGGAAGATGGGGGTGGGGGAATGGAGCAGACTCTAAGGAGCAGAAGCAAAGGAAGAGAAGAAAAATAAAAGATGGCAGGGATGGACGAAGGAGTGGTCACCGAGGCATGTGATGCTTGTGTGCGTCAAGGGAAGATTTGAGGTTTGGAGAAAATCAATTCTTGAATAGGTTTATCTGAAAAAGGCCCTGACTTCCACCTCTCTGTTCTTAACTTAAACTTCTCTGTTTCCATCTGCAGAATAAAGCATTTCTCCACTTCAATGTCTGATCAGATGGCATTACGTTAACACGTCTGGAAACTAGGCAAAGCTGCCGTACCATATATAAACTCATAAAACTTAATTGTCATAAAGTATTGCTATTTAGGAGTTTGTTGAAAGGAATTAAATACATCTGTGTAGACTGAGCATTATATAGCAAATATAATTTTTACCCAAAGATCCAAGACAAATAATACTTGTTTCGAGGAGTGAATATAGCCTTGTAATTTCACCTTAGAATTATTGGTAGGATTAAAAGTAATGAAACCTGACACATAATTAGTGTGCCCACCACACAGCAGGCATCCACTGCTATATATTGTGTCTTGGGAATGTTGGGTGCAGTAGAACTTCAGAGGTTAGTATTCCCCTGGGTGGCATCTCTTGCCTTCTCTGACACCTGCTTCTATACAGGTAATAAGTTTCTGTGGGAATTAAATGACAATAAGAAAGCTTGACATCTCACAGATGATGATATTGATAGTTTTAATGACTCTCCAAGTTATCAAAAAGATGGATGTGATGACTTAAACCCTGTGTGGGAGAACCAACTTGAATCAAGTTAGAGAGGTAACATTTAATGCTGCTTCTCTTAACAGGAAGGACTTCAAATAAATGGGAACATTTTAGAGAATCTCATCTTCATGAGAAGGAGAATCAGCTGAGGAAATTCCTAGCTGGTGTTTGGTTGAGAAAAGGTGCTATAGCTATAAAAATCATGAAGCCACGTCAGGGGTCTGCACACTTAGACAGGATGATCTTAATAGGTATGGTGAGGAGGAGCAGATGACTTAGGATTCCGGACTCTCATTCCCTGCTCTGATTCATGGTACAGGAATTGTTAGCAACACCAGTTTCAATCTTTGTTATTTTGTAACAATACAAGGTTGACTAGAAAATAATTCTGTAAAGTTCTCATTACCTTGATTGTTACATAGTTGAATGATCAGACACTAGTATAACTTATTTTGACGTATTTATTTTACCTAAATATCAGAATTACTGTTACTGGGTCTTTGTTTATTTGGCCCCTTTAAAGTTAATCTGTTCCCTGTCCACAGAATATGGTTCTTAGATTTTTCACAAAGAAGGGTCTTTGAACAGTTCAGGAGTCCACTAATCTGCAAAGCTATTCCTTCTCCACTTCTATGACAATTAGCCACACACGCCCTTTATTTTATCTGCCATTTATCCACTTCTGTAGAATAGCTGTGTTTATCCCTGTGCTATGTGCACAATAGCAGCATAGGATTTTTTTTCCCTCCTCTTACCTGTATGATCCTCCGGCTTCACATCATGCAAGGCAGCTGAAGCCATGGCATGGCTGCACTGTGAGCCCATAGGATTCCAAACAGAAAAAAAAACAGAGAAGAAATGCAGAGTAAAGGTCCTTGAGTGTCCTTGGAGGCACATTCATGAGTGTGGCCATAATACACAGTTGATGGAAGAAAGGACAAGGCTACAGGAAAAGACTCAGACTTCTGTGTACCGTGTCAGGGAAGCCAGAATTAAAAGACTGTTCTTTATTCAGTCTGCACTGGGGGAGGGGCCTTGAGTGACTTCTGCACTTGAAAGCAGTTCCCCACAAAGGTCAGTCTAGGGTGACAAAATGGAATGTAGGCTGGGAAGACAGACAGCACCAAGAAGACTTTGGAGAAATCATGTATATCAGAGTATAGCAACTGAGTATCAAGGTTATAGGATATATTCGCTGGAATGATGGTGTTTGTGTGCCTAAGTTATTAGCAAAACTCTTAAGTAGAAAAGTATGTAATATTGAGAAATGATACCTACTAAACATTTGCTATGATTGTTGCTTTAAAGTATTTAAAATATTGTTGTACTAAAACAAAGAAAACCTCTTTCAATGTAATTTATTTTAAATTTTTTAATTATTGGGGGGTGCTCACTTTTGAGCGCATGTGTGGGAGCCTGAGCTTTACATTGAGTGTCTGCTCCTTCACTCTTTCACCTTAGATTTCTAAAACAGCATCTCTTACTGAACGTGGAGCTCACCTATTGGCTGGATGGGCTGGATCCACTTGTTAGCATGTCAGCATGGGTTACATACATGCACCACTACATCCGGCTTTTATGTGATTGATGTAGAGCTGAACTCTGGTCATTATTCTTGGGTAGCAATGACTTTACCCACTGTATCATCTCCTCAAGCCCAAAGATAGCATTTTTAATTTTTTCTTACAAAAATAAAAACAATGGTCCACAACAAGGTAATTTATCCAAATCTACCAAATAAAAGGAGGATTTGAACACAGGAGTCATAACCTCAGAACCTGCATGTTTGGGCACACCTTCAGATGCAGCACATATGCTGTCTCCTTAGAAATACATGCTAATTACCAGTCAGTATGAGTAAGGATAGTGGATGTGCTACTGAAGTGGATAAAATGGGTAATGCTCGAATTTGCTTACTTTGCTCTCTGCCATAAATGAATTTATTTTCATATATAATTTCAGACTATATCTCTGAACTCATACACTCAATGCTTTTTGTGTGTGGCCCAAAATGATCAAAATTCCTCATCTTAAAAGAAAATAGTTGAGACTTTTATTTGAGACCAGGATCAACTATCAGAGGTCATATTGATCCTTCTGAATGAAAAGAAAAAATAAAATATTTGAGACAAAAATGCTGAAAAATATTCGACACCTAGCTTTATGGATTGGAATGTAAATGTCCCTAGACATTCATAACTGTTTGATCCTCAGTAAAGCAGTGTGCACTAGGTGGAAGACCATAAGATGCTGACGAGGCCTCCAGGTTCCACCACATGACTCCACTGATGGATTCAGGACCTTAGAGGGTTTTGGAGAAGGCGCTCTCTCCTCTTCCTAGCTGCCATGAGATGGGTGGCCTTGTCCCTCTCCCTGCCATGAGGTTTTGCTTTGCACAGACATAGAAACAGTGAAACCCAGTGGTCAACAATTGAAACCCTGGGTCAAAATAAATCTTTTCTTCTTTAGTTGATTTCCTTGGATGCTTGATCATAAGGAATTAAAAAACCAATGAACACACTATGAAGCAAAACCCATCTATCAGTGAGAGAAAGAAAGATGAACAGGATGAGTCATCTGACTTGATCAGTTAGCTGCTGGAGTTTCCCATGCTGTGTTACAGTTAGAAAGAACACAGGCCCAGCCTCACAGACTCCCTAAGATGTAGGAAGGTAGTTGAGATTCCAGGAAACCTTGATAGCTAGAATTCTTGGGATAAAACACTAAGGAGGAGTTGAGCATATATAAGAATTGTACATAGAGTCACACCATTCACCTTCTCTGTAAACTGTGATGAGACCATGAGGTGAGCAGTCATCCTAAAACTGGAGAAGGAACAGAACAACCCAACAGCCTCAAAATGAATCTAGGGATGTGCTCTTCCCTCAGACTAAGATGTAAAGTCACATGGATTTTAACACCCAGGAATGTATTTAAGGTACAACGTCTTAAGAAATAAAAAGGAGTAATTAGCCATCGAACAAATTTTATCCTGGTCTTGACTCTGAACAGTAATTACTCAAGAGGACCAAATACCCATTATCTAAATTCAAAATGATTTATGTGATTATGAAAGTTCCAAATAGAAAAGCACTGAAAACACACAGCATCTAGTAAGTTATTAACAATCAAAAGCTCCCAGTGAGAAAGTAATAGAGGTTTATCATAGTGAGCTCAGAGTCACCCAGAACTCACGCAGACATTAGGATTGAGGACAGACAATGTAAGATTGCTCTGATGATATTTGTTTGTCCATAACACTAGAGAAAACAGTAGCAGCATTGATACCAAACAGAAAATTTAGACATGAGCTATTGAGTATTGTAGATGAGACTACCAGTAAAGCTAAGGACAGACCAAGAGAAAATATTAAAATATACTACAGAGACAGAGGCCATAAAATATAAGGGTACATTATTGAACTTTGTGCCAAGTACTAGCAAATTTAAGTACATGCAGTTGGAGTTATCAGAGGAGTGGATGAAAGGACAATAATAGTTGAAAATACCTCAAATTCTTTCATGTTGTTAACTGACATGACCAAGAATACCAATGAAGTCCAAGACAAGAAACATTTAAAATATCAAGGAATGCTATAATCACATTTCTAAAAAGGCAAGGACATTGAGAAAGTCTTCCTAGGAGCCAAAGAGGAAACAGATACATCTCTATAAAGAGGAGGGATTGAGGTAAGCCTGCTGATGCCAGCAAATTTCTGAGTGGGGAGAACGCAGGTGGGAAGATGGAGGAGCAGCATGCCCAGGGCGCTGCCTTTAAACGAAAACCTGTGCAGACTTAGAAAATACCTTTCCAAAAGGGAAATTAAATAAATCAATTTTAAGATGTGGAATATAAAAACGTCACCACTGTAAAGTGTTAAAGAGACCCTTTCAGACCAAAGAAAATATTACTGAGCAAAACCATTAATTTTTACAAAAAAAAAAGAAGACAAGCCTTACAGCACTTAACTATATGAGTAGATAACTTTTGTTTTTAATTCTTGAGTCTTTTGAAGAAGAATCTGGCTGTCAAACCAAAAGGTAACTATAGTGTTGTTTTCTTCACCACATGGTTGGCCAATGACATTTTACAATGGAGTAGCTTCTCAAGGATCTACTCATGAGCTCCTCCTCGTTATCAAGGATGTAGGGCTATTATCTCAGGTCTGAATTACAAGTGGTATATGTTTAATTTTGGAGATTTATATACTTTCCACTCACTTCTTTGGAATAATACAATTATTTTCTGGCAGAATATACTGTGTAAACATTCAGGTCTAGCCTTATTTTTTTTTCATTTAAGTTATTGCCTATTTTTCTGCAATACTGAGTACTTTGGCTTTTTAGTTATGGACAATATTTCTTCTTTATTATATAATTTTTAGGAATTGAGTGATCTGGAATAATAACCTCTTGAAAACCTAATGGAACTTTTCTTCTATTATGTCTTTGAGCTCAAGTTTAGGTCCTCCACTTCAATTATATTAATATTTATCAATAAACTTCATCTGCTATCTGCTCTATAATTGTTTTAATCTTTGTTAGTAAGTTGGTTTTCAACCACATCTGTTTTTTTCACCAATTAACAACTTTATAATAATCTGCTTTTGTCTTCAGTTTCTTTAACTTTTAAGTTTTCCTGTTTTGCTTTTAAGTTTTATCACCTAGAGGCTGCTCTTTGGTGTGTGTGTGTGTGTGTGTGTGTGTGTGTGTGTGTGTGTGTGTGTG
>NW_021604719.1:14529974-14715583 GCF_004785775.1 Grammomys surdaster | reverse complement strand
TGTGTGTGTGTGTGTGTGTGTGTGTGTGTGTGTGTGTGTGTGTGTGTTTGTGTGTGTGTGTGTGTTTGTGTGTGTGTGTGTGTGTTTGTGTGTGTGTGTGTGTTTGTGTGTGTGTAACTTTATGTGTATGTGTGTTTTACCTACATGTGCATATGTGTGCCACATGCATACATGCATGCCTGGTGCCATCAGAGATTAGAAGAGGACATCAGATCCCCTGGAACAGAAGCTAGGGATGTTTATGAGACAGCATTTGGATCCTGAGAACCAAACCTAGGTCCTGCGCAAGTGCTCTAAACTGCTAAACCATCTCTCCAGACTTTCAATTCACCTTCTTACATAGCTTTTAGCAGAGACTTCATAGTCCAAACAACTTCTGTCTGCTTTTTGTTTGGGTTCCTAGTTACACCTTCCTTCCCCAGTAATGGAACAGTTTTGTTTTCTTACTCTGTGCCTTAGAGTTAATAAGACAAATTATAATATGCTGCATACTTCACCACCCTGTCCTTTATTCCTCTCCCTGCAAAACCAGGCAGCTCTGACCAGAGTTTCTATTTGCAGTAATTGGGCATAAGCGATAAATTTTCCTTTTCTCCCTTTAGACATTATCTACACAACATTTCCATTCTTTAGCTCTTGTTGGAGGCCTAGGTGTTTCAGGCTCTTGGTGATCTGAGCCCCTTTGGGATCGAGGAAGACCTCAGATGGGCTATGGTAACTTGTTGACCCTACCCCATTTCAGGTATAATCCCTTGCTGTGAGAAGACTGCTTGCTTGGGTTAGTTTTCCCCCCTCCCTTTGTTTCCAGAGTCCACCCCTTCTCCCCCTGTCACTGTAAAGGGCTTCACCCAGTCTCTTCCCCCACCCCGAGACTCTTTTACCCCTACATTCCTCCTTCACTCTCTTCTGTTTAACGCTGGAGATAATTGGCCCTGTGTGGTGATGATCACCAAGTCGGCCATCACTCCCTCCCATCTGGTAGAGATCACACTGGCTGGAGCCTTCCAGGGCTTTGGCATTCCCTTCCAGTGTGATGCTATATTGGTAATGGGGCCTTGACTCCTACACATTTTCTCTAGTTCATAATCTGAAGTCCAATACAGCTCTCTATGGAGAGCTGGTGGACTTTCTCAGGATTTTTAGTAGCTAGCTTCGCTCCCTGTATGGTCTGCAGGCAAAAGCTTGCAAAGCCCTTCTGGGTCATCCTGGGCTGCCATTGCAATGCCCTTCTATGACTGTTTCCTTAATTGGGTGTTGGTGATGATCTTGTCTTGATGGTTGGTTTTGACCTCTGTTGAGCTGCTGTTATTCATATTGCCTGTGGGAAAGGGAAGAGGCTGCGATATGGTTCCAATTTGCTGTGTTTTCTAAGACGTTGACATCACATAGGAAATTTTTGACTTGGAAATTTATCTAAAGCCATACAGGAAGCCAAGTGTAGGTACTCCTCACAGGGTATAATTTGTGATTTTATATCTGGTATCTACAAGTACAATTATGGCAATGCATCAGGTACATCTATTGGAGCCAGGAACCCCTCAATTCCACGGGTGCCTCTTCTTCTGTGGGTTACAGATGTTTCCCATGACCGTACTTAATGTCACAGTTTAATGCATGCAAATTCCTTCCATATGGGCCAAGTTGCATGTTCGTGAGTGTTTTCATCTGATTTAGAAATAGCACACAAGGCACATTCCAGTCTTGAACAAGACCATTTTCATCTTAAAAGGAAAAGAATTAAGTTCTGAACATTACAGTAGATACTTTAATCAGAATTTAACACTTTACTGTGTAAGTAAAATTGCTATCTGGAAAATGAAGACTGTGTTGATTCTTGGTCATAGGAATAACCTGGATATTTTGGCCCAAACACACTTTTCCATGCCAGTTCCCTAAAAGTTCTGATTCAGGGCTCAATTGCAGTGATACCAGGATAACGCACAACAGAGAGCTTTAAAGATGCTGAAGCAGGCCTCACCTGTGTTCAGACAAGCAGTGAGACCCAAGCCCAAGGAACCATCGGTGGTGTGCAGGCCCCTACACTAACACCATTATAGAGTGAAGGCTGTGAAATACTTGCTTGCACGTGGCCTTTCAAAACACCTCAGTATGCTTTTTTTTTTTTTTTTTGCTAACTCAGTATGATTTTTTTTCTGCTAACTAAATAAGAGATTTTACAAAGTATTTCCAATACTTTTTATTGCAGAGAGTCCCAAATGAAGCCATTTGAGATAAAATTCACTTTTAGGATATTTTGAACCAAAATATTCTAAAATTATATTATTAAAACAGTTGCATGCCTCCTTCTGTTATAGCAAAATGAGATTTGAGAGTAATCTACTTTTATCATAATGTTTTCTCCGTATCTCCTACTTTTAAATCCTAATGACTTCAGTCAGATATATAACACTTGCTGGGGGCAAAACAGCCCAGAGTCTTTATAATAGCTTAGGATGTCAGTGTGGGTCCAGTGATATAAACTGGAAGTAAGACAGAGAAACTTTATAAATTATGTGTACAAAACAGAAAGCTTTCTTGAGATTTTTCAAAAGGACAGTCTCACTCATTTGAAGCAAACTTCTGACCTATCTCACTGTAGCTTAACTGTATTTTATTCAATAACTATATGAGCAACTTGGAGGGTTTAATAAGATAGTGTTGTGTAGACTGAAGTAAGATACATGAAGGAAAACATAATTATGTTATTTTTATGATTATACTGCTTCCTCCTTTTAGAATACTGTCATCTTCAATGCTTATATTTTTAAAAGCCATGCATTTTCTGTTGTTGATGATATAACAAAGCTAAGTCACTACATTTGGAACAAGGCCAGAGGACCATGGTTCCATCAAGAGTGTTTGTGATGGAGGAAGAATGTAAAAGGCTATTTGTTTAAATGACAGCTTGGGATGCATGGCTCAGGTATCCCCTGACAGAAAAATATTACTTGGTGGAAAACCTTCACACAAGAACTAACTGAGACTGGGGACTAGCTCATTAGAAAATTCTGAAGGAACGGAGGAAGTGAAGGTATTTGGGGTATCCTGATGAGAAGTCTAAATATCCGCTAATTAAAGCCTTAATACTGTTATGGTATTTGGATCTTTTCCCCCCTTCTTCTCTCTCCTTTTTTCTTGTTTGCCTATTAAATGTGACTATGAGAATATATAAGATTTTGAAGCAGTCCCTAACCAGACCCTCTATCAAGTTCTAAGCTGTGCAGGGCTATGCAGGGACTACTTAGAAGAGGTTGGATTTGCTGAGTCCCTAGAGAAGACAAATGCCCCCTGCCCCCTGCCTTTTTTGAATTCCTCTATCTTCCCACCATACTTCTCTGGACAGTGGACTAACGGTGTCAGAGGAGGAAACATTGCTGTAGAGGTTGGGAATTCTAGATTTGGATTTATTTCCCATAGTGCACTTTGGCAAGTAGAAAGAAGTCTGTACCTTGCACAAATACCTAACTTTTTAGTTACTAAAATTATGAAACACATTCATCCAGTTGTTTCATTAGAAGCTCTGTGGAGATTTTTGGGTTGTTTATTTTAAAAATCCAACTACAGTGGATCTTGACGTTTAAATTTAACATTCTCTACTCCAAAGTCACAATGAATTAGGCAAAAGTTCCTTCTCATAGGAAGCACTTCAAGGCCATTGGCTTATCATGATAACAAGAAATCAGATGACTCGGTTGTAAGTCTCTCTTACAAGATCTGGGATTATATTGTTCCTTCTGTCAACTGTCTGGACCACATTACCTTAGAAGGACATTAAATCAAACCTAAATGTAGTTATTTGAACACTATGTAGTAATTTCAAGTAAACTATTAGCTGTCACCACTTCTTTAATTTGTGGTTGGAATTGATGTGAATATCAGGCCAAATCTAGAAAACTAAGATGATAAATCATAGTGACCCAGGGGAATTGGATCCACAAATCTCTAAAGATCATGGATTTCATCTTGTGTCATATACTAAATTTTCCTAAGTCTAGCATTTGGTATTCCAGGAAGTTGTCCTGGCACTTCTGAGTACCCATTAGCCAGACAGTATAGCTCAAAGAATCGGTCTCTTATTTGCTGAAGATATTTTAGAAAAGATGTTTGATAGTCTTAAGTTTCTGTTAGTTTGTTAAGCTAGTTCTTTGTTGCAACTTGTGGAGAAAAGGATTTATTACAGCTTACAGATTAGTGTCCTCCATCAAAAGAAATTAACACAGGAGCTGAAGTGGAGGAACACTGTTTACTAGCTTGTTCTCCATGGCTTGCTCAGTTTGCTTTCTTATACAACACTTGACCACTGCCTACAGTGGACTGGACACTCTTTGTCAGTCATCAACCAAGATAAGACCCTGCTGGCATGTTCACGGACCAGTCTGACAGGGGTGGGGGGAATTCCTCACTTGAGGCTCTCTTTTCCCAAGTGACTCAAGTTGTGTCAAGAAATCTGTTTAATTTGATCTTTGTTTCTTCCCAGTAATTGTTTTTTTAATTTATTTTCTTTGTTAAAAATGCCTCAGACGTGTTTAGCATATCACAGAATATAAATGTTGACATATCTTTGGTTAGAATTTTTCCTAGGTAAATGATATTCTTAATTTTATCTTTCATCATTTATTGCTAACGGTTAGAGGCACAACTGATTTTCTTGTATTGGTTTTGTATCCTAAAACTTCAAAGAACTAGTTATTAAAATGGATAATAGAAGATAATACAAGAGCATGATCATGTCACCTAAAATCAGATAGACTTTTATTTCCTTTACTTGACTAATTACTCTGGTGGAAGCTCCTACTAGTGAGTTGACAAAAAGTGGTAAAGTTACTTTCCTTTTCTTAATGTTGGCTTTAGAAGGAAGTACCCATTATTTCACTGTTGTGAAATGCATTTTCTATTCTTTCTTTCTTTCTTTCTTCCTTTCTTCTTTTTTCTTCCTTTCTTCCTTTTCCTTCCTTTCTTTTTGTAGATATCCTTACTAGATTAAAGAAATTCCCTTCTAGCCCTGTACTTTGTGTGCTTTCATCATAAAAGATACTTGGTTTTCTCTCATGCTTTTCTTGAGTTAATCAGGTTGATTTTGACTTTTACTTCATTGATATTTTATATTACAATGATTAATTTCTATATATTAACCAGATTAAATCTTTGCATCTTTTCAGTGATGAATATAATAACTCTCTGTATGGGTTTTTAGCCCCTGCCTGACATTGTTTTGCTGAGGATTTTGTGTCTGTTTCCCTAAGGAGTATTGGCCTATGTTTTTCTTACTTTTGATATCTTTCTCTGTTTGTGATGCTCTCCAAACTGTGAATCCATAGAATGACTTGTTATAACTTCAGTTGAAGTAATAATTATCTTCTCATCCCTTTTGTTAACAATTCTAGTGCCCCATTTTTCTTTGGTTCAATCGAGTCAAAAATTTGCCAATTTTATTTTGTTGCTGTTTCTTTTAATCTTTCTATTTTTAGTTTCATTCATTTAGTTTCATTCATTTGGTTTGCTTTAATATTAGTTTGCTCTTCTTTTCTCAGCCTCAACTTTGTCTCTTTTTTTTTTTTGCAAGAAAGCCATTAATTATTTTGGGGTTCTTTTGTGTGGGAGGTACTGTGTTTTTCCAACTACTTTAACAGTTGCCCTCCTTGTCTAGGTTTCAGTCTCTGATTTTACGGAGTTGGAGTGTACTGAATTGTTTTTGAGGTTTTCTTATCTACAATGATAAAGCAAAGTGACCAGTACAACTTATAGAAGAAAAGGGTTTTTGAAGGCTTACAGTATCAGAGAGTTAGCATTCCTGACCATCATTCTGGGGAGTGTAACAGCAGGCAGGCAGGCAGGCAGGCAGGCAGGCAGGCAGGCATGGCAGTGGAGCAGTAGCTGAGAGCTTACATCTTGAGACATAGCCCACACCCGAGAGAGAGAGAGAGAGAGAGAGAGAGAGAGAGAGAGAGAGAGAGAGAATGAGAATGAGAATGAACATGAATATGAATATGATGAGGGCATTTGAAACCTCAAAGCCAGTCCCAAGTAACACACCTTCTCCAACAAGGCCACACCTCCTAATTCTTCACAAACAGCTTCTCCAACTGGGGATCAAGCATTCAAACATATGAGCCTATGTGGATCATTCTCCTTAAATCACCACGGAGCTGTAAATTAATTAATGATGTGTTCAGTCAGGCCAGGAGTTTTTTTCTGCCAGTATTTCTTCCATTGTTACTTTTGCTTTCTCTATTTTTCTAGTACCTGTCTTTTTCTTTTTCTTATTACCCATGTTTTCAGATACTTAACGATGTTCCCACATTTCTCTGGATCTCCTTTCATTTTAATTTTTCCTTCTTTCGTGCTCTGCCCTCAAAATGTAACCTCAACAAAAAAACCAGTAACCTACCTTAGAAGGTAATGACATTTGTCACCAAGCCTAACACTGTGATTTCATTCTCTGGAGCCCATGACAGAAGAAGAAAACTTAATCCCACAAGTTTTCCTATGTCCTCCACGTGTGTGCTACAGTATATGTGCATGCCCCACCCCCATACACACAACAAACTAGCAATTTAATTTTAAAAAGAAATACGAGCTAAAATTAGGTCATTCTTGTAATCCTGATACTTGAGGGACTGAAACAGGGAGAATTACTAAAGGTTTGAGGCCCACCTGTTCTCCATAGTGAATTCCGGGCTACCCGGGCTGTAGTATTAAAGCGTACCTCAAAGAAATGGAAGAGAAATCAAAGGGAAAGTCAGGGGTTGTCTGCTTTGCCCAGTCCACTCTCATGCCTGCTTCCATCTTGTCAATTCAGACTTCCTGTTTGGTCCATTTTTCTAATTACCTAATCGATTATGATACTCTCATACCTTGCTTGTCCAGCAAGATCTCCTTCAGTGCTAGAGCAATATTCACCGATTGGTCTGAATTCCATCAGATCTGTTCCTGTGGGGCCTCTCCCAGGCTGGGTCTCCTATTACCCACGGCAAACTCTAGTTACAGCCTCCTCTTTTTTTTCCCCCTGGCTTTTGTTGAAAACTTTAGGAGATGATACATTATAGCAAGTCTATGCTCCTACAGCTCAGAAGCCTGATGCCTGCTGTTTGCCGACTGAAGACACTGAGACAGAGAACAAGTTCTGAGCATGCTCAGTCACCCTGGGGGACTAGTGGTTTCAGCAAAGCTTTCTTTGACTCTCCCTTTCTCTGATCTGGTTAAGCTGTCTGCTTCTGTTGAGGTCACACCCGTTTGTGGGGTTCCACTAATTGCTCACTAATTACTTCATTGTTTCTCTAATGCCTTAGGGGATAAATTGCTCCACAGGCTCTTTCAATTAAATTCAGGCCCCTTTACGGAAGAATTCTTTATGAGACTAGTCTTTGAAGTCCCTAGGGATCTTTTTCTGTGGTTCTCTTCCAGATAACTAACTGGGTTGTGGTTTAGCTCATTGTCCTCATGAAGCTACCTGCATCCTCCTGCTTGCTTACCACCGAAATTTCCATTTTCAGAAGTACACTTACATAATATTTTAAATATAGTAGTTCTTGTGGACTAAATCCCTGAGCGCTTGCTCAGGATTGGAGCTGGAGACAATCAGTAGTCTGCCTCTTCTCAGCTTGTCGGTCCTCACTGGAATGTAGCATGCTGCTACAATAGCTGCCCTAGTGTTCTTGGCCCAATGCACCCTGAGCTAGCTATTCTACCAGACTCCTCACCTGTCTGTCCCTGCAAGTGAGCCTCTGCAACACCACACAGAGGACACTAGTCATAGCCTGCATTTCCGGGAAGATAAGACAATAAGACTCAGCCCTTACAAGAAAAAGGAGAAGGAATATCTCTCTGTTCTTGCTTTGTTGTTGTTGTTTTGGGGTTTTTTTTTTTTGTTTGTTTGGTTTGGTTTTTTGACACAGGGTTTCTCTGTATAGCCCTGGCTGTACTGGAACTCACCCTGTAGACCAGGCTGGTCTCAAACTCAGAAATGTGCCTGCCTCTGCCTCCCAAGTGCTAGGATTAAAGGGGTGAGCCACAACTGCCTGGCTCTGTTCTTGCTTGTACTGGAACTTCAGGACCTTAAGCTGCCACATCAATAGGAGGAAGGAGGGTGTGGCTCCCAGGGACACACACTCTTGCTGTTACTGAAATTTTGTAGACTTTCTTGAAGAAACGTTAATTAGTCTGTTTTGTGCCGCAGGACAATATTCTCAGACTTAAAATGGCTGCTGCTCGAAGTCATTTTATTAATTATTTTACTGAGGACCAGGTTAGCAAATCTTCTATCTTCTTTCTATAGATTTTTTTATGTGTATGTAAGTGTATCTTTAAATTCATCAACTTCCTTTCTGCCATTTAATTAATCAAAGTGTCTATTTTTTTAAATGTCATGTATTCCCTCTTTGATCATTTTCCTGGGCCAGTTCACAGTCTCACTTCATCTCTGTTGAGCTTTTTATCCACTCACTGAAATCTGTCTCTAGCTTAGACTGAGTCTCAGCCAACACT
This sequence comes from Grammomys surdaster, assembly GCF_004785775.1. Classification (NCBI taxonomy): domain Eukaryota; kingdom Metazoa; phylum Chordata; class Mammalia; order Rodentia; family Muridae; genus Grammomys; species Grammomys surdaster. Next base: position 14,707,099 of record NW_021604719.1, on the reverse strand, counting down.
GAACCCTCAGGCCTTTCCACCTACATCCCAGTTCCCAGTTCTTTGGTCTTTTTGAGTCTGGGTTTATTGAATCATGAACTCCTAAGGTTGTTTCCTCCCAAAAGTCTCTATGTGAGAAGTGAAATAGCCATGAACAGGCCTGGAAGATATACTTACGCATCTGAAGAAGACAGTAAGGACCCAAGTTTAGTGTCCACATTTCTCACGGCTTGTCCAGAACGACATGTTTATAACTCTTGTGACTTTTTTTTAATTTTGCATAGTTCAATATACACTGTTTATGCAGACGACATCTGTGGTTACCGAAGGATCCTTCTTATAAGTCAGAAAACTTCCTTTCACAGGGTTCTCCTGTGGACACGGCTGTGTCCCTATTGTACAACGAGCTTATATTTCACATATATATTCAAGTTTGGGATTTTACACATGTTTTAAATCTTTTCCTGTGTGTTTAATCTTTTTACCATTTTGTATTTATTGTAGTGAAGTAAGTAATATTTACTATCTGTATTTCATTACCTAAGAATATGATGATTCAGAGTTTATTGTCTTAATAAAGTAGAACATTTATTCATTCTGGAATACTCACTAGTAAATTACTATACACGAACAAAAGAAAGGATACATTCTCTGGTGGAAATAAAGAGTTTTCTGATAAATTTGACTGGAGACATTTCAAATAGTTGTATAGGAAATTTCATTCTGAGAATGTCATTTAATGTAAGACCTCTGTTAATTGTGATAGTTTAGGTCAGGGATTCTTCTACCATTTCTACTCTCAATCTCTTTTCACCCAAGAAATGTTCCTGTGACCATGAGTACATGGCCATATAAACTAGGAGTATAGAGAGTTTTTGATGATAAGTCATAAAGAAAAATTTAAGACTTGTTTTATGTGTATGAGTGATGTGGATGCAGTTCCCATGGAGTCCAGAAGAGGGCATCAGGCCTTTCTGGAACTGGAGTTCCTAACTGGGTGCTGGGAACTGAACCCAAGTCCTCTGCAGGAACAGCTGTTAACTGCTGATCCATGAATCTGGTTCCAGGAATTTTATTTTTAAATGATTCTTGAGCATACATATAATTTTTCCATTTATTAAAGATAAAAACAAATTCACAAAGGTAAAAAGTGTGCTTGTTTGCTTTTACATGAGGAATTAGTTATGAGCTCAATGACTATTTGATACCATCATACAGAGCAGCTATGCTTTTCAGAATTGACTGACATTTGAACGCCACTGAATCTTCACTAGAAAACAGCAGAAATAAGTGTGGAGCTGTTTCAGAAATTGTTAGAAACTCTATCTTAATCCTAAACCAAAACAAATGTAATGAATTTTTGTGAACCTCAAAACCAACTACTCAGGCAGCAATTTTAAGAACCCAACATTCTAACGTAATACAACCCAATATACTAATAGACACAGTCTGAGAGTGACAGTTGGGAAATTTTCTGTCTGCATTTTCTATAATCAGACCATTCTGTCGCTGTACCCTGGAGTGTACAGTGAAAACTGCAGTTTAAAAACATTGAGCAGGGCCAGCTTTAGCCCGGGTAATTCAGGCAGTCATTGTGAGCACGATGTCATGTGTGCAGAGTGTGCATATGGAACGTTAAGAAACAAGACTGCAGGGAAGTCGTATAGAGCCACAGGAGCCATTGCTGGCAGAATGACCTCAGATTTGTTACAGGTGTGGTTTTTAATTCCTCTTGGCCATTGTGTTTTCAGAACCTTTTTATTGTTGCCTGATTTTTTTTTTTGAAACTCCTACATTCAATAATATGACCCGGTGTGGAGTTTCCACCCACAATCTGTGAGTCTGTGAGAGCTGGCATACCAACCAATTATAAGATGGCTATTTAGTTTACTTAATCAGCAAAGGTTAATTTCAGCTTACCCAGATACCCAGTGGAGGCTGGTGGGAACTTTGATGGTCATATCGACTCATGGATCTGAAAAGAAAAAGGCTCACTCTCCTACTCAACTCTGTAGATACTGAAGCAGGGAGAGGAGATGCGGTGGCTTCGTGGCATGTACAGTGGCTAGTGATGCTAGCAGGACACTTCCGATCTTGCTTTATTGACTATAAATGTCACGTGCTATAGTTACACCTTTGTAAGGGGCAGAGACTTGTTTCTTTCCATGTGTCTGAAAAGGGACAAGTTGTATTTGACAAGCAGTGTTATGGACCGGTACAGGCCTGAAGAATAGAAGGATCTAGCTTTTGGGGGGTCGGGTGGACCTGGCCATTTTACAGACCTGGTTGTTTTAAGGACCTGGCTGTTTTTGAGAGTTTTAGAAAGAAGGTTCTTGATAAAGGAGACTTCACAGGAAAGGCTTTAACTTTGGAAAGAGTTGAGTGTGAGTGAAAGATACAAAAGAACCTGTGCTGTTGTAATAAAAGTTCTGAGCTGTGGGTTTAGCTTCCTAATCGTCATCATTGCACGTTTTCTATCACTTGTCAGCAGAGATATTTGTCTGTTCTGCAAATTTTGTTTGCAGTGATTGCACAGGATTATGGAACTAGAATTTATTTATGTTCCTTTGGGGGGGGGAATCTTAATGTAATGTCAAATGTACAAGGTTTAAAACCAACCATGTTTTTTTCTCCAACTTGACTTGTCTGTGACAACTCCTAGCAGAGAAAGAGGTCTTCAGATAAAAACTGTGAGGTAAGAGACTGTAGAGCAGACAGCATAACATTCTCATTGCAATTTTTTACATACATGCTCTCTGGTGAAGTACATATGTTGTCTTACAGTTAAACTGAGATATGTCTCTAAGCAAGTCACATATATATATATGTATGTATGTATATATACATATATATGACTTATTGCTTATTATTTATTCATACATATATGAATTATTACTTTGATTCAGTTCCCCAAAATAAGATGACTCTCTCCTAACGCATCATTTGTTTAAGACAATTCCATTCTTACCAAGATGGGCTTTGTGTGAGACTTAGTAATTTAAAAACGTGGTCTGCAGGGGCTAGTGAGATGGCTCAGTGGGTAAAAGTGCTCTCTGTGTGGTCATCTGGATCTCAGTTTGACTCCTTGATACCCCCTCAAAATTGGGGTAATAGCCCTGGTGCCTGTAGCCTTAGAGTTGTGGAAGACTGAGACAGGAGGACTGCCGTGACTTACTGGCTGCTACTCAGGCTTCAGGCTCAGTGTGAGACTCCACATAAAAGACATATGATGGAGAGGATACAGCAGGACCCCTGACTTCCTCCTCTGCATAGACACATACACCTGATAGCACACACACATGCAAATAACCATATGTACATACACCACACGAGTACACCGTACATATAAACACACAAAGAAAGGAAACTGAAGAAAGTGGCTTCTCGTTATTTTTGCTTTCCTCCTCTCCATCCCATCAATGAATAAAACTTTATTGATATAACGTTTTGTATTTTCTTTTAATTTCTAACTTTACTTCCTACGAGACAGTGACTGCTGTTCATACCCTGTGCATCTAAGCTTCTCCTAAATCACTAGGAATCAGAGCCAGGGCTCCCCGGACACTTGCCAAATGTGCCACCACTTGATACATGTCCCCAGCTGTTGTCATCTCTAGTCATTGACATTTTGGTAGTGCTAATGTTTTTATTCATAAAATAAATTTCAGTTTTTATTAAGTCCCTTTATGGTTTCTGCTTGGAAGTGACACCTCATCTCCAGGTGTTCAGATGTGCAGTGTTATGTGTGAGCTTAATCCTTACAGAACAGTTCCAAAACCTCTTAGTTATCAATGTTGCAACTGAGAGAGAAAATGTAGCTGAAAACAAATGTACTCAGACATGAACAGGTCAAGCATGAGAAAGCAGTAATTCCACAGACATCTAAAACAACACCACCAACAAAAGCATTAGAGATGGGCTTCTCCACTGAACAGTTTTAACCCTTCCCCTTCCTTGCCCATTCATCTTCAGCGGTGTGTTAGGTAGTCTTGTCAGTCACAAGCCTCCATTGTGGAAAATGTTACATTCCTTCACTTGAGTCAGACACTGCAAGATTAAAATGCAGTTATAGAGCCTCTTCTGGCAGCCAGACTTGTCTACTCTGTAAAGATTGGGATTTTGAAAAGTATTACTACATACCTAAGTTTTTCCAGATATTTTCACTTACGACGTTAAGAAGCCTTGATTCATGTGAAATGCTAACCTTCTCCGGTCTGCCCTGGACACAGTGTATTTCTCAGAGCATGGACCACTGTTAGGAGTTCAACATCATTGTATTTTATGTGTTCTCAGATTTCATTGAGACTTTGTGGAAATTTGGAGTCTGGAAATGAGCAGACACCAATTTTTCCAATGTCTGTTAAGGGAGTAGTTCTAGATGGTCAGTACCTTCCAGGTTAAAACATCAGCCAGCCTCAAGTGGTTTACAAGACCATCCCTCATTTCCAGCTAGAGTCAGTTGCCTCTGTGTCTTGTTGAAGACTCTACAGTCATTTTACTTGTACCAACCCCAAACCAGTATGTATCGGATCCTTTGTGCGTATCTTTGGAAACCTCATGTCTGTCTTCCTGACAAATCAGTGTGCTCGAGACAGAGAAGTATTTCATGTTGAGGGATTCCAGCATGTGCAAAGACTTCTGTAAGGGTTAGGCCTCTTTAAATGGTATTAATGTTGGCTAGGACTCTTTAAGCATTTCAACATTACAGGAGATGTGGGGAAGGTTAGAATTTGGAACTGCTATAGAGAATGGCATTACCACAATGCTTAAACTTCTAAACCCAGATACACTGGCAAAGAGTGGCAGCCATTTGTACATGCTGCTCCCTAGCTACAAAGTCAGAAAGAGAGAAAAAAATATGAGTGAATTTTTAAGTCGTAACTAACATTTTCAACTTTTAATAATTTCATTGTCTATAAGATGCCAACATACTTCAGTTAGGGCTTTCAGTTGCCAAACAATCTACCAGAGAAAAATATGTTGCCTATATAATTGAAAATAGGAACCAGAGGAATGTTGTGTAAGGGTCTTGAGTGTGCCATGGGACAGGACTTGCAGGCAGTGTGGAGGTAAGAGCCTGGGGAAGGTAGGCAGGAAACCACCCACGTCCTTTCTCTGTCCTTTGCTGCCTCTTGTGCCATGGAAACTATGCAAATATGTGACTTTGCTTGATGCTCTCACCAAGAATGACACCATGGAAATCTCTCCCAAATGTAAACAAACTTTGAACCTAGTACAAGGTAAATATATCTACATTTTTACCCTCTATAGTTGAGTATATATTTTGAGTGTGAGTTTTGGGTGCTCTGTGAATCCATATTTGTGAGAGTTCATCTTGAGAATGAAATTATATTGCAAGAATGGAACAATTCAGCTGACCTTAGCTGCTCAATTTTTTTGTTCCAAATTAGTAAGTGTTGTTTTTATGCATACCATTTGATTTTGCTCCTCCAAAGGATGATCAATTTAGTTACCCATCTCATAGGTCTTAATATTTCCTGTCTGTATATCAAGCAAAGTTGTCTGCAATTACCTGAGAACTGGGATAATTTTTCTAGTTACTAGAAGGAAAGTAGTCACAGGCCTTATATGACAAAAATGAAAATATGGAATATGTGATTCTGAACTCAAAGAAGATATTTTTCCAATGATAATTTTGAAGTTGATATTTACTAAATAAGGAGATGTGATAAATGATTGATTGATAAGAAAGATGATAAATGGTAGGTTATGGATAAAAGATGATTGACAGACAACAGATGCATAGATATACAGATGATATGTGATACATTGATAGGTAGTGTCTAGACTGACTGATAGGTAAATAGATATGACAATATAATAAAAACCATACTCTTCTCAATTTTGAGGATAGGAGCATACATATGAGCAATCAAAAGCCTGAATAGAAACATTACAAATTGATTGAATATGAGATGTTTTTATATACCCGGAATGTTAGTGACATTTGAAAACATGGATACCCAAGTACTTTTGTTGTTGTTGTTGTTTGTTTGTTTTGTGTGTGTGTGTGTGTGTGTGTCATCACATGTAGGGCCAGCTTTCAGTAGCTCAAAGCCATTGAGACCCAAGGAAAGCCAGAGAGGCCAAAGGGACATAATCTAAGCAGACAAGCTTAGAGCTAATCAGGAACCCCTGGCTGAGCATCTGTCCAGGTCAGAGCAACATTGGGAACATCTGGGAGCAAGGCTGAGCATTGGGAACCAAAAATGCTCTCTGTGGCGGACCAGGGACACTGACAGATGCTCTGCTTTTGTGTTTGCCCATTGCATTTTCTGGTGGTGTCAGAAAAGGAGAGCCCTTTTTTCCCTGCAAATATATAAATTTTTTATGGATCTGGTATTTCTCTCTGCAAAATAATTTATTCCTTGTTGTGTAGTACTGTTTTCCAGACTGTGAATCCTGGCTTTGGTCCCAAATAGAACTTTGAGAAAGAGGAAGTTTGAGTCATGGACTCTGAAGTGTATTATTTCTTGGGAAGATCTACTTATCCATTTAAGTGGTTTCTTATGACTTTCACAAGCAAGAACACTTTATCCGTATATAATAATGAAGCCCAAAGCCACAGTACATAGACTTCTCTGCTTCCTTCATGCTTCACCTCACAAACATGTCTGTTGTGGCATGAAGAACTCAAAGACAGTAGTGTGTTGCAAATAAGATTAGCCTAAAATGTTAGATTATTAATGGCCATAGTGATAAGGACAGGAACCAGTCAGTGTGCATTTATTGAAAGGCAGACACTGGACCCAGCACCCAAGGTTTGCCCTTATAACACGCACATGTTTGGAGCATCTGCTCTGGGTAAGGTCTCCTGTTTTTTGATAGTCATTTTATAAACACAGAGACAGAGGTAAATGAACTCATTGAATATGCAATGTTTCTGAATATCTGAATATCTTAGTGACATTTGGAAACATGGACACCCAACTAGATTTTCTTCCTTGATCATCATGAGGTGGGGCTGTCTCTCAGATCACAGGCGAGTTTGTTGGTGAAAGTTTGGGTTCCTGAACTGCCAGAGTATCCCTCCCCCATTCCCAGTCATTGAGCTTGGTGCTTCTGTACAGAGGGGTAGAATGTGATACCTTGCTTATCAGAGTTACAGAGAAGCAACTAAACTGATGGATGATCTTAGAACCATTTGCAATAACCATAAATGCCTCACTATCATATTGCACTCATGAGTGCACACACACGAAACATGTGATCTCCTGTGCCCTGCATTGCTTGCTTAGGCAAGTAGGAATCACATTTTAAGCCTGACATGTGAGCTTTGCCAGATAGAAGAACAGCACCAGGAAGACAGAAGAGCCTTGGAGCTGTGACCATTTACAAACTGGAGCTACAATCACTTGCAAACACTGTCAGCACTGTTAGCTGTAGTAGTGTGGGATCTACTGCAGAAAGCTTGTATATCACAGCGTGGCACAGGTTCTGACGTTCTCCTTGATATTTACAGCAGCAATGATGTCATCTGGAGGAGAGCCAGTCACACAAAAGGTATCCTTTCACTAAATCTGTTTCAGGCAGCCTCGTTTGAGGATATGACAGAGGCTCGAATAGTGAAAGATAAGTGTTTGCCAAAGTGTGTTTCACCCACACTGGTCTTCAGGAATGCTTCTGTATAAAACTTCTTTATGAGCAAATAAATTTTGAGGACTGCCTACTATAGCCTCCTCTTGGCAGTTAATATGTACGTGAGTACATTAAGCGCTCCCAAAGGTTGTGGAGTTATATCTACAAAGGAGCCAGTTCTCTTGAATTCTAATATATTTTCTGGTGTTTGTCCACAGAGTCCTTTTTTGCCAAAATATTCCTAATGTTTTGTGTAACTGGCATGCCACTGACCACATACTGAGCAATGCTGAGTTACCCTCTATTCTGAATTTCAACCAGGTGTATTTGGTCATGAAAGTCATGAATCACATCAAAGACATGCTTGACACCTTAGAGTCAAAGGCTTGTAGGTATCCAGGTACCATTTTCTATTGGATATGGCAGGAGAATGAGCCAAGAGGTCCAGGCTTATCTTAAATCTTCTGATGAGATGAGTTACTCCAACTTTGGAGACTTGTCTCTCCATCTGTTGGTTCATAATCCAACCCCTTCCTTTCTACAATGTTCCATCTCTAAAGGTTTTGGAAAATGATTCAAATTTAAGTAATCTGTTGCTTAAAATGCTTTCTTAGTTCCACCTAGTTTGGACTAAAATCTAGTTTGGGGAGGCAAGCAATAGAGTCTGCTGGCACCTGCCTAACACGTTGGATTCAATGGAGACTTTACTGAGCCGTTCCACGTTATCTTCTGTAGATAGTGTGTCTGGTTGCCTGAGAACTCAGTTAGCATTTTCTGCCATCCATCTGTGCACCGTCACCGAGGTCTCTTTCAGCACTGAAGCAACACTTCTTTACCCTCCACCCATGAGGAGAAGAGCAGCAAGGCTACTGATAAGGGTGTGACTGAGCTGTGCTGTCACTGTGGAGTGGCTGTGAGTAACAGGAACAGGAGCGGAAACAGCTATACCCAGGCAGTGGTTCAGAAATCCGAGACATCGTGGCTCCTAGGTTGCAAATCAAAGTGCCCAGTGGAACATTCAGTAAGCCAAGCTAATATGGACAGAATAAAGACCTTACAGTCTCAAAATATGGGATGGAATAGATGGGAACAAAAATGTCATTAATACAAAGTGAGACGTGTTGATCAAGTGTGGAACAAGCTCTGCCGTGATAATCAAAGATGCTGAGAAATACGAGGCATGATGACCGATGACTGAGGATATGAATTTGGGGATGGAGACGTGGCTCAGTCAGTGAAGTACTCACTGTGCAAGCATGAGGACCTAGGTTGAGTTGCCAGCACCTATATTTAAAAAAAGCCAGACCCAGAGGCAGGTGACTGTACTCCCACAGCTGAGGAGGTAGAGGCAGGAGGATCCCTGGCTAGCCAATCTAATGAAATCATAGAAGGATATAGCTGCTTTGCTGCTGTTCCTATTATGTCATTCTCCCTGGTTCAGGGAGAGACTGTCACAAAAGATGACAGGGAGAGTGTGTGCGAAAGACACCCAACACTGACTTCAGGTCTCCACATGTGTGCACATATAGGAACATGTACACACAAGAGTTTGGGAAAGGGGCAGGATTTGATGTTAGATGCAATCACTGATTCAGCCAGGGCTACACAGAGAAACCCTGTCTCAAAACAAAAACAAAACAAACAAAAAAAACCTGCTTCACTTAGGTACCCACCATGTCACTTGGAGCAATTCTGCTTAACCTATGCAAACTCAGTAAAGGAGCAAGACAGTTCACCAAGTAAGACTGTTACACAGATTAAGCAGAGTGTTGTATCCATGCTCAACACACTTCATGCTTGGCACATATGTGTTCTTTGTCCTCTATTCCCTTCCTCCACATGTTCTCATTTTCTTCCACCCACAGAACAATACCAAAGAATTGCCACAGAACTACTAAACTTCTTAGACACCTTTTTGATACTGACCAGCATATAAATCCAGAATGATGTTGTATTCTGTTACACATCTATCTATCTGTCTGTCTATCTATCTATCTATCTATCTATCTATCTATCTATCTATCTATCTATCTATTGCTTTTTCACGGCAGGGTTTCTATCTGAATCCACATATCTTCAGACCCATAACCCTTTGTAGAGCCATCGGCTCAATACCATGAGCTGTTTCATTTCCGATTCTCTGTGGTCTCGGGAGATAACCACAGCAGCATGTATAGAGAGAACATTCTGGGATGATGGAAATACTTTTGCTGTCTAGTTTGGTAGCCACTCACCACCATGTGGCCTCTGAGCACTTAATGTGTGGCAAGAGTGACTGAAGAAATGAGTGTTTGTTTTGTGTCACTCGTGCCTTAAGCCGAAATTGAGGAAGCCACATGTGGCTGCTGGCTGCTTCTTTCAGCCGCCCAGCTGTGCAGCCTGGCAAACCGCGATGCTGTGCTGTTAGAGCTGGTGCACTCTGCTTCCCTAAAGTGATCGATTTCATGTCACCAGTTCTTTAGTTGGGACTAAAAATCGTCCCATCGTAAGCAGCACAGGATGCTCTTTTTGTAGGTGACCTTCAGCTTTTTTACCTAAAACTCTTTATGCAAGGCCATGGCAGCTTTCAGTTTCACCTGCTGTTAAAAACACAACATTTAGTAGAAAGTTCAGGAATCCATTGATGTCATTCGAATAATTGTGTGGTCATGATCAAAAATTGTATCATAATCAATTAGTCAGTGTACCAAAATAAATAAATGAAATAATAAATATATTTTACTGTGATAAATTATTGTTCCCTGAAAAGCAAAAATTATATGTAAGAATTGTATGAAGAACCTTATGAAGGCAAGAGTTTATTTTCACTTTTTTTGTTAATTGCTTATTTTATTTTTGAAAGACTTTGTTTCTAGAAGTTCTTGCTTATTCTTTGCTTATTGTGCCTTTTAATATAAAAATAAGATAAAATCTTATCTCAATTTAGTTTTAACTTTTAATTTCATAATAATAATCTTAATGCCAGTCAATGCTGTGTGTGTGTGTGTGTGTGTGCTTGTGGATGCATGCATGTGCACGGTGCCAAATGGAACCAAGGCCTCAGAGATACCACACCCACACTCCACCCTGAGCTCCCTGTCTCTTCCTTCTGTTAGTACTTCTGTCTTTACCTTGTACTTCTTTCAGTATTAGTCATTGTTCCTTCTGGGCTTTAGTAACATTTTCTTTTGTCAGTTTGTTTTAATGGTTTTTACAGATACTGAATAGAGTCGGATGTTTTTATTTTAATCAGATCCATTCATATGTTTATTTAAACCCCTGACTTGTTCAACTTGATTTCTCTTTCATCATTGTTAGGCAACCTTTTTGACATCCCAAGATATGCCAATTTCCCCCAACTCTGACCTTCCCAAACCATCATTTCTCCTATGGACTTTGTAATAAAAATGGCTTTCCCATATCCTTCACCACTTCATTGAAACTTCTGTGCCTCTTTTATGCCTTTTATATAATTGCTAAGTTAAATGTATTTCTCTCAACTCTGGGCCCCTTTCTTGTTCCTTCTGATGTGAACTGACATCATAGGAAGAATTAACCTCCAAATCTGTGTTATAGGACATACTCCTCCCTCTTCTCTTTGTTTCCCATCTTAAATTTTATAAATTTTTACCCTCTAAATATGATTTCACTCTCCTTAGCTACTCTGTCCAACAAATGAAGAGAATACTGGCCTACTGTGTCCTTCAAGGTAGCCTTTCTCTCTTGCTAGTAATGGAAAGTTTTATTTTTTTATTTCCAAGCTTAATTTTAGAATTCAAAGGTGTAGAGATTTTGTATGGGTCTTTCCTTGGATACATCTTACTTTTGTTGTTTTTGTCTGAGATATCATGGGCTGTTTTATTCATTCCAATTCATGAAAACGCTTATCTATAGCTTTTCTACTATTTGTCTTTGTTCGTTTTAAGTCTTGTTCTTCAGTTTGCATGATCACACTTTGCTTTTCAGACTATCCATTCTTCCGTCTCTTTTTTCACTTAGGATGTGTGTGCCCTGTGAGGTGAGCTTTTCCTTACTCTGATGACAACTCCTTTCCCTTCAGGGAGTGACTGTCTCTCTTCCTCTTCTTTTGAGTGAGTATAGAAAGGGTTCACTTTCCAGAAGCAAAGGAAGACCTTGTTTTTTTCATTTGTACTTGTGTCTTCACGAGCTACATGTCTTCACTATCAAAGCTAGCCTGCCTGTCAGTTTCTATGGCCAGTGTAGATTTGCAAGTCTGTTAGGATATGGTCCGTTCAGTTTCTGATCTGGTATCAGACCTTCTGCTGAGTGGCCACAGAGGATGTGTTTGCTCTTGAATCTTTCCTGGTATTGATCCTTAAGGTTCCAAATCCAAGAGCTGGCAAGGTTCACTTCTGTGGTGTAGATCAACACATGTCCATGCAGGATCAGGTCACACCTACTGTGCCTCTCACAGACTTCTTCCTCTACCAGTATTTCCCTGAAGGTCCCGATAATAAAAACCGGAGTAAGGAAACAATGGGATGTGTTTTGTCTCTTCAGGGAATCTTAATGTTTCTAGCACAGTGTTGTGCTGGGGATCACCTGGCAGGCAGTTAATCAGGTTCAGGGGAAGAGTGGGATGTTTTAGGCTTGCCTGACTCTTAGAAGCAGTGGTAGTTCATGTCACTCAGAAACCATAGATAAGGTAGAGTTGAGTTACATCAACAATGCACTATTGTGCAAAGTATCCCTCAGCAAATTGTGTGGAAATTTTTATTTATTTCCACCAGAATCCAATCTTAAGGACCTTATTGTGTTTGAGTCAAGGGACACATAAGAGCTGAGGAAGTGCCACATTTTTATTGGTTTTAGTCTTCTCTGACTATGCATAAGTATTTTGTGAGCATATATCATTTTTCCATGAAAGATATTCAGGACTACTTTGCTTTACATTTTTCATAGACACCGTAAAGAATGTCTGTTGTTAGTTAGAGTTGTAAATGAGCTACTTTTCACAGTCTTCCTTTTTATCTCTATCCCCCCTCATTAACTCAGGTCAAAATACTTTTTTGTCTCTTCAAACTTTTATTTCAAAAGTGGTTTTAATTTTCTGCTTGATCCTATTTAGCTTTTGATCTACATCACTTTGGGGGTTGTTCTTTAAGTAAGTTCTTTGAGTTTACTTAGGAGCACACATTTCAAGTACATAGGCCATTATTCTTAGGAGCACAACGTTGATAGCCTTCAACCTTACAGAAAGTCACAGCAATGACAGGAATTTTGTTTGTACCATTGGCCAGCACCTAATGATCCTTCAGCCTCCCCGTCTCCAATGCATCCTTTGATGTCAGCGTCAAAAAAAAAGTGGTCCTTCTATGCCAAGTACACATCCCACTGATGTATTAAATAACGTCTGTGTTAGAGATAAAATGTGCTGCAGCTGTCCTCACTAAAGTAGCTACTCATCTATCACAGAAGCAAATCTTCAGTGTCAACCCCAGGCACCAAGGGGTCATGACCCCTGATGTCAGGGATCAATTGGAGACTAAATCTTTGAGGAATAATCAAGATGGAAGCAAGATGTCTAATTATTTGTATAAATGATATGTATTTTAAACTTATGTCCATATACATACATTAGCCATTTTTAAGTTCAGGACCACGAACTATACTCACGGTGAGGGACTTGCAATCTTATGCAGCCTCCCTCCCATCCATTTGTAAAACCCTTTTGATTGCCTTAAGCTGAAATCTCCTTACCACTTAGACCACTAGCTCCCCACCTAGATCTCCTGGCTCCCAACAACCACTGACTTAATTCCCATTGTTATAAGTTCGATTATTCTGGTCATCTCATGTGAGTGAGGTCATAGTGTTTCCATCCTCTTGCGACTGACTGACTTACTTTAGCCCATGTGCCTGCACCTCCCCACTTTTGTGAGGGAAAATGATACTCCGTTGTATGGACTCATCACATGGTACTATTCATTCATCTGTCACCGGGTAGTTTCTACCACTTGATCATTGCAAATGCTGCAAGCTGGAGCACTAATATACTGAACGATAATTATTGAGTGTTGGGATATTAACAAACAGGTTTTAGTAGCCATTTTAAGAGAACTTTGAGTAGTCTTTTGTTTTCTGTTACTGCTGGGACACACTACTCTGCCCTGTCGGCTGCTTGTCACATTACAAGCTTGTCACATATACGTGTCTGATACCCTCCCTAAGTGACTCAGTTATATACATTAAAAGCCCACCTAGCACTCAGATCCTACAAGCTAATAGACTCAAAGCTATACATATTAATATACAAACATAAAAATTTAGAAAAACATGCAGTTCATCCACTACTTATACTCAGGACCTTGTGCAATGATGAATCACTGTTCATTAACCAGAGAGGCTTGTGTGGGTAAACCCTAGAGTGGGCATGGGCACACATATTTACACAGCAGCCTGACGTTATATCATTTTAGATAAACAGCAGTATTCAGTTCCCCCTTACGGTCTATGATTCCCCCTTGCCATGTGGTTTTCTAGTTCAAGGTTTCTAGTACAAGGTTTGTGTTTCCTCTTGTAGAGTAGGTCTCCAATCCAAAGAGAAAGCAAATGGTTACCCCCATAAGCATAGTTCCCCTGGGACATATTTTACTTACTTAGGTCGGTCTCATTAGATCATAATATTCACAGATAAGTAAGACCATTGGTCCCTCTTCTCCCTCGGTAACCTGCATAGTGTCTTCTGGCACTATGAAAGCTAGCGGGGAGGAAGGACGTTTCCAGCTCAGTCCTAGTTGTTCTCTGTATATCACACATCCAAGATGAATAGTGTCTTTAGTAGTAGGGTCTTCTCATCTACCTCTGGTAGACAAGCACAAAGAATGACTAGCGCTTGTATTGTTTTAGAGAAGTTGGGTGGAAGCCTCCATAACTTACAACTCAGAGGTACCCCACCTATATCATTGGGGTTTTAATAACCCATAGCTTCTGGGAACAGCTTTTTCTGGCTATATGAGGTATCTCCTGTTAAACTTCTCTTTAAAACATATATATATATGACAATATGTATATATATATATAAATTTTAAATTTTGGTTATGAGATGCTATGTATGTTTATGGCTCTCTCACACCCACTGTGTTTTGATTAATCCCCTCCCTCATCTCCTCTGCATGTCTCATGATACATGCTTACATTTCAGCATCCTATCCCACCTCCATCATAATTCTAGAATGTTCTTCCTCATTCTTCTGAGGATAACTCCCATATGCAGGTTCAAGCCTAGGATGTCATTTATTTATATGAATTGTCCTGAAAATGCAAATTCATAGTGACATAGTGTTTAGAGAGCAGTTGTTGAGGATTGGGCTAGTACTAGTCATAAGGAGTGTTGGTGACGTAGCAATCATATTCCAGAACTGACTTGTGGCAATAGTTGCTCATTTCAGGTAAAATACCACAAATCATCTAACTGTGTATTTCAGACAGATTGATTTATGATATGTAATCTATACCTTAATTAAGTCGTTTGGAGAGGAAAGAAATGCAAGGGCTCTGCCAATTGTTTTATGAGTTTGCTAATTGCCCTGATGTGCAAAAGCAAGAATTAAGAGCCAGGGAGACGGTTCATCAGTTAAAGACTCTTGCTACTCCAAGCTGAAAACATGCTGGCCTGAGATTTATCTCTGGAACACACATCAAGTGGGGAGGAGAGAGCTGACTGCACAAAGATCTCTTCTCATCTCTACACGTGAGCTGTGACATACATGCCTCTCCCCTCCCACCCACATCATGCAGTTGCACACCTGCCTGCAATAAGAAAAACTAAGACAATAAATTTGAGAAATAAATATTAAATGAAATGGCATACAGTTCTCATTCAGTAGCATTTCATTTAGATGTCAGAAAATAAAAAATAACAATATTCGCATGCCACAGACTAATCATTAAGAAATTTTTAATGGTCATATCCCAAGGAGGAAGTTGCCAGTTTCTCACCCAATGACTCCAGCATACTAAGTTTATGGAACACCCCTATACTTTCCTCCCATCCTGACTCCCAATGGTTACTGGGGTGTACAATAATATTCTATTATGGTGAAACTTTTCATAAAGAGAATGCATGATCAACAAGCAATCAGTTAAAGCATTTATAGGATTCTCATTCATAGCTGAGACTCACGTAGAATTTAGGAACAGAATACTTTAACCTGACCAGGAATTTAAATTCCTCTTCAGTATGCAACATTGTTCTTGTTTTGGCTAGTGACAGTTGCAGAGCTAAGATTGAACATTTAAAACTTAAAGCTATCCAAGTGGGAAAGAAAAGTATCACCCCAATAAGATTCTGCACAGTTGGTGCAGAGGAAAGTATACGCACTAGCAGGAAGAAGTAGGAAACACATTGTTGGGAAGGGAGCCTAAGGTTACCTGCACTCTTACATTCCACCGGAAAGGCCATTTGCAAAGGACACACAGTGCCCGCTAACACACTTAGCTTTTGAGGCTTAGATTTTGAGAAGGTGCTGTGGTTACAGGGAGGGATGGGTCTCCTGCCCTGTTGGTTTGCTTGAGGATGGGTTAGAGAAAAACCCCACAGGCCTCTTCTCTGGGGATCTGAAAACCCTAAAGAATTTGAAGATACATATTTAAGCTTGCATCTCGAGAAGTCGTAATTTTACCACCATTTGGTAAGAAATGGAGTTTTCCTACATGTTCAGAACTTGATACAATTGAAAACCACAAATCCAATATTTAAAATGGCAAAATATGGGTTTTATGAAAACTTTAAAAAGTTATGACCTGGCAAATGCTTATTCATAAGGTCGGTATATCTTCCCATATACATGAAAGGATTTTCTTCAAGAATGTAGTTTGCAGCCAGTACATCTGCTGTTCTTATGAAGGATTAAAATGAGCTATCTTTGTGGATGTTAAGCTGCAAGCGTATAAAAACCTTAATCCAGCGTGTACCAAAATACCTGTTCTAGATTTTGTTTCATTATGTTGAATTTAATTATTTTCATGTTAGCTCTCAGAAGACACAGAACTTTCAAAATATCCATTTCTTATTTACAAAGAAGCCTCATTTTTCATTAAATACTTTTGTATGTGGTTTTAAGTTTTGTTTGATCATTTGCAGCCTTTATATGCTATATAATATTATACTTGTCATTCTGAATGTCATTTCATCCGAATTTGATTTTCACAGTAGAAGTTTTCTCATAGAAACCATGCCACCAATCTTTACAATGAAAGCCCAAGACATCATGTATTCCCCAAGAGTTAGTCAACGATGAGATACAGTCTTTCTGGAAAGAGAACTCTTTTCTATGGGTTTCTCTTCTGTGCTCAGGGCCAATGGGAGTCATTATGTAAGTCTGTCACTAGAAAACAGACTTTCCCCTCGTTTCTCACATCTTGCAAATCGGCATCAGTAAAACTCAAAGACTGTCTTATTGGTGATTCAGTTCTGTCTACAAGAATGCTTACTGGTTGCCTAGAATGTTTATCCAAGCAAATTTATAACATGAAGAAAGTAGGCTACAAAGACCCAGAGCCAGCCTTTGAGTCCCCTGCAGACAGATTCAGCCCTCAAGCTTTGAAATGCATGTGGAGTTCTTGAACATTTCACTAAATATGCTGAATCTTGAGCAGGGAGTCTTAAGGATGGGCTACAAAGTGACGCTAAGATCATTGGCCTTGGACCTTACACTTTGATTTGTAGGAATGACTTGGAAAGTCTTCATGAGAATAAGCACCTCATAGGAAGGTTATAGGAGTGCCTGCACATCACTCACCTATCATGCATTTACTCAGATTTGCCTCATCATCTATAGCAAGACAGTGGTCATTTGATAGTGATCAAAAAGAATGTAACATTCACTGGCCTGTAAAGAATCCATGGTTGCAGGTCTGTCTTAGCATGATTGCATGTCTTTCTTAGAATGTGTTTCTTCCTAAGTGAGCTAGCCATACAAGTGCAGTCGGATGCAGAGATGGATGTCCACTTGTTATACCTATTTATGCACTGTTTAGACTGCTCACATGTATTTTTGATACACAAATGACATCTTCATCAGGTCACTTTAGCCTTCTACACTCTTGATCATTTGGTCTGAAAAGAAAATACTTCCGGGGTAAGAAGGAGTAGAACTTAAGGCTGATGCCTTCAGAGCCCTAGTGGGGCATTTGAATGAGTGCTAAGGGTCTGGATTAAGGTAGGGAGATCCTTGGCAGGAAAGCTTCATCATATCATTTCCATGTAGCATGTTGAGTTTAGCATAACTAGAACCTTCAATTTTTCAAGAAAAGCTTGAAATACAGGTTTCTTATGAAATGTTTCATCTTTACAATGCTGACTACCAATTCCAATTCTTTTTAAAATGATCCAAGCCAAGACAACACATCTGTGTGCCATGAGCCATCCATTTGCAATGCCCAGTGCATAATCTACTGTGGTCTCTTAATACATGTCTCATGATCAGAAACTTATAAATTTTCTAAATGAAACTCAACTGTTCTTCTGTACTTAGACATTTTGCTTAGGGGGAAGAGTTTCAGGTTTCTGCATATGGTGTCTAGCATTGGTGCATCATAAAAGCCATCTTTCCCTCTCCATTCTCATTCCAGATTACAGGACAGGCCCGTGTTTCACTCAAGTCAATAATCAGATGTGCCAGAAGCAGCTGACAGGCATTGTCTGCACGAAGACACTGTGCTGTGCCACCATTGGGCGAGCCTGGGGACATCCTTGTGAAATGTGTCCAGCTCAGCCTCAGCCCTGCCGCCGGGGCTTCATCCCCAACATCCGCACCGGAGCATGTCAAGGTGAGTCAACTGTGTTTGCCACCACACATGTCACCACACATGTCACCACACATGTCACCTCTTTGATTGGAATCAGAAAACCTGGAACTCTGGAACTGTGTGTAGGAACTGTGAACACAGTACCCAATGCTCATTAGACCCTCCTCAGAGGTCTAATGAGAGATGGTTTATATTTATAGTTTACATTTTAGTGTCCAATGAAAAGTTTCAACTCTTAATATTAATGGAGAAGAAGAAAAAAGAAGGAGGAGGAGGAGAAGGAAGAGGAAGAGGAGAAAGAGGGAGGGAGAGGAGGAGGAAAAACTCTTAAAACTACCACTTAAAATATATAATGCAATGTGAGGGCAAGCTACTCCTGTCTGCATCCAGATGACACAAGTGTGCACACACATAGTTCTCCTGGAGAGACTCATTTCCTCTCTCTTCTCATCATCCATGAAGTCTTTCTCTCCAGACAATCTTCTGTGACTCCCCAGCCTTTAAGTGGCTCTGGTACATATACCAAAGGCAGATCTGAGACCTGAGGCTCCTACAGTCACAGTGCCCAACTCAAGTGACCTAGAATGGCCATTTTCTTACCAGTTAGTTCTACTAGGTTTTAGCCCACAGAGACCTTGCCATTCATTGGCTACTTTTGTGATGTCGTCTGTATTAAATCCATCTTTTGAGCTTGTAAATACTCTTTCTAGTAAGTTGTTGAATGGGGGGTTGAGATGCCTTTTGCATTATGGGTAGAAATGGTATTGTTTCTGACACATGGAATTAGAAGACCTTATTTGAAGTAAATCATGTGCAAGGTCAGAGCTTGTTTTCAGACTGAATTCCACAAGTAGTGTCAGAAGTAAACAGGACAATAGCCCACTGAGTAGATGCCATGGTGTGGTAAGCAGGCTAGTGTCCCCTATGTCAAAGTTACAGCTGAGGATGTACATGCAGCCTTAGCTCATTGAATAATAAACCATGGGTAGTCTGCACAGTTTGGTAAATCATCCATGACAGAAGCATCAAAAGAGTTTTGCTAGTTTTGTAGTGTTATTAAAGGATACAGGGATAGTACCCTAAGCTGAAAAATCAAAATTTCAAATGCTCCCCAAACCAAGAACATTTTGAGTACTGACACCAGGCCATGAACGGAAAAATTCCACTGTGACCTCATGTGATAAGACATTTTATCAAAATGTACAGAGATCAGGGCTGTAGAAACGGCTCAGCAGTTAAGGGTACTGCCGCTCTTGTAGAGAAACTAAATTCAATTCCATGAACTTACCTTAGGAAGCTCATACTGCCTGTAACTTGAGTGCCAGGCAACCAAAGGTACCTGCACCCATTTGGAGGACACACAGAAACATGCACATACAAACAAAGAAATGAGTCTTTTTAAAATGCACAGAACAATTAAAATACTGAGTAAAAATTACCTTGAAGTTCTTTGGACAAATATGGAAAACATAATGAACTGTGGTTAGAATTTTACCTCATCAGCAAGCCATCCTATGCAGGTGCTAATAGCCCAAACCCTAAAAACAACTCTGTCAGGCCATTCAAGGCAATTGTGATTAAACTGATGTTAATGAATCCTAGACTAATCATAGGAATTTTCAAGAGAGAGCTACAGGGACCTGAAGGTGATGGCAGTACAACTCCACAGATCAGAAAATGAATATTTAACAAGAATGAAGGCCGTGTCTGTTGTGGACTTACTGTGTTTTTAGTAAAAATCACAGATTAGACCTTAAAGATGAGGGTGGTGTTAAATGCTGATTTTATTATTATAACATTATATTATAATAATGAATTATATGTATATATTTATACTTATATAATTATAGATGATATATTTATATGACCAACATAATGTAATTAATATAGTATACCAATAATATCAATATTATTTATATTCTTTACTATGCATAATAAATTCACTTATTTTTCTTATGAATACTCATCAGTCTGAGGTAGATATATGTGCATTCAGGTAGATGGTACATTCTAGATAGTATTTACTGTTCTCTAGAGACATCCAAAATTACTGTGCATAGGACACCATAGACATAGATAACAATTGAAACTAAAATAATCCATTACATAGATTTTATAATAATTCTTTTTCATTATTCTACATCACTTTCCAACTTGTAATACGCTTCTTTTCTTCACTGGCTGGGTTCCCTGCCCATTGAATATAATCTTTATGAGGGCAAGAATCTCTATATCTACTAGTGTGCTTTGGGCCTCTAAGACAGTGTCTACCTAGTGTTTATGCACACACGGAAAATGCAGCAAACACTCTGTGAGCTAGGAAATGGCTGCAGGAATTAAATATCTCAAAACTTAACATTTCAAGGAAACAAATCATTCAGTTTAAAAAGTCATTCAGCCAAACTGTTGAATCTCTTCGTCTGTGTGTACGAATTTATTTTTCTTCAATGTTCTGTCAGAGAGCTTGTATTTCAAAGCACGAGTGTTAAGAAATGTGCCATCTCTGCTCAGGTTCGGTAGTCAAGGGTTAGTGATGTTTCCCAAGGCTTACTTGCTTAGTTTTGCTTCTGGAGCAGAGACAAGCGTTGGAACTTCCTTTGTCTCAAAACCCTAATGGGCTAGCTCAGCAATGGGAGCAAAATGAAATTTGCTGCGTGATTGAAATGTCTGGAAAAGCGAGATGAAAAGTTCGGCTTCATTTCAAGGTCACAGCATGCTTCGGATGTTCTCGGATATGTGTTAATCCTCAGTTTAGAATGATTGTAGACTGTATCTTTCTATGATTTCATTTTCTCCTTAAGTCCACGTTGTTTCTTGAATACTTACACCAAATTTGGGAAATGTGAGATATTAAAAAAAAAAAGCACAGTGACATACCCCCCTCTTTCATTCTCTTCCCCTCCCCTCCCCTCCCTTCCCCTCCCTCCCCCTCTCTCTCTCTCTCTCTCTCTCTCTCTCTCTCACGCACACACACACATACACATACATACAAATGGTAGTACTGGTCTCTTTTTATAGGATGTTTGAAATTGTTATAAAGTTACAAGCAAATGTCAGCTTCTTAGAAGACAATAAAAGTTGCTGAGGATAAGGAGGGGCATGGGGGAAGGGATGGTGGGAGGGGATGAGTGGGAAGTGGGCAGTGAGCGGGCTATAAGGTGAATAATAATAATTTTTAAAAGTTGCTTAACATGGGCTCCAAAACACTGATCATACCCACCAATGCAGGCAGGGTCTGATCGCCTGTTGCCCTGCAGCTAATGAAGTTTTCATTTGTCCATGGCTTAAGAAAGAACAAAGCATGGTTTTGTAACAAACAGTAACTGTGGAAAATGAGACACAGCAAAAAATTAAGATGAAACTTTAGAAAACGTATTTGTGGGGAAAACAAAAAGATTTTGTTAAGCTTTAACTGCATCTATGATAATATGCTAGACTTGGATAATCAGCATGTCAGGCGTGCACTCCTCACTCTTCACGTGGGTGCTTAGCGAGTGATCATTGACTTCCTTAACACTGAGGGCAGGGTGACCGTGTCCTGTCCTCTATGTACACGTGGTGGTGTGCGGTCTCCTTCATCCTTCGTCCACTCTTACTGGTGTGCTGTCTCCCTCCTGTATTGTACTAAGTAATCAAAGTTAATTGACATCAACCCTTAAATTTAAGCTATCATAAAACAAGTGAAGTCAAAATTTTGATAGTTCAATAAGGGGCTAGAGATATGGCTCATTAGTTACAGAACACTAGCTGTTCTTCCAGAGGACCTGGGTTCAATCCCCAGCACCGCATGGCAGCTCACAACTGTAACTCCTGTTCCAGGGGATCAGACTTCCTCACACATGAAAGCAAGACACCAATGTACATAAAATTAAAATGTCTTAGTCAGGATTTGTATTCCTGCACAAAACATCATGACCAAAAAACAATTGGGAAGGAAAGGGTTTATTCAGTCTACACTTCCACATTGCTGTTCACTACCAAAGGAAGTCAGGACTGGAACTCAAGCAGGTCAGGAAGCAGGAGCTGATGCAGAGACCATGGAGGGATGTTACTTACTGGCTTGCTTCCCCTGGCTTGCTCAGCTTGCTTTCTTATAGAACCCAGGACTACCAGCCCAGGGATGTCACTACCCACAAGGGCCCTCCCACCCTTGATCACTAATTGAGAAAATGCCTTACAGCTGGATCTCGTGGAGGCATTTCCTCAAGGGAGGCTCCTTTCTCTGTGATAACTCCAGCTTGTATCAAGTTGGCACAAAACCAGCCAGTACAAAAAATAACTTTAAAAAAATAGTTGAATTAAATCCTTCCAGTAATATTCATGAACTTCATGTCCTGTGTAAACTACTATTTGCATATATACTATTTTCTTATGGCTTGTGTTCCTTATGTACACACATGCATATATTTTAATTAGAAATGATACTTTACTTAAGATTAATATTTGACTTTTTGTGTGTTATGGTTGTAAATAAATGTATCCATTTCAAATTTTTAGTTATATTAAGCTATAAATAATACAATTAAAAATATATGTCATTGATAGTAAAGTACTGGACTTTTATATGTCTCTGCCTGTTCCAAAACTTGAAAACATGGTGATGTAATTTGTTTATTTGTTTATTAAATTGTAGTACTTGGTTGAAAGGAGATTTGGTTAGTATCTTGATTATTATAAATTAGTAAATATATTTATAGCCAAAGAACATTTATCTTGGCTGTCTACAAAGACAAAGTAATCACATAATTAATGATAAACACCTAGTAAATGCCAATCTTAAATAAATATTCTGTCAACACAAATACTATACAATCCAAAACATTACTTAAAACTCAATCACAGAAAAACTCTGTTAAAGATAGCAGGCTAATCCACTGTTCCAGCTTGGCAGAAGTACCAGGAGGATGCTTACTAAGAACAGCATACAACTCTAAATAAAATTCTGAAACGATGGTTTGGATCAGTGATGAACACTGGGAAGCCATGTGAAAACCTATACTGAGAACTGGATCCAAGGTTCCTAATGTTCCATTGAAGAAAAAAGCAATGTTCTGAAACAATCCCGAACCTCACATCTTCATAGTAACATTCACAGTAACAGATGGTGGCAGGAAAAGAAACTTAAAAGAAAAACGGGGGTAGGGAGAGGGCTAAGAGAGAAAGAACTTAAAAAAAAAGAGGCATCTGTCCATCTGAGCCAACTGAGCCCTCTCCCTAACAAGCACTTGACCAACCGAGCCCCCCCCCCTTCGCTTTTTAAAATAAGGAGATCCCCACCTTGGTTTGCGTTTCTATCCAATAACTCATAGAACAAAACACAGTATTAAAAATTCGTTTAAAAACAAATGTAGGAAGGCAGGAGAACCTCACTGGGTAAAAGTGCTTCCCTGAGTTAGGTTCTTGGAACCAACATTGGAAAGAGAGAACTGACCCCTAAAAGATGTCTTCTGTTTTCCACAGCCCCACTGTGGCAAACATGCCTGCACACACACACACACACACACACACACACACACACACACACACACAATGATGATGACGATAGTAATAGTAACATTGGGGCTGGATATGGATTTCTGGCTCAGCAACTAACAATATTGTCTGCTCTTGAGGACTGTGATTCAGTTCCCAGCACCTATCTGTAACTCCGTTTCTAGGGGAGACAGCTCCTTCTGCTGCCCTTAATAGACACTGCATGAACATAGTACACATTGGTGCAGGCAAGACACTCATAAAAAATAAAAATGAATTGAGCCTGTTTGGGGACAGAAGAACATGATTGAACATAATTGTTTTCTTGTCCTGGTCTCTATTGCCTATAAATGATCCCTTTTTTCATGTCTATACCACTGACTGCATTTTCCATATATGGGCATGAACTTAAAATGTGCCCCCGAATGGTAGTTTTTATAATGAATTTGTTCTTTTAGGACAAGAGTCCTTGGAGAAGTTGGAGAGTGCATTTTCATAAACGGTGATTAACATAGCTTTGTTACATTGTTTATAACCTTATTAGAAGGCAGTGAAGCGATTAAGTTAGGCTCATGTTTGAAACGATTTTCCTTAATTCTATGTAATGTTTGCATACAGTTTGAAATCATGCAACCTTTATAGAACGGAAAGGGATGCACATGAATTGACAGAGTGAGCAGAAACGCGTGGCACAGTCTGGGGAGTGGACACTGAACTGTTCACTGTTGCTTGTCTGAGGGTCTGAAGGTGTGGCTGGCAAGTCTGGGCTCCCCTCCTGTTTTTGCAGATGGTGCTGTGTGCTTCTAAATAGATTGTTTCCATTTTGCCTCTTTATACTTCCCTCTTTTTTTTTTAACTGCCAGCCTCATGGGACTAAAAGATACCATGTATCATTCTGCGAGAGTGTAATTAATTTTGTATTTTGAAACAAGTTCTCACTTCTTAGTCTCACTTAAAGATGTTATATTATACTCCTGACTTAATGAGGCTTTTAGAATCATGAATTCAAAATTATTCTGTTATTTGATTTTCTATATCTAAAGAATGATGTTGCCTTTTCTTCTTTAATTTGTTAATACAATGAACTATACTAAATAATATTGTAATCTACTTTTAGAGGAAAAACCTTTAAATTCCTGTAATAAACCTACTCTAACCCTGTTATATTTATTCTGTTATTTATTACTAAGTCTGACTCATGAAAGTTTGTGTGTTTATTTCAGAGAGAGATTACCTAATTCTGTTCTTTTTATTCATGTATTTCTTTTGGTAATGTCTTGGTCTGGCTTTGATGTCAGGGTGACGTTTTCTTAGTGACGTCAGCAGGACAACGTCCGTCTTTGTGCTGAAAGAATTGGAATGAAATTTCTGTCATCTTTTTCTTTAAATCTTTAATAAGCTTCAGTGGTGCATATGCTGAGGCATGAGGTGTTCTTGTGTAAATATATCAAGTTGTGTACACTTCAACATATGCACTTTAATTCTTTCCTGTCTGTCTGTCTGTCTGTCTGTCTGTCTGTCTTTCCTTCTTTCTTTGTGTTCCAGTGCTCTATCTGCATGTACACCTGCATGCAAGAGCAGCTAGTGCTCTTCACTGCTGAGCCATCTCTCCAGCCCTCTGCTTTACTCTTCATATCTGTTTGTTTTTGAGTGAGCACAGACATTTGTAACTTTCAACAGACCAAAACAGCAGATTGTCCACTGCACAGAACAGGTGGGTTTCGAGCAGGCATCTTTCCCCAGAGGAAAACATTACGGTTAAGCTGACAACAAGCACGCAGGGAGGGTCCACTTTCCTCACCCTGTTGTCTTGAGAACAACATTTCCCCCTTGTACATAAAACCAATGGATGGAGTCTGGAAGTCGATTTTGATTTTGTTTAAAATGTTTTCTCCTTGCAGATGTTGATGAATGCCAGGCGATTCCAGGGTTGTGCCAGGGGGGAAACTGTATCAACACAGTGGGCTCTTTTGAATGCAGATGCCCTGCTGGTCACAAGCAGAGTGAAACTACACAGAAATGTGAAGGTGAGAGTGTGGGGTACAAGCCTGGCACAGGAGTGCAAACCTGACGCAGGGGTCTAAGCCTGGTGTGGGGACGTAATCCTGGCATGGGGATGCAAGCCTGGTGCTGACTTTGAATAAAAAGATGCATCTGGAATAGTTAAAACTAATGACCATAATCGCGGTTCTTTATCTTAATATGAAAATGAAGGTGTAGCCCATAGCATTTGGTGTTAGGACCATATGTTGTAGCCTTAAAGGATTTGACCTGCGCAAAGGCAGGGTACATTTGATTGGTCTCCGTGGCTACAAGGCAGGGGGAGTCATTGAACCTCTGAAAATGTCTTTCACGAAGTAGGTTTTCATTTCCTCTGTGAACTTGTCTCAAGAACAGTACATTTATTGTTCTCACGTATCCATGAGCAAAGTCTGTGCCATTATTGTAAAACTTAAGGAATGTAGCTTCAAGGATTGTGTATAGTTAGAATGCCACACACACACACACACACACACACACACTCACGCAGGCACACACACGCATGCAGACACGTGCGCAATGGTATGTGTGGGTAGGTTAACGTCAGGTATCTGCCCTCATCTTCTGTCTTATTTGAGACAAGCCTTTTGGAACTCCTATCTCTGCCTTCTGTCTGCACAGCATACAGAAGTGCTTTTACATCAGCCTTTAGACGGATTCTGAAGATCTGAACTTAGGTCCTCGGGCTTGTACAACAGGCCTTTTACCCACTGAGCCACAATCTAGCCCAAAGGTAGTTTCTAAAGACAGTACCATATAAAAGACTCCAGTTGGCTATAGAAGAGCATCCTCATTCACTCTAGTTAAGACTCTTCCTGTTCTTCTTTTATAAAAGGCAGTATTTTGTGATTGTCTGCTGATCCGTTATAAAGCAGCATCCCCATCTATGTAGACAAGAAAATAAGAAAGTGAGAAATCTAGCATTTAATTGTGCAAGGTCAATGGGAGTCTAAGCACTGTGAGGAAGTAGGAGGTAGTTTGGGCATTGAAGCACACAGTAGCAAGGATTCACCACACGCAACCACAATCCCATTAATTGCTGGGTAACAACAGCCTCTATTTTCCATGTTCCTCTACTTCTTTACAGTCAGTGGGAACTCATCTTCACAGTCTGATGCGTTTAATACCATCCCCAGATAATTTCATGTCCCCCACAACAGGAAGGTAAGAGAGATGTAGTTGATTATCTTAAGGAATAAATAAGTTTCCTCTGACACTGTCTTTTAATAGTATGCAAGTGGTTTTAGCTACTTCAATACAAGATTAATTGTGAGTCTACTTGAAATGAAAAGGTTAAGAAAAACACTTGCACAATGAAGAAATATCTCAATTAGTACGGAAAGTGAATCAAACCTTAAATAGTCTGCAGAAATGGTGCTACTATTTCAAAATCCTCCTACGTTTTTGGAGGAGTTTCTTCTATTGCTTTAAAAAAAAACTTCCCTCTACTTTTAACTTCTGGAATAAACTCTAAGCTCTATCCACGCTTGAGGGAAGAGAAGCCAGCTTTTGGTTGTAGGTGAGAAGGCACAGCCACCGACTGATTCTAGTGGTTGTGACATTTCCGTTACACATCAAACAATGAGTTTCTTCTTAGTCAAAAATGGAAGAAGTCTTTCCTCCATCAAATTTCATCAAAAGAACATGCAGAGCCAAGGCAGAGCTCGGGGGAGGACAGGGCCACTCTTTATTCTTGCTCTCCTCGTTCTTGGGGAATAGGAGTTATCGATGTAACATAGGCACCACTCGGAGCCCTGAATCCAGTTGTGTCTTGGCTCACTTCCTGCCCGGGCAGCCAACTGCATTTAAACATTGCCCAGAGAGAATTAAATGATTTAGTATTTGTGATTTGTGGGAATGGAGGAATTGGAACAAGGGCTGATTAAGGCTCGAAATCTAAAGGCTCTGTGAAAGCTTTACTTGTTTATAAAGAATATTTGTTTAGATGTCTTAAAAGTAGCTATTATCAATTTTCTTTAGGTAATATTGTTTTGTATACAAAAGAGCAAGCAGTACTTATACGAAATTATTTAATTCAATTGATATCAAAGTGTACCTTGAAATACCAGAGCTGTGGCTCTACCCAATGTCAGGTTTTGAAGCCTACTCACATATAGTTTAATATAGTGTCATCGTAAGTTTAAATTTGATGGATGTTCTCAATAAGAATGAAACCACAGCATTACTCTTGCCTATCAAAATGTAGGTATTTACATTTAGTGTTAAAAATGTAAAGTGGAGTATTAGCAGATTTATTTTTGAAGCATGCCCTTCCTGTTTGTACTGTGTGAAGTTCCATGCTTTTGCTTATGTAAAAGAACCCTCTTACTTTTAAAGTTCTTCTGTCTGCTCAAAATTAAGAGGACACAGCATCCTTGGGTCTGAGTCACTGGGGATATGGTATTCTTCCTAGGAAACTGCAACTCAAGGCTGGTGGTTTTAGGTAACTGTGATGTGGCTGTTGCTTTCACATGCTTGAATTAGATTCCTAAGGACAGAAATTCTTCCTTCTCCACTACTGTGTTCCAGATCTGAGACTTATTTCTAATATACTTGGCATATTCCTTACCAATAAATGGTGATGAGCAGAGTCCAAAGTTTATAAAATGGTTATCAATTTGACCCAAGTTCCTGTCCAAAAACTAGCAGAATTGTAAAACCAGGCTGTCATTGGAAAGAGGAAATGCATCCAAGAAGATTATTTTCTTCATCAGATCAGCTCTCATTTCTCTTTAAAAGTGCATAGCTATTTATGTTTGTTTGTTTATTTGTCTGGAGACTTGATTTCACCGTATAGCTCTAGCTCCCTGCAACTCACTACGTAGCCTAGGCTAGCCTTAAACTTGTAGCAATCCTTCTGCCTCTTCTTTCAGGGTCTGGATTTATTAGACTGCACCTCTATTTTTTTTTAATAATTTCATTTTTGTGTATGTGGCACAGTGTATCCAAGAAGGATATATTTCTCTCCTGTGTCATTGACCCTTTATGTTGACCTATTGTTCTGAGGTTAGGGAACCTCTGCTTTCTTTGAAGTAGGAAGACGTCTGCTCACTTATGAGAACATCATCCTTCGCCCTTGTAAAAGGCTTGATCTGCCAAATTATATGAGTTTAAACATGATTAGCTCATTTTCTAGAGGACAGAGCCCATCTCTTTAGTTTGAAACCCATGCCTTGGTGCCTTCATGGAGGCTTTTGTGTGTTGTATAGCTGGTCTGGTATGTTCTGCTCAAGGATAGCGTCCCCTCTCATGGTCAAAATAGACCACTACTCAAGCCCTAAATCTCAGCCCAAATCTGGAAGTAGTATGCATCTATATATGTTCATGTGTGGATAAAGATCATCTCTCCCTTCTCTTTGGTTAGGGGCCCAGTGCCATAAAATTCTTCATGATGGCAACTGCAACTGTGTCTTACTTCTCCTGAGCCAGCTTGCTCCTAAAATCTAATGTCCTAGTTCTGTCAGACAGCAGGCAAATGATTATTCAGTGGGAGAAACAGTCCCTTCACATCCAAAGAGGAGGTTAGTTCAGCCACTTATCCGACTCAGACATTCATAAAGATAAATATCCGTGTAGCTTAAATGAAGATGAGGCACTAAGGACTAAGTATCTCTGCAACATGATGCTATGCCATTGGGCTGCCCAGCTTTCTTCTTTCTGCAAACACGTTATGTCAGTTTGCCTTGCTCTGCACATAGAGACAGGTGGGTGCCAGATGCCCTTGCTTGCCCCTCTCTTCCCCTCTGTACCTTCTCTAACATTTCTGAGCCATTTATTCGCGTTGGTTGTTGTGCAGGCAAGAAAGCTGTATCAAAGTTTTTTCTTCTAGTGACTTTATGTGTCAGATGCTTGTTTTAAACTATTCTGAAGAGTCTTTGGCCCCAGTCTAATTATACAGCACTTTGTCATTTGGGGTCTGAAGGTAACAAATGTGTTTATTTATACATGTGAAACCCCCAATACATGTTGGCATAGTGTCGTTGTTGCTATTACAACTCTGCTTTAATAAGCCTGGGGAGATAAATTCTTCATAATAGAATGAAAAGTATTTGCTTTTACTCAGATTTCCAAAAGTAAATTAATTTTAAAATAAATAATAAGTGCTCCACCTATTTCTTAGAGGGAAACCCATGTATGAAGTGTTTAGTGAGGGAAGACGGTTGTTAGCAATGGCAGACAAAACTTAGAGGTCAGCAATGAAAAAATAATGAAAACCAACATCTTGTAAATCCTCCAGAAAGCTTAGAACTTTGAGGTTGAAATGGATATATTCCCTTTGTTGAAGAAGGATGTTGGCACCGCCATATCCAAACCTATTTCTTGACTCCATAATAAATAATCCTTAATCCCTCTGTCACCTATTTCATTGTGTTTTAAGTGCCAACAGACTATATCTAGCAATAATAATGTCTGCTATTCACCGTGAACTTATTATAACATTTGGAGATACTGAGAAAATAAGATAACCTAGTTTATAGAGGTTGTTTTACTGAATTATCACAACAGAACAGAAAAGTGGTTTACTAACACTAATCTACTTCACAGCTGAAAAGACTCTGTGGGAAGGCCTAAGGACTCTCTCCAGGTAACATGAGTAAAAAGGGACATTACTGAGATCCAGCCAGTTCTTGATCAGGGCTGTCAATCAGATAGCTGGGTACCAGGGAGGCATAGCCCAGCAGAGGACTCCACTGAGCCAAGCAGCTCAGCCCTTCCTCAGTTTGTGTATTGTGGTAGGACTCTGGAATATCTGACAGGGTCAGAATTAGATGCAGTTTTGTGGTCCACCCACTGGATATGGAACTTCATGAATGAAAAAGGCACCATCTCTCTGCCCTAATACGACAAAGACAGAAAACATGGAACTTGATCCTTCATTCTTCACTTGGGCCTTCATGTTCACAAGATGCTTTCCCATGTCATACATGATGGTAGATATTTGTAACCTGGAGCTCTCTGGTTCCAGATGAGTCCGTCCCAGCTCTTTACCCAGACCACGCAGCTGAAGGATTTCCACACAGCCAGTGTCCATGTGCTTTTCAGGAAACTGGCTCACAAGACCTACTTCTTTAGGATGTTTATG
This sequence comes from Grammomys surdaster, assembly GCF_004785775.1. NCBI lineage: Eukaryota > Metazoa > Chordata > Mammalia > Rodentia > Muridae > Grammomys > Grammomys surdaster. Next base: position 14,676,174 of record NW_021604719.1, on the reverse strand, counting down.
TCCCTCTGAAATGTGTTCTGTCCCCTCCCTGAATGATGCATTTGGATACTCAGCTAGTGGGTTTTCTGTCATATTCTAGATTAATTAAAATGTTATTTATTCTGTGCCACTATACTGAATTAATCCAGTCACCAAGACTGTATAGACTTTAGTAGATCTCGGAAAGCAAGAGTCCAAGTTAAGGGGGTAGAACTAAAATAATGTCCTTGTTCATGGGAGGAGTCAATAGAAGTACTATAGGGATAAGTAGTTCTAAAGTAGGGATGTGCTCAACAAATAGTTTTAAAGTAGGTGTGTGCTCAACAAGTAGTTCTAACGTAGGGATGTGCTCAATTGTCATCCATGAATGGATGGATGTCCCTAAGGAAGAATAAGATGAAAACTTAAAAGTAGAGAATCAATGGATGTGGTGACAGTGGCTTTCATCCCAACACTAGAACAGCAGAGAGAAGCTTGCCCTTCTGAACACTAAAGTGTGACAAAAATCTAAAATATTTACTACAGCATTTGTGTCATCAGCTTTCTGATCTGAGAAACAGAACCCCAAGGCTTTTAAAAAAATCAGGAAGTGTCTCTGAAAGATTCTCCCCAAAGGCTGAGAATCCTCAAGCCCTCAAAGACAGTTGTTTTTTATACATCTTTGGCTTCTTTGTCTCCATATAAGGTGACATATGTTCCAATGAGATGTAAGAAGTGAGTAGGAGAGGGAGGAAGGAAATGGGTACAGGAGAGATCTGGTGGAGTCACACATCACTCAAGTACTCTGTCCAACAGGTGACTGCTTCCCAATTTTTTTTTCTTCTTGATTGTCAGGGGCATAGCATGCAAATAGCCTGGCCCAAAGACATTCAACAGAATGATCAGTAAAACAACTCATACATAATCTGTAATTAATAAGGAAAGTGATTGAGAACACAATGAATGATGTTGAGAAAACTGGATATCAAATATGAAAAAGATCAGATTAGACCATCACACCTTATACCAGTGGTTCTCAGTCTTCCTAATGCTGTGACCCTTTAATTCAGCTCCTCATGTTGTACTGACCGTAATCATAACATTATTTTCACTGCTATCTCATAACTGTAACTTTGCAACTATTATGAATGGTAATGTTAATATCTGTGTTTACTGATGGTCTTAGGAAACCCCTCTGAAAGGGTCTTTGAACCCCAAAAGGGGTCACTCTTCATAAGTTGAGAGCCACTGCCTTATACCAAGATAGACGTTCAATACTAGTATCAGTGAAGACACATGATATCCAAAGTCATCATGAAAGTTTTTGTGTAGTTCTAGGCCAAAGAAGACATACTCCAATGTCTTGTCAACCTTGAATCTATAGAGGAATACATTGGTAAATTCAACTCTATAAAAGAAAGTCAATTCTATGCTAATAAAAGAGGGAAGAACACAAACATGAATAAAAAAATGGAGATGAACACAGATTTTTCAAAATATATAAAGAAATTCTATGAAGCATTAAGAACATTTCTAATAAAAAAGATCAAATATCAAAATATATTAGGAAATTGTATGAATCAATAAGAACATATCTAATAAAAAAAGACCAAATATTTGACTGTTGACAAAGGGAATTGTTATTTGACTACTATTTTTAAACATGCTTTTCCTTACATAAAGCAAAATTTGTAAACCAATAATGAGCTGTTTTTAACTCTAATCTTTATATTTACTTTATCTAGTGTGTGTATACCTTAGTACACCTGAAGGAGTCATAGGACAGCTAGCAGATATTTGTTCACTCCTTTCACAGGGTGGGACTTGGAGTTCAAACTCAGATTGTTGGCTGGGCAACAAGCTTCTTTGTACACCACGTCATCTCACAGGTGCTGTGAGTTCTTTACTTGCAGATCAATGGGCAACATCATTGTCATGAACATAAGTTCACTGAAGTAAGTGTACATCCAAAAATAAAACTGTTCAACAACAAAACTTAACCTGGTATAAGAACTGACTTTGATACAGGCTGTAAATCAAAAGTTGAAATATCTAGATCTAGGCGGTGAGAATCCTCAGTGAGTGAAGAAATTGAATTCAGATTCCCAGCACCCAAATAAGACACTTCAGGATGGCAATGCTAGGGACAGAGAAGGGAGGGTTACTGGCACATTTAGCCAGTCACTCCAGTCCGTGAGTTCAGTAGAAACCCCTGTGTCTGAAGCGGGAAGAGGAGCCAGAGGAGGAGGATGACAACGATGGCGATGACAATGACTAGGTTAGAGAATAGAGGAAAATATTTGGCATTGACCTCTGACCTCCACATGCATACACACCTGCACACATGCTTCTGTACCTGCACACCATGCATTCAGGCATACACCATACATACAGGCACACACCATGCATACAGACACACACAGGCAGGTTACACTTTTAAATTCTGTCATCACCCTTCAATTACTGGAGGTCAGGCCTCTATCCCTGCCTTCACAAGATTAGAATCGCCACAGCCCTTCTATACTTAGAGAAGGGAGGAAATGTCAGGGGCAGCCCTGCTTATATACTGAAGGCCTAAAATCAGCCATAGGCCTAAAATCAGCAATAGGCCTGTCATACATGTACACTAACACCTAGTCTTGGGTCTCTGTGGAAAAACATTGAAATAGATGGCTATAAGCTATTGTAAACAGGCAGCTTTTGTGGAAATTTACCAGCCTGAGAAGTCATAGACCTTGCAAATAGGTAGCCTTGACAGATAATACCAACTTAGATAAGGACAAGTGAATCACAGGCAGAATCATAGTGACCTGTCCCCTGAACCTTCACCCAGCCAATACCCTGTTCTGAAAGACATCTATACTCCCCCTGAACACCTACGCTCCGGTGTCATCCCCTTCCCCATGTCTTGCCTTTTTGTGTTTATAGCCCCTGTGTGAATAAGTGAAAATTATGAGTTGATTTTTAAAAAAATAAAAAATAAATAAAAGATGAAAGCCTAACTAAAGCAAAATAAGTAAATAAATAGACAAATTCTGTCATCATAATTTTATTTTAATAGTTTTATAACCAAGTAAGAGTAAACATGGAGATGGAAAGGATGAGTTAGGTATGAAGTATTATTCAGCATGTCAGAGGGAGGGAGGAGATCAGAGTACCTGTAGCACATAGTCAGTGCCTGTGCATCAGGACAGTAGGAGCTATGTCAGCACCAGGACATTAATGACTCACCGTGAGGTAGTCGTCCTGCTCAACTTTTTTTAGATATGATTTTTATGTGTGTCATAAAATGCAGCATTTTTATGGCAAAATTTATTGCGATTTGTTGATATATCCTTTTAGTGGGGATGGACATTCAGTACAGCATCCAATAAGTAAGCTTTTCCCAGGTGAGCAAATTTTTTAAAAAATGTAGTTGGCATACTAGAGCATATACTTGCACAGTCTGATAAAGCTGGTGAGGTCAGTGACGTGCTGATGAGAGAAAGTAGAACCAGTTGATCTGTTACTTCCGACTTGGTCTCTCAGCCTGGTTCTACTCCTCATGGCCCAGTTAGTTTCATCCAAATCAAGGCCATGAACATTTGAGACTCAGATAACTAAATCTGTTGAGCATAAGACAGTGATTAGGAAATTACTCTTTGCTCAATACAGGGATATTTTCTCAAATGTTAGAAACCAGTGCTGTTCACCAGGGCTAGTGTGTCTTCAAATCATTTTACGCAGTATTGAAAACTGGTAAAGTAAGCACCTGGTTCTTGTAGCTGAATGTCTGTTGAAGATCACTGGAAGAATCAAGAGCCTCCAAAACACCTTTTTCATAGTTGCAAAGCTATGTATGGTAATGTCAGAAGACTGAGTCTTCCAAGGAGTGAAAGGACCAGAGGGGTGCTTTGAACCTAGACTTTAATGCTCAAAATTCTAAAGTGAATTCTAAACTATATCTCAATGACATTTACCAAACTGGTGGGATGATGGATGCCACAGGCAAGTTGCCGTCACTTTCCCCTTAAGTAATTATAATGGACAGTTAGGAAAGGTTCTCCAGGCACTGTTGGTGAGAAGGTAAAGATCTCAATTTTGAGTTTTCTCAAAATAGAAGGTGCTGTAAGCTTTGTGCCCTCCACAAAAAGGATCACTTTTACCAGAATCATGAATTCAGAAGTCTGATTTTTGAGTCGCTCTTTTCTAGCGTAGAGACTGAAATCATACCCAAATCCTTGCTCACGTGAAGACTGTATTAGAGAAGAAGAGATGAGAAGCTTGCAAATCTACATAGCTAAACACAATCAAATCAACAGGGGAAAAGGCAATTTATAAAATGATGTCATAAAATTGTATTAGTAATTAGTCACTAAGATGCTGCTGTTTGGTCAAAGATCTGAGGTTGTGAAGGAGTCAAGCATGGCTGGCTGGGAAGGAAAACTCTTGTTATATTCTATCCGGATAGTGGCCATTGTCAAACTGAGGCCAGGGCACGTCAGAAGTTTGGAGGAGATATTAGGAGATCTTCATTCTTGGGAAAGTGAGCAAGAGAAGGAACATGGAGCCTTCATCATGAAGATAATTCAGTCTCATCGAAGCCTATGAAGTGTTTAAGTTTCTGTGAAACCTGTCGAGATACATTCCTCATGAGTTAGCAGCAGTGAATTGTTTCCTACATCATCAGGTGGTCAGTGGTGCAGGACGGATGTGTCTCCATCAATTAGAGGGATCAACTGATGAGGTTCATCTGCAAAATTAGTAGGCTACAGAGTCAGCCATCTTGACTTTTGTCATTTTCCACAGAAAATGCTAGAAAATAACTCTATTTTTTGTGATTTCCAGCATTTCCTTTATAAGCTGAGCCTGAAGAGTGACCCTTCCATATTGATATATCCAGTTACACAATCCATTTTTATATGTACACAAATAGTGTTTATATCATACAATAAATATGCAGCTACTTTTTGAAGTGCTGGAGATTGAAAACAGGGCCTTGCTCATTCTGAGCATGTGTTCTGATTTGCATGTGTATCCCTCAAGCTGTGTACCCTACTTTAAAAATTAAAGATATAACCTGTTATGAGAATTTTCGAGATAAAACACAAGGAAAATACAATTAAGAAACATTCTTTATAGGAATTGTACATAGTATGTATGTTTTAGTGAATGAACATAGAGATTCCATTAAGGCCCTTTTCTTTCTAGAATATAAGAAAAGCACAGAGGTAGATTACCACTCCTGACACTGTACTGCTGCAGAGAAATGTAGAACTAAGTTCATTTTCATTTGAGACCATTTATATAGAAGGTAAAAATAAATTACTCTTAAATGTATCATTAGAGTGTTGAGGACGACCCAACTTCTTTAGGTTTCTCAAAGTGTTTTGCCACAATGCTTTTTGAAATATCAAAGTTTTATGTCCCACATACTAATGAGAACAGGAGTACACTGGTGCTGAATTCCTGAAATGTTGCCAAGCCCAAATGGCTGTATAGTACATTTAACTTTGGAATTTCCTGACTTTGGTTTTATCCAACCTTAAAAGGAGACTTTCCATTCATCTTCTCTGCATTGGGGATTTTCAAGGAACTTGTGAAAGGTGGGGAATAGGAGCAAAAGAAGTCTGAGAGACTCCTGGAATATGGTTCTGGGGCTGAGTGTTCGCTAAGCATGAGTTTGATCCCCAGAGCTGGGAGTAAGAATATAAACCAAGAAAAATGTCAGAAGACAATTTAATAGAGCTCGGCCCCATTGTTAGAGGCACTGTTTTACAATGAGTAGCTTTCATCCTGTTGAATCTTCAGCATTTTAAAGTAATAAATAATAATTGGTTCAATTTATCCAGAAGTCCATGTTCTAAATGTAATATTGTTTCCCATGTGTCTTAAGTTTGGATTAACAAAGGATAACAAAATATTTTTACCCCAAATAAAATGATTGGGGGTGTGTGCAGTTAGCCATTGTCGGTAAATGACTGTGCTCTCCAAGAAAATGATTTTGGAATGTAGATCAAAAACTAAAGCTCATGTTGTCTGACTATATTATCAGTAGCCTTTATGTATTTTGAAGTGGAAATTGTTTCCATAATGTTGTCACAATGCTACAAAACATCATGATGGCATTGTCTCTTGCTGCTAATACTTTGTGCCTGAGTTACTCCAAACTAGTGTCTAGGAAGATGAAGCACTGACTTCAGGCCAATGGTAAATCATTTATGAAATTTTTCAATAGAAGCCTTTTAAAAAACACTATTATGAACATGAAACTGTGAAAAAGTTCCACTAGCATCCATTTAAGTTCATGTACAAAGAACATTTCAAATGTACTTTCCTAGACTGACAGAAATAGAAAAAAGGGATCAAGAAATTAGATAGATAGATAGATAGATAGATAGATAGATAGATAGATAGATAGGTAGATAGATTCTTTGCTGATATACAGATTCAGATTTATAGAGATTGGTTAATCTGTTCATATATAGATAGATGATAGAAATATAGATGTGTAGATCCCTAAATAGATAATTATATGTAGATGTTGATGGTAGATAGTTGATAGATGATAGATATATTGGATAAATATATGATACATAGATGAATATAGATGATAGATAGATAGATAGATAGATAGATAGATAGATAGATAGATAGATAGGCTGATAGGATAGATAGGTGATAGGTAGATAGATAGAAGATAAGCAGATAGATAGATGAATAGATAGATACTGCAGCATAGCCCTGAAGGGACATAGGACACTGATGTGAAGCTATAGACTACAGCCCTTTCTTCACAGCCCCTGGTGTTCACCACCCTGGAAGAATGTCCTTCCCTTCCATTTTTTCCATGACTGCTATCACTCTCCAGCTTTTCACATAAACTCTTAGAATTGTCGATAGTCATTCTCTAGTTTCTCCCTTCCCTGCTTACCTTCCAGGCTCCTTTGTTCCCTGACACATTCATTTCAGACACAGGTACACAGTTCCTTAGATAAAGTGTGTACACTTTCTCTCCACCTCAGTTTCTTTCAGTCTGCTTTACCTATGTGCTCCTCTCTCAGTGTCTCACGGGGATCCCTTGATCTCTGTTGGTCCCACTCTATGAGTTCTCGTTCTGCTAGGCACTATACAAGCTTTCATACTCTCACACCATCTTGCCCTCAGATCTTGTACTTTTCTTTGGGTCACCACTGCTAGCTTCCAGAGTCCTTGGTTTTGGCTCAGCCTATCACTTTGACATGCTATTTCTGGTCTAGGAAAATGTTTATCTTGTATTCTGAAACCAGCCAGATTCTTTCTTTTTGGTCGTCAGATATTTTTCTGTCAATGTTGTGTGCTTGGAATCAAGGCAAGGGAGCAGAGTGCTTACCAGACCTGAGTGGAAGTCAAGATCTGCATGTGTAACTGTCAGTGCAGGTGACTTCTGAGCACACTGGGGGTTTCTGACATCTGTCTTCTATATCCCTCTATCAAGAAAATGGGAAATATCTGGTGGGAACTTTTTAAACCTAAAGTTTTCTCCACATCCTCATTTTCTATCTCCCCCCACAGCCCCGTCTTTGGTGAAATGTCTTCCAGTTTTTCCAAAGAAATTTATCCTCACTTCTCACTTAACCTCATTCTCTCTCTGTGCAACTTTGAATTCCTGCCTCCACTAGCCATTAATTCAAGCTGCTGATATAACAAAACTAAATCCATCCTAAAGGCTGCAATAGTCTCCTTACTGTCTCTCAGTCACCTCTCACCACACTGCTTTCTGTAGACTTCTGTAGATAGATTGTCCTCAAAGCTGGTGTGTAGCAGCTACCCCAAGCTGCTCCCTGCCTGTGATTGTCTTTCCTTTTCTGGCATTGTGTTTGTTCTCTCCAGTGCCTGGTAAGCATCTGAAAGTGCATGACTCAAAGTGATAGGAGCTGAATATTCAACAGTCATCAGAACTCAAGTCATCAGAGATACTCTCTCATGCTCAAACTCTTTGTCCCCTGGCAGTAATGGTTAAAAACACAGACTCTGGAGGAAGCAATGCAAAAGCTCCAATTTTAACTTAAAGAAGCTGGAAAGATGAAGGAGTCCCCCATGGCAGCGGGGGACTTGAAAGGTGTGTGGCTGAGCTGTTGAGCTCTCTTTAAAGCCTTTGTGTAGTGCTTAGGCAGAACCTCTTTTTCTTCTTGATTCTACTGTGATCTCTCCTCTCTCTATTTTATAACTTCCATGTGGGGAAAATTTAAGAAGGCCGCCACAGCAGCGCAAGCCCCAGAGGGGCTTCCGCCGCTGTGGTGGGTCCCACATTAGAGAAGAGGTCCTATGGTTCCAGCGACCTGAGGGCCTTGGCAGCGGCAGGCCCCAATAACACGAGGAAGTCCTTGGTTCCAAAAAGATTTATTGTCATGGCGGATAATAGATGGATCTAGGCGTACCCCCCAAAAACTCAGGGCAGTCCTGAGTTATATAGGGAGGGAGAAAGGGGGAGGATCTGGGGGAGGAATGTTTAATTTGCTGTCCTCTGGCCTTCATTAGTATGTAAATCCCTAGGGCCTGAGGCCTATAGCCTGGTCTATGTGACTCTATGGAGATCTATGTGACTGCTTTTCAGGATCCTGGATGATGGGAGGGACCGAACTCCTGCCGGTTCTCTCGCAGAATTCCACGGAGAATCTCGGGGTTCTAGCCACCTGCTCAACCATGACCCAGGATACCCTTACGCAGTCCCACACTTCCATCCTGCTGATTTTATCTATTCTGATGGCCTCATCCTCCTAGATTCTTGGCTGGCAATCACTTGCCAAAATTTACCTGTTTCACTGTAACTTAGAAGAGACCATGGGTTTCCCCCTCAAATCCATTCTATCTTGCTTTACTGGTTTATTAATTCTGGCTCATTAATGAAACGTGCTGTGTCTTCCTTTTACCCTTCCTTCTCATGTTCGTGGTATTCTTGACATGAACAATTCCTTTTCCCCCTGAGTCTTGATCTCATCAACTGAAGCTTGATGACCTCTACTGCCCCTGTCTGCATTATTAACTCTGTTCTCTTATTTACCAGCACCTGCAAGTCTTCTTCATCAGCAATGAACCTTTGGTCAGCCTTCACCTCACTTTCTAAGATCTAATTGCGACATCTTTGCTCTGAAACAGGGAAAGTAAAGTGCTCTAGGTCTTTCTCTTTACCTTTTCATTTTTTCTTCTAAATGAATGATCTCAACTCACGGGAAAGCCCATTCCTCACTCAACAGATTCCCTTCATAGTTTGGATCTCACTATTTCTGACCTGGAAAACACTTCTTGTTCCTCTATAGGTGGAAGTTTTGTCATAATCTTTAAGGTCCTTTATCAGATACTGTGACTCCCAAGTATTCATTTTGAGTGTCAAAACTGAATTGAGTTAGAATTCTGCTACAGCATGCTGTTGTATTTCAAGGAAATCCGACATCTTGTGATTTGCTCTATATCCATCTTCTTAGCAGATTACAAATTCCTGGTAGTTACAGACCATGTATAATTAGTTCTTGGTATGTGACAAATCAAAGGCTTTTAATCAGCAGTAACTTCTTTGTAAATGAACAACAAGCATCTAATCGGTACTTCATTGTTTAAAGAATTAGAAGGTGTCTATTGTCTTGCTTGTTCCTTGACTATTTGCATCTATTGTATTGCTAGTTCCTCAACCTAGAACTGACCTTAATACTTGCATGTAATTAAAATAGTACAAAAACAGATTTGGAAAAAAATGTTTAATCAAAAAAAAAAGAATTAGAAGGCTCTTTTAAAGCATCATTTTGATTATTATTTTTTATTCCAAAGAAATTGCTTGAAATATTTTGTTTTTTAAGGAAAATCGACGTCAAGAAGCTAAAGAGTCTGTGTTTGTTTAAACTCATGTCTCATTCAACTTTTTCCACAAAACATAGGTGATGTATTGATAACTAGAACGAATGTCTATGAATTAGAGTTGAAGCTTCAACAATGATCATTTAGAAATGATACAGTGACGTTTCCTGATTTTCTATATGTTTTTACTGTATAAGGAAAACTCACAAGATTTTAGGTATTGTATTTTTCAAATGTCTCATAAATATATTGCATGTAAGAGAAAACAATTTTATGCTAACCCACTGACTGGTCTTGACATTTAATGTGCCATCTTCTATTGTTATAGTAATAAGGTAATGAGTATCACTTCATCCTAAACAGATAAATTTAGAAATCTGAATTTAGTATGGCATGGAAAAATGTCAAAGACTTCACAAAGATCAAGAATCCTGGTAGAATTTCTCTTAAGACGGGAATTTAATTGGCAAACACGTTGATTTGTGAAAATCTCATTTGTTTAAAATCTGGAAATAAGAAAATGAGGTCCTGTGTAAAAATAACTGTGCTTCGTTGTCAGTAGCAGGTCTTCTTCCACAGGTGAGTGGTTATATATCACTATCAGTTAAGATCTGTCCTAAGAATGTAAAATTGGCTCAGCATCTTTAAATGAATCCACATAGAATATCAGAGTAGATGAAAGATCACGATCTCCACAAAAAAAAAAAAAAAATTGCAGGAAAACATGAAAAACAACAGAAACCAAACCCTGATTGAAAAGATCTACACATCAGGAATTTCTTGAAAAGGCTTTCACCCTCGATCAAGTGCCTTCGTGTAAAATAACAGCCAACATCTCCTTAAATAATATAAGAATGTTTCTCTAACAGCAGGAAAAAAACAGAGTCTGCTTCCACCATGTCTACTCAGTTGTGGTGGAAGCTGTAGCCAGGGCAATTAGGTAAGAAAAGGAATAAAGGGAATTAATTAGAATAGCAGAAGAAAACTATAACAGTTTCTCTTTGGCTCAAGGGATAAATTCCAGACATCCTAGTGGATGCCTGAATCTATAGTTGGTATTTGTCTGTTTCTGTCTCTCTGTCTAGATAGCTTTCTCTTTACATATTCATATATAGTACTTTTCATTCATATATATATGAATATATATGTGCATATATATATATGCATATATATATATATATATATATATATATATATATCTGTGGTAACATTTAACTTATACATGAGACATGTTAACTAGGCGCAGTAATCACATTAGCACAATATTAAGAAACTTAGAGGATTCTTGAAAACAGGGTGCATCAAGGGGACAAGACAAGAGAGTGTATACAGTGTGGATGTGCTCAGTGATGGGGTGTTTGAATCCTAAGTAAGACTCAAGGTTTTATCCTACTACTCAAAGTAAACACAATGGTCTGTTTCCATTTAATGGTTTAGACTCAGCATGTCTAACTGAAATCACAGAATGTTGAGTCATGTATAAGAGGGGTGTTGTGAACAAGCTGTATCGGAAACAAGATACATGTACATATGCCTTTCCTCAGTGTCAGAATGTATTGAATAACAATATATTTACAAAGTACAGGGCTTTCAAAACTGACAATCTGCCTAATTATCTTATTTTTCTCAGTAATCTGGTTGAGAGGAACACATTCCTTTATTCCAGGCTTAGTTACTGATTTTAACTCTTATATTAGAGCTCACATAACACACACACACACATACACACACTTGTGTATGTGAGTGTGTGTGTGTGTCTGTCTGTCTGTCTGTCTGTCTATCTATCTGTCTGTGTGTCTGAGTGTTTTTACATGGGATACAAACTGGATAAAGGGATAAAAGGACTACAGAAGGTCTTTCAGAGATTTCAGAAGTACGCTGATAAAAATGCAAGCATCTATAATGCAAATCTATATTGATATGATAACGAACTACAGGTAAAAAGACAAGGCCTGGTCACTAACCAGAATGAACAGGTGTATGGGCAGCAGGTCCAGAGGCGCACATAGGAGGATGAGCAGAAGGCAGTTGAGTAGGTTGCATCAATAATGGGCCTTAGCTGAGGAATAGTAGGAAATCCTCTACCTATTGACCCTTGATGTACGAACATGATGACAGGTCAGAGGTTGAAGGGGTCATTGACATCACCCTCTTAGTATTGAGTATCTACCTCTTCACAGGGTCCATGCAAGGGAGTTTTATGAACCCCTCTCATGAGTCCATTGTACGAGATAATTCTTGACCCTGGTCTCCCTGATACGGTGCCCCCACAGTCTTCGTTTACCGTATTACATATTAATAAGGTGGTAGGAATAAGTCATGTATCAGTCTGTGCTGTGTGGGTGGTACTGGATAGGTGGTGGTCCGTGTTAACGTACCCAGGCTCACAGTGATTTCCCATCCTCAGGATGTAGTCAGAAGTTGCTTGAGAGATAGAGTGTTCTAGGATGAGGGACAAACTGAAAACCACTGTTTATACCATGAATAGTTTAGAGTAGGACACAGCCTGGCCTCCACATGGCAAATAATGTTTCTGTATTGTGGATAATGTGCTGAGCAGCCAAGGTACCACACAAATGCAGTGGGACATCCCCTAAGGAGCCTGCAGTATACTCTAAAGAGGTACTAGAGCTGGTAAACTGGGTCATCACTGCTGCAGCTCAGCATCAACATACAAAACAAATTTTGTATACAGTAAGAATGAGCATTCTGAAGTGGAAATTAAGGGAATCGCATTAATAATAAGATCAAGAAGAATGAAATGCTTTGGAATAAGTTTGAAAGGAATCAAAAATCAACATACTGAAAACTATAAATATTGTTGAAGTCTAAATAAATGGAAATATATTCTACTTTTATAAATTGGAAGGCTTTTTAAAAAATATTTATTTATTTTACGTATGTGAGTACACTGTCGCTGTCTTCAGACACATCAGAAGAGAACATCAGATCTCATTTCAGATGGCTGTGAGCCACCATGTGGTTGCTGGGAATTGAACTCAGGACCTCTGGAAGAACAAATGGTACTCTTAACCCCTGAGTAATCTCTCCCAACCCCAAATTGGAAGGCTTAACATTGTCAAAGTGTAAGGAGAAGCCAGAGAGTATACTAGGAATAAAACCATAAACCCCACCCCAGTGACACACCTCCTCCAAGAAGACCACACCTCCTAATCCTTCCCAAGCAGTTTCACTGAGTACCACATAGTCAAACATATGAGACTATAGAGGCTATTCTCATTCATAGCACCACAAAACTCAATAATAAAATGTCATTTTTTAAATAGACAAAGAAATTAAATATATTTTTCTTCAAAGAAGATACACAAAAGGCCTAGAAGCACAAAACAAAAATATCAACAGGATATCATTAGGGGAATGCAAACCACCCTGAAGTTTGATAGCACTCCACCTCTATTTTAAAAATAACTCCCCCCAAAATACCTGCAACAGACAAGAGAGAATAACAAATGTAGCCAAAGCTATGAGAAACTGGAGTGCTCATATACTGTTAGTGGGAGTGTAAAGTATCACTGCCTCTTTGAAAACAGTTGGTCTTCACAACTCCCTAGATTTCATGTCCATGGCAAGTTTGTGTCCACTGGCACCAGAATGTAAACCGTCCAAATATCAACAATGGATGAGAGGCTGCAGAGTGTATTCAGTGACCCCATGAAACAAGACACACCACAGCACGGAGCAGCTTTGCAAATGTCAAGCTTCCTGGAAACATCCTGTCATAAGAGACCACATCCTTTATGATCTCATCTGCATGGACTGTGCAGAATAGCCTGTTGCGTAAAGACGGAATCTATATTAATGGTTTCCTGAGTCTTACAGGAGGCTGTGGAGAGTGATTAACAGTGAAGTGGAATTAGCTGAGGGAAGGGGTGGGCAGTGAACGTGTCATAAAATTAGGTTGGAGTAATGGTTGTGCAGTCTTACACTATATTTTAAAAATCAGAATTTAGTGAGCTGAGTGTGTGAACTATTCAGTATAGGAGTTATTTCTCAGTAAAACCACCCATACACAACACAACTCAGAGTGCAGTTCATACATGTTGTGCTTTCAAAACCTACGTAGGAGAACGCAAGCATGAGTTTTCCATTTGCAATTCACTTTATCAGATCAGCATTGCCCTATTCTGACTTAAAAAAAATACATCAATTGATTGTACATCACATCCCAGCTCATGGATTTACCTACTATCCACTAATATACATTAAGAAATAGAAATTTGATATATAACAAAAACATTTATATATCTAAAAAGTTTGGCAGATTGTACCTACTATATACAGGCCATTGGCCCAGGTGGGAAGGAAGTATTCTGGCAGTATTTTATAAATGAAATCACTTATGTTATTTGCACTGAGTTTTCTGGAGCAGGTGCTGAGGGGGGCTTTTGAATATGCTGTGTCCCTGTTACAGCAGAGCATACCAGGACAGCGTTCTTAGGAGTTGGTGATATCTGTGATCCCTTCACTCACTAAGTTAGCATCATATCCTGCTAAGAGTAGGATCTATGAGAACATGAGTTTCTGTGGCTTGTTGATCAGAAAGCCATCAGGTGGTTTTCTTTAGACCCTGTTTTGTTTTTTTCTGGAAACCTCATGTCCATATTCATCAACTCCCCATACACTCTGAATTTCCTCTTACTTCCCCTTCCCTCCCCCTGTTTCCTGGGCCCTTCCTCTGTCTCTCTGCCCTCTTACATCCTGGTCTCTTCTTCCTGGGCTTCCATCTCCTCTCTTCTTGAATTTTCCTTTAGGTATTGATGGTTCGCACAGCTGCTTCTTTAAATTCATCTCTATCAGTTTCTCCTTTTTTAACTCCCACCCACTGATACACCTAATACAAGCTGTGTACTTTATAAACTGTGTAAGTACACGTGCAGAAATTAGCCCTCAGCTGAATTCCATACCCAGAACTTGAGTTGTATAGTTCATTAGTCTACTCTCCTCACACCAGACTCTTCTTCGGTTTGGCTCCCCCTTCTCTGTGTCCTGTTCCCTTTTAATCATTATGAACCATCTATCTGTCAGTCAAGGTCGATGTCTAACACATCTTCTCAGTGATAAAGTCCTGTCACTTTGTCCTGTTTCCTTCTTAACTTTTTCTCTTCTTCCTCAAGCCTAGCTTCAGGCATCCTGCAATATTTTTTTCCTTCATGTAACACTCTTGTTTTATCTAAAATCTTTCTTAGAAAGAAGGTAGACTGGTCCTTCAGAATAAAAGCTCTACAGGTGATGCTCCAGGATTTGGCATGTGTCTTCCTAATTATGCAGTTTACCCCAAAGTTTCCCGGCCATCCATGCCCATGAGAGTCCCAGTCCTCAACAGTGCAGTCTTTCAGACTCACCCACACTCTTCTACTTCCTGTTATGTATTAGTCTAAACTTAGTTGCGTTGAGGACTCCAGGTTTATGCTGGTAAAGACACTCCTCAGACTAAGGAATTATTCAAGCATTGCCTGTGAGACAATTTGAGATATTAGGATGAAAGGGAAGATTTATGGGAACATTCTTGGAGAGTTTTTCTTCCTCTTAAGAGATCAGAGACCCTGTAAAGACAACCTGTGTTCTACTGGATGGCCTAGCCAAATATCCAACTATGCTTGCTGTAGCCCACCTCACCTCAGTAGGGAAAGCAGGTAGAAGATACTGTCGGAGAACAGAAAGGCTGTCACCAGATGTTCAGGTCTGTAATCAACTACTCAAGCTTCCCTATTTTCCAAAACCTTTCCAGGAAACAGAATTTGGTAAAGGAAAATGGGTATTGCCAGTTTAGCCATGCCAGGGGACGAATCTAGTTTTTCTCTGTTCCATGCCTGTATCAATTCACAGAACCTTAGAATTCATAGTAAAGTAATACAAAGAAGAGACTGTTTAGACAACTGGGTGTGTAACAGTTTAATCTGCACTTTTGCGGGGCGCAAGGGAAAGATCTTGACCCCATCCATTCTCAGCATGTCATCTTGATTCTCCTATATTTGTACAAGGTTAATGTGGTAGAACATCAGCCCAGGTGTCTTGTGACCCCAATAGGAGACATTGACTTAACCAATCCTGAGATCCATGTTACCTGGACTTTCAGCCACGATGTTGTTAAGTCTCTGGCTTGTGTACAGGTCAGTCTTTCTGAGATTTGAAAAGTAAAGGTCCCAACTCACTTTAAAAGTTCAAAATGTTCAAGATGTGGGAGAAGCATAATAGATATGCTGAATGGTTTTACCTTTTCCCTTGTATAGGACTGCCATCTTTAAACACATTCGCTTCTACTGAGTCAGTGTATGTGATGTTCATTGATGTAGGCCTTGTTCCAAATCTGATTATAATTTAAAGTTCTAAAGAAATGACTTATAAGAGAACTAAGTTCATGTAGACCACTGAACATAAAATGTTAATGCTAACTTTTGTTAGGTAAATACATACTAGGCAGTGTTATACTGAAATCTACCATGTCTGGACCATTATTATGTTTCTGTGGTTGGTTGGTTGCTTGCTTGCTTGTCTTGTTTTCACCTATCTCTATCAATCTTAAAATTTGGGGAGTAATTTGCTTAATTAAAATAAGTTTTTAAAAAATCGTCTTCTTTTTATAGAACCCCTCATAACAGAATGAATCTATTTTGAACCCTGTCTTTTAAGGCTTCTGTCTCATTCTAAACACACAGAGATTTTTTTCTAATGCATATTTTCACAGAAAACCCCAATATTGAAAGTCATAGGATGCTGGTTAGTTTGTATCATGTTAACAAAAAATTCAAGTCAACTGGGAAGGTGATAATTTGTTTCAGGGATTGCCACCATCAGATTGGCCCATAAGCAACTCTGTGGAGCATTTTCTTAATTGACAGATGTGAAAGAGTACACCCCACTGTGAGTGGTACTATCCTTGGGCAGATATTTTAGGTGGTAGAAAAAGGCACACTGAACAATCCATGAGGAAAAAGCCAGTAAACAGTGTTCCTCTGGATGGATTAAGTGTATTAGTGACCAACTCTAAGCCACCAACAATGCATTGATATTACACCAAGTACAGAAAACTGTTTCTGCCAGGAGTAATCCAACCAAGAGCAAGTACAGATAGATTTTCTACTTCACACTCCCTGAGTCTTCTGTCTCCTGTCAGTTTGCTGTAGGAGTCTGAATCCTTGCCTGTATCTGTGTCTGTGTCTGTCCATGTGTCTGTCTATTGTGTCTGTTTGTTTGTCTCTCCCAGAGGGCTTTGCTCTGTCTTTATTGAACTGTACAGAAAGCATTGCATGGGAAAGGAATAGGATAATTTACAGAAACCTTTAATGGAGTTTTACAAGAGATTAAGTCACTGGCTCCAACTGAACCCAACTGACCCAGACAGCAAGCATCATTGTTTATCAACCAATATCCATAAAAGGTTGCTTCCAGCCTTTATGGTTTATTTTAGGAAGTTATTCATAGCTTCTGCATTTGCTGATTTCAGCAAATGATACACATACATTATTTGGGTTGGAGCATGGAAGAATATATTACTCAAGATTACAGCTATGTAAAAGTTGTTTACATGGGAAACCTGAGGCAGGTAAGATTAACTGTTACATTATTCTCTTAAAAGCAAGTTAAACAAACTTAAGTGAGTAAATGTAAGTAGCTATTTTAAATCTGAAGTGACCTCTAGATCTATTATTAACTTTGGATGTGAGGTCCAGCAACGGTTCCAGTCTCTTAGAATATAAGAGATATTTTTGTAATATTGCATTAATTCCCCTTCACCATGATGTCAGCTTCGGTTCCTGTGTCCCGGTTCCTTCCTTGAGTTCCTGCCTTGGCTTGCCTCATTGATGGAATGTATAAGGCTGTAAGAAAAAACAATTTCTTTCCTTTGTTTTTGGTCAATGTTTTATCACAACAGAAATATTTGTTTATATCCTAGATATTTCTTCCAAAAATACCTCCCCTCAAATGTCAAACATCTTTCACTTTTTGGTTTTGGACAAAAATTATACTTTATTAGGAAATGCTTGTAAATGAAAGTTAATGTTCAGATGAAAGACATGAGATCTTATAATTTTGTTAATCCTAAACTACATAAATTCTTGGATTATTGGTATTTCGAACAATGAAGAGACTATGGATGTGCAGGGTTTGGCTTGCCTTTGTGCTGCCTGCTGTACATCAGGCTATTCTCTGTTTTGGTCTCACCTTGGGGAGAGGTGATTTATCACAGTATTTGTTGATTGCAGCCTATCTACACCTGCTTCATCTCCATGCCCCCTCTCCATTGTCTGAGAGCACAGAGCAGGAAGATGTCAGTGCAGGATGCAATGGTTCCTAATTTGCACATGTGGTTTCATTTTGCTGGGTGAAGGCTGACGGAGGGCTAGTACTGCATTTGCTCCTCATTTGTGCAGGCAATTCATGTTAGGATTCTGATCTCTCAGGGGATTGGTAGGTGTAGATTTGTGCCCCTGTCCTTCAGCAGCTATTGACTCTCAGATGAAGATACTATTTTAGATGACATCTGAACGTTAGCCATCTTTTTGAAGAACATACGAAGGAGATAGCAAAGCCCATGGTTGCTTCTTGATACAACCAATTAGCCTGTCGATTTGTCAGAATAAATGAGTAAAAGGTAAATGAGTGGACCCACAGAGGGAGACCAAAAGCGGTCGGCTAACTTTGTGTGCTATTATTTAAATTTTTGAATTTAGAAACAAACTGTCTCTAATGCTTTCCACTTCATAGTTTTAATTACTTTCTGATCGAGAATTTCATACTTGTATATGATATCTTTGATCAAATGTCCACTCACTCTACCCTCCAGTTCTTTCTCCTTCTTCCTATTTCTCCCCCAACTGGTTTGTTTTCAAACCCACTGAGTCCACATTGTACTGCTTGTGTGCGTATGGGTGTAAGGACAGTGTATTCAGGAACAGCTTCTCAGGGACCAAATCCCTAAGAAAACTGGCTCTCCCTTCTCTAGTGCATAGCACCTCAACTAATGGCTTTAAGGTCCACCTTCCATCTCTATACTGGGATTTTTGGCTAGCTTCATCTTGGGCATGTTGTCAGTGGGCCCTGGAAATTCATGTAAACTCTATGTGCACTGCCATGCTCAGGACATACTGTTTCACTGTGGAAGTTCACCACCCTTTACAACCTTCCCATTCCTGCAGTGATCCCTGAGGCATGCGGGGGGGGGGGGGGGCGGGCCGCCGGGGGGGGGGGGGGGCGGGGTGGCGGGGGAAGGGCGAGGGGTCGGTAATTATGGAGCTTAACCATTTTCCCTTGCATTTATAATTAAAATGCAATTATTTCCCGTCTTTTAAATTGAGACATTCTGAAAGAATGTATACAACACAAGAGGACAAGAACATAAAAGAAACAAAACGTTCCCATTTACTTTGATTTTAAGTAATTATGTTTATGACCTTTATAATTGCTTCCTCTATTCATTGGTCTTTACTACACCAGTTTCTTTGCAAACAATGCCAACAGTTGGGTATCCCTGGCTGGATTCCTCCCAGTGGCTCATTTCCTTTTGTAAAAGGGATTAGGGTTCAGCTCCCAGTGTGCCTAATTGAGGTTTTGTTTGACTTTCCACCTCTCTCTGCTCAGGGGATTAAAAGAGAAGTACAGGAAAGCTTAGAGAAATGCTCAGGTTTCTCTGCTTTAGGAACAACTTAAGAAAAAACAGACTTTTGTTCCTGTGAAAGGAAACAGTTCATTCCCAGAATTAAGCACAGAGAACCTCAGTAGGAAAAGTAGGGCCTTCCCAGTACCTCTCGGGTTTTTCCTTTGCCATAGTTCTATATTGTTTCAAATTGAAGTTATTCCCAGAATGTCAAATATACTCACGCTCATATGCACCTACCAAAAGCACATCCTACAGCCAAATAGGAAAAAAATAATAATCTGAGACCATTTGTTGGTTCCAATGATTATTGTAAAAATTAGCTATATATTTCTATTTAATTATTCCATATTTAAGAGGTAATTGTATATGTGTTTTCTGAAGGGCCCTGGTAGGATAATTCCCCCGTTGATGTAAAATAGAAACTAAAACTTTGACATCTTTACTTATTTACAATTTAAGTTGCATTCAAGCGGAAAGGGCAATATAGAGTTTGTTTTAGTTGGCCCTGTTTTGCTGCCCTGGGAGATGCTCTCAACTCAGTTCCCATAGATACGTGCGAGAAATTCCTCAGGGCCTGAAAGAAGACTATCTTCAGGGTTATATGATCCTCCTAATCAGCCATGAGTGCTCTCATAGTTTGGAAATCCTTTTGTTTAACGAAGGCCTTTCTCAATTATCTTCCCTTGATTAGACATTGATGAGTGCAGCGTGGTTCCTGGGGTCTGTGAGACCGGTGACTGTTCCAACACCGTGGGAAGCTATTTTTGTCTCTGTCCCCGTGGCTTCATAACCTCAACAGATGGCTCGCGGTGCATTGGTAAGCCTTGTGTTTTGAAGGTACAATACACGGCTTCTTTATAATGACAGAACAGCCCAAACAGGTATGAGGATGGTAATGATTATAAAAACCATTGGGAGAGCATATGGAAGGGTTGTTCTAAGGCATTAATAGTATTTAGCATCACGGAGGGATTGATAGACCAGATACTGTTCTGTTCATAAAGTCTTTGCTTTCAGGAGCCATCTGGCTTAGTTTTATGTTGTCAAGATCAGTTTTTGGAAGAAAGAAAGACTTGCTCAAGATGTAATTGTTGCCCAGCATTGCAAGCACAGAGCACAAGAAAGATGTAAAATCTGTTGAGGATCTGGAATATAGTAATTTAAGGTTCTTCTGTTGCTATGAATCATGAACTCAGACAGCATCTATTTACTTAAAGCTTATTCTGGTAAAAAAAAAAATACATATTACAACGAAGGAATTGGCACCCCTAATTTTGTGTTTCAAGTGTATTCAAATTAAAGCCAAATATACTTACATGGTCTGCTCTGTTTAGAGAGATGAGACTCTGTACTCTGCAGACATGATGTAGGTTATCCGTCAGGCAACATACCTTAGGCTTCTGTCTTGTGATCCCAGAGGTTAACAAAATGTCCTTTGTTGTACAATCATGGTAGAGTTAGCTACTTTTACATTTCTTGCCTTGAGCATTCAGCCTGGCCAGTTCCAAAACTGAGCTGATGATAGCTACAAACAGATGGAGAAATAGGTACAGTGTCTATAGCCGCACTCAAGATTTATGTATGATGAAGTAGAGAAAGAAGTCTAGTGCCCTAAGACTATGGTTTCATGGTCCAGTGAAGGGAACAAGTGCGATACAGACCTCTCCCCTAGTCTGGCATTTAGGATATCTGTAGCTCCCTGAAGGATCTATGGATCCTAGAAATGGGGCCAAGTGAACCAGTTCATGAGCTGAAAGTACAGAGTGAAGGAGGTAAACTGAACATCTCACACCAGCAATCAACGGCTTACGGCTTGAACCCGTTTGATGAACACACTTATCTACTAGGTGCTAAACTAGCCAAGGCTGTCCATCAGTGAGAATGAAAGGTGTATGTGCTTCAACCAGAGAGCTGTGTTGTCTTTACAGATGATAAATAACAGGACATGCATGTCAGCGACAAGAGGAAAGTGGCAATCACAGCTTTGACTTAGGGATTGTTAGGTTAGGCCTCAGGCAAACTACTAGTCTCTCTACCTCCACTATGGAAAGTATTCAGTACAAAAGTTGCGTTATGATTTCTGTTATTAAGAAAAAAACCAAAAGGCAGATATATCTACATTTCACCACAAGACTTTTGGACGGTAGTGATTTTTCTTATTTGTTTTACCACTGAATTAAAATTCTGACTCTCCCAATGTCTTAGTTAGGATTTTACTGCTGTGAACAGACACCATGACCAAGGCAGGTCTTATAAAGGACAACATTTAATTGGGGCTGGCTTACAGTTTCAGGGGTTTAGTCCATCATCATCAAGGTGGCAACATGGCAGCATCCAGGCAGGCATGGTGCAGGAGGAGCTGAGAGTTCTACATCTTCATCTAAAGGCTGCTAGCAGAATACTAGCTTCCAGGCAGCTAGGATGAGGGTCTTAAAGCCCACAACCACAGTGACACATCTACTCCAACAGAATCACACCTCCTAATAGTGCCACTCCCTGGGCCAAGCATATACACACCATCACACCCAAGTCTTTACTGGGGTCCCAGGCCTTTAAGAATCTGGTCCAGCTTGTTTCTGTAACTGTCTTCAACCTTACATATCTCTCATTGCTAAATATGATGGCACTGTCTTATTTGCCTACAAACTCCTCCTCTGCCTGGATTATTATGGTCTCTTCTTCCCATACTCGGTAAAGCACACTCATTCTTTGAATCTCAAATTGGGAATTATTTTTAATAGTTTCCCCCCTACCTAATCTCAATTGTCTTCTTGGACAAAATGGTTGAGCCCCTCCTTCACTATCCACATAGCTACACTATCCCATAGCTCAGGGTCGATTGTCCTCTCTCAAGTACTTATGCTCTCCTGACTAATCAGGCTTCGGGTTCCTGCCATAGTCAGCTTCATGCATCTCAGACTTCATGTTATACGTCATATGCATTTCTCGCTGAGTGAATGCCTTTGAATGAATGGGGAAACCACCAGAGGGGTGAATGAGGTGATATCAGATATAGGAGTCCCGTTTAGTTAGTGACAACCCTGTGTCCTTTGGCCTCCTGATGGACAAGATGATGTGGGGCTGAGTAAAGGGCCTGGATATGCCATACATCAACTCCTGAAGCTAAGTCCCAGGCCTCCAGCAATCCCCTTCATCCCAACATTCTATCCTGGGGGGGCAGAGGGAGGGCGCTCTGAAATAGGAAAGTGGAAAATGACTCTCAGGAATTAGAAAGCCAGTGATAAAATGAAGTAAACAGCTTAATTTTAAGATCTCCATATTATATTTTGAATAAGGATGTGTTCCTGTGTGTGAGAAGAAAAACAAATACAGCATTCTAATGTGTGGGTTCTAAAAATCCAAGTGTTTATTTTCTTAGATTTAATTTATTTATGATTGAATCATATGTCATGAATATATGAATCCCCTTCTGTTGTTTGTTCTTTAATCACACAGTGAACATGTGAATGACACTGAGCTGGATAACCTCAGAATTTTCTTTAGTATGGAATGGCACACTATTTGAACTTTGCTCTGAGAGTTTGTGACTCTGGCCTGCTTCCTTGTCCTGTTTCACAGAGTTCTCCCTATAGAATCATAAGAAAATCAGCAAGTATGCTGAGTCTAAACCACGTTATAAAATGTCAGCGAGCGAGTGTGATCCTTTCTTGTGGACAAAAGAAGAGTTTCGTGGGACAGAGGCATTTGCTAGTCATTTTAATCCGCCAATAGCATAGCCTTCCCATTTCATTTAATGATAAATTAGGAAGACAAATCCTAACTTAATTGTACCTAGTGTGTTAATCAAGATTTTTTTTTAAACCTAGGAGGAAAAAATCTTTAACATAGAAACTAACATATGCCACATTTAGAAAGAGTTGAAGTGTCACTAATAATCTTTTCTTTAAAAGCATTTTAATAGCATGATTTAATGAGCCTTATGTCATTTTGGAATTCACTCCCCTTGGGCATCATTAATACCTAATTTCCACAATTTAATACAGGTCCCGAAGAATGACTGGCACAAGCAGTAATGAGTAATGAATATTTAAACCACAGAGAGCAAGGTGGATGCCAGCGAGGGGGCTGACTCTCCTTGCTCACAGAGCTAGCAGAAGCCCTCAACAGGGACAGGCTACTGCCAGCCAGAGGCACAAAAGGTTTAGAAGAGAGACTAAACATTTAGAAATTCCTGCAGAAAGCAATGTCGTCACTACATTCTGATGCCTTTTCCTCCAGCTTTCTGTGTCTCACTGTACAGCCTCACCTGAAAAAGTCTGAGGTTACAAACCCAAAAATATAACATGAATTGTGTGTGTGTGTGTGTGTGTGAGTGTGTATGCATGCATACGCGCATACACACTTGCATGTGTAAGTTTGAGGGAGGAAGTAGCTGACTACTAAAATTTTCAGTGTACTGTGTACCATTAAGCAAAGCAAACCAGAAGGCTAGGCCTGGCAAGATGGCCCAACAGTAAAGTACTTGTACCAACATCATGACCTGGGTTTGATCCCCAAATCCCACATAATGGTGGAAGGAAACCGACTCCACACAGTTGTCTCTGACCTCCACATGTACAGAATAGTAACAAACAAAAGTGTTTTAAATGTTGATAATTAAAGTGAAAATTTTTGAGGTGAGTACTGGAGAAAAGGCTGGATGAATTAAGCTCTTGCTCCCCAAGCTTGAGAGCAGAGATCAGCTCCCACAATCCACACAGAAGCCAGGCAGGTGGGGCAGCTGTTTGTAATCCCAGCAGTTAGCGGGCAGAAACAGGAGATCCCATAGCTTGCAGGTTAGCCAGTCTAGCAAGAAGTAGTTATCTCCAGGGTCAGTAAGAAACTCTGCTCAATAAAGGAAGCCGGGAAGCAATTGAGGAGGATGCCTGTCATCAATTTTGGGCTTCTATTCATATGTCCATACTCTTGAACATGTATCACTTTACACACATGTGCCCAAACAGAGATACACATAATACAGGCAACACACACATACACCCACACGAAAATTATCAAGGAGATGAACACTAATGAAGATCTCCATAAATGCATAAGAGCTGGATCTGTGGAAGGAACAGGAGTTGCCAAACAAGAGAGTCTTGTGAGTAACTGGATGCTTAGAGTATTCCATACGGATGCAGGAGACACTGAGCAGAGCTTGCTTGGCAAAGAAGTGAGTGAGAGACTGGTTGGCAATAGAATAACATGGTTGAGGCTGAGGATGATGCTAAAGTTCCCTACACACTGATGCTGAATACATTAAGTGTCCAAAGCAGCATCAGGCATGAGAGCAGACAAGCAAGCAGTACCATGGGGTGGAGCCTGTCAGTCAAAGTGGAAGATGACCATTCAATGACATAGTTCGATGGAAGTCGTATGCTCTTCAAGTATCAGAGTGTTAGCAATGGTGTGTATAATGTGTAGGAGTCTGGTGTTACGTTTGGTACTAATTTCTGGTACATTTGCAATAAAACACTTGAGGAAGGACCTGAAATACCTCACTATGTGTGCTTATGAAAGGTAGAAGGAGAGTCTATTTACTACAGTGTAGCAACTAGCCCACAATCCTATAAAAGAAGACCTATGGTTTTAGGGTACTAATTTTTATTACTAGTGATTATTAATATTTTTTCAATTTGAAGACCCCTTTTTAATATCAGAATTTTTTCCACATTCCCATGTGATGGTGATGTGATGTGTGACTTAAAATACATAATTAAGTGGTTGCTTAGCATGCAGTTGTGTTCTTAAGTCAATTTTAGATGAATTAAATGAAATTAAAAGGGAAGCCTTGCTTTCCTACTCCCATCGGTATGTTCATCAGCATGAAGAAGAACTGTTTGTATGTAGCAGGGTGCATTAGTCACTCATTCTCCAATGCTCATGGCAAATACAGTTTCTGAACTTGCAGTATCCCAGAAGATAACCAAAGGGTGGGGTCCACACAGAATGGCTTTCTGATAAACTTGCTATCTTGTGCTTCACATTTAAATTTTACATACATGACCTCATTCCACGTGGAGTCTTGAGCCTGAATTCATGCAATGTGCTGAAGTGGGTAGAGTTTTCTCAGCTTCTTTTTGCAATTGATAGTCGATTTCATTACATTCATTCCGGTTGGAGAAGTCTCTGGTGTCTGCTGCTGGTAGAGCAAATACTTAGTTTTTTGAAATCTCCCATGCGCATTTGAAAAGGAATGAGCTCTCTAGTTGGTGGCTGGTAGACTCTAGGCCTATGAGATGAAATTCAATGGTTTGGTGTTCAGATTTCTCCTCATTTACAGAATTAATTCTGCTGTTACCGTCAGTTACTGAAAGAACCCTTACCATTCTGCTACAGGACTAGATTTATTGAAAGCTTTTAGCATGAACCTCTAATAAGTGTTATTTGATAGAGTTTGGATTTTTTTTCTTTCTCACACTTTGAATTTACTGTGGATTTCTTAGGCCTGAGCTTGCCTTATGACATAGCTAAAAATTTCTGGAAGGTTTCTGTAGGTAGAACGTTGCCTGTCAGTCTGTCTATGCCTTCTTCTAGCGCTCTTATTAGACGATTCCTCATTCCCTTTCATCTCCACATCTCTCAAACTTCTTATAACATTTTTCATCTTTGTCTGCCATAACAACATTGACGAGAATGTGTACATGCAACCTACCCGACCAGTAATCTCTCTCTTCATTTGCATCTGACAGCCTTGTAAGACTTTTTATCCCAGCTCTGGTTCTTTTCAAGCACAGAGTACATAGAGCTTGTCTAAGACAGTTCTCTCCTTGTGTGTAGCCTCTTTACACCATCCATAGGTTAGGTTTTCATTACTTAAACATTAAAAACAATTTAGGTACTAATTAATCTTGAACTATGAATGATTTAACATGGTACATAATTGTCAGGATTGGTGTAGTCATTCGGATACCAAACCCACTATTGATTTGGCTTCCTTTTTCTTCACTGTGTCTTCTTTTGCATGGATCACTTCACCATTATGTTACTAATCTGTTTTCTTTGAAGTTCGTGGAACTACTCTGAGATTTCTCAATGTTGGCCTCTACTTGGGTTGGCTTTGTCTAATTGTATGGTATATCTTCACCTGAGAAAGTGTATTTCTTTGAAAAATTTTCAGAGCAGAAGCCTGGTGTGAGTTGCAATGTCAAAGCTGTTTGGATGGGAAGAGCCTGTGGTTCTAATGTCTCGAGGCAGCTCCTGCTCAGCCCATGCAGAGGCAGCATAGAGATGGGAGTTCTCCCCTGTGCTCGCCAGGTCACTAACAGGGTGCTGTTCTTTGAGGAGCCTGGTAACACTGTGGTGGGTAGCATTTGGACTTCTTGTTCTGTATGCTTTGAGCCTTGTGAAACTGTAACAGAGGCTTGGCATAGCTGTACTTTACTAGAAGCTGAAAGGTGAACCCAGTTACACGCATAATTCCCAAATCTCCTATCTCCATTTTTTTGGCCTCCCTTTTTATCTTGATTTTTATTTATACATAGTCATGGTTGTCAGGATAATTTCATTAAGAGGAATGTTCCCCGTAGACAGTCTACTACTTGGTTGGCAAAACAACATCAACAACAACAAAAACAAAACCTACATGACTATTGTTTTATTTTGCTTTCCCACCAGCTCTGATCCAAGAGAAAGAAATATTAAATATGTTTTATGGAAGTAAATCTAGGTCTCTTGACTCAAGGCTGCGATTTTGATTTTGTCATGCTACAGCCTCCTAAATGCAGAAGTCTTGCCAAATGTCCCATTTTCAACCTGTCTTGTAGCACTGGTTGGTTGCTATAGTTTGGGGAATTATTCTTAAGAGTTCGGGGCCTTCTTATCTTAATTTGTATCTTGTTCCTGAGAAGTACAGCAATCAAGCAGAGCTAAGAGAATGATCCTTTGGCTCCCAGAATGAATATTTTTGAACATGTTCCCATGATTCACTTTACTATAGAAATCGACCTGGGAAGTTACTCACAGCTACAAACTGTTCAAACGCAGCTCCTAATAGTTTTAGTGTCTCCCATGGCTTTAAGTGTGATGCATGTGGCCAGTTCTGTGCTTTGCTTTCAAGCAAGCTGAGTGTCTACTGTAAATGAGAGGATGCATTCCACATCTTGCTGGCTATCTGCAAGAAAGCTCATCTGTTTCCTGCTGGGTTGGAAGCAATCTGAGAGTGCTATGGACCATTTGAGGAAATAATGTATTTATGTTAATTGTGTAATTGGAGCCAGGAATGGCAGCTGTATCTAGTAGTGAAATTATTTTCAATGATTTTTAAATGTAATTTTAAGAAATATTTTATGAGTATTGTATTTACTCCATTTCTATCCCTCTTTCCAACTCTTCCCATACTCCTATCAGATTGATGATCTCTTACTTTAATTAATACTGTTAAATGTGTGTGTGTGTGTGTGTGTGTGTGTGTGTGTGTGTGTGACTTATTTGGTCCATTTAGTGTTGTTTGTGTTTACTTGTGTTTAGGACTGACCACTCAGGTCTGTATAAACTAGCAGGAAGCTTGTCCCTGGAGAAAACTAATTCTTTCTCTCTGTTGAATTACTGGTGTGAGGCTCCTGAGTATTGCCCTGTACCTTCTTATGATCATGCAGAAAATGTCTTTGCATAACCAGACATGGTAGCATACATCCATGATCTGAGTATTTCAGGGGCTGAGGAAGGATAGTTTTAAGTTTGAAGCTGCCCTGGGTAAGCTCAAGGGTCACCTTGGCTATCTGTCATAATCCTGGGGTCTTGTTTGTTCGTTTATTTGTATGACAAAGGTTCTTGATCACATTTCAATAGTACAAAGCTAACTGGATATAACTTTTTCATTTGTTAAAAGAAAGGTGATTGT
Source organism: Grammomys surdaster (assembly GCF_004785775.1). Taxonomy (NCBI): domain Eukaryota; kingdom Metazoa; phylum Chordata; class Mammalia; order Rodentia; family Muridae; genus Grammomys; species Grammomys surdaster. Next base: position 14,647,945 of record NW_021604719.1, on the reverse strand, counting down.
ATATCAAGTTTGCTGATGACTTGGGTTTTTATCCCTGTGTGATTTGGAATTGAGACCCTTTTGTTACCATGACAACTTTTCTTCCTGTGTTTTCTGCCATTCTGGTTCTTTCTCAATTTAGTTGACAGGGTGTGCTCTATCAGACTCAAACTTGATCGTGTTCATTTTCTACCACAAATCCCTTAGCTGGTGTACCAAGGCTTTACCACGACAGCATTGCCAAACTCAGTGATGTCTTGTGGTCCTCACCTTGCTTCACTTCTCATCTGACTTCCTTAACTACCCTTAGTACTTACAGCATAACTTATCCAGCCTTACAGTTTTAGATCATGTATGGGCACAGGCAACTCCTAGATACACATATTTGCTTTGAGTATTCCCCTGGGCTCCAAGCTCATTTATTCAACATCCTAAGTGTATTATGGATTACAGAGGAGCCTTGCCTGGTGCCCTTTCAGCCTGCTTATTTCCTATTCATTGCCATCTGAGCAATCCAAGTCAAAACTCAGGAAATTTCCAACACACTTTCTCTTACATCCAGCATGTAAGTGATTTCCCATTAGGCCTGTCTTCAAACATGTCTGCCAAGTGCTCTTTATAACATAGTCCTTGCTGCTGTTCTCATCAAGCCATTGTTCCCCTGAACATCTCCTGTGTCCTCTTGCTCTTCCGTCTCTTCTTATACCAGTCATGATCCTAAAACTGTCAGCCATTATCTTTTGTCTAATTGTAACCATCCACAAACCCTCACAACAGTGCAGTCAAATGCCAATGACCTTAGGGATCCTATGATAATAGCCTTATTCCCTTAAGTCAGGTGGGACTCTGCTCTTCGAATGGCTGCAACCCATTCTCTTCTTCCCTTGCAAGCTGCTTTTGTAGTTATCACCAGGGTTTAGGTGTGGGCTCAGACATCAGTGTCTCCGGTGGCTTCTGATTGATCTTTAAGTCAGCATCTTTGTTAGACACTGTTGCAAAGCAAATAGCTATATAATTCTCAGTGGCAGACCTCAGGACACATGTGGGTCAAGTTTGATGCTGGCCTGAGATACATTGTAAGCTCTAGACCAGCCTCTGCTACATACCCTACTCCCCACACCCTCACACACACTCCCTAGTTTCAAAAAGTATCTTGCCGGGTGGTGGTGGCGCACACCTTTAATCCCAGCACTTGGGAGGCAGAGACAGGCGGATTTCTGAGTTCAAGGCTAGCCTGGTCTACAGAGTGAGTTACAGGACAGCCAGGACTACACAGAGAAACCCTATCTCGAAAAACCAAAAAAATAAAATAAAATAAAATAAAATAAAATAAAATAAAATAAAATAAAATAAAATAAAATAAAATAAAATGTATCTTGATCAAGGTAGAATAGGATTGTAGAGACCAGTGTTCCATTGTCACTCTTCCTTGAGCTCCAGACCTGTTTGGCTTGTCAACTGAAGCTTGCCTCAGATTTGTATGCCTTTCACTTTCATATCCAAGGAACAGGACATAGAATCACTAATCAAAGGAACCTTTGCTGAGTAAAGGAGTAAAGCAATGATCAGATGTGTAAGAATTAGGAAGCAAAGGAGTCAACTGGTATAAAAAAAAGTGAACTGGTTACATCAATGGAAATACCTCTCCTCTATTTGCCTAACATGGGAAATGGTTGCTATATGACCTGGAGGTAATTCTGCTATGTCTTCTATTTTTCTTTTACATCTTCAGATCAGAGAACTGGCACATGCTTCTCCGGCCTGGTGAATGGCCGCTGTGCACAAGAACTCCCAGGCAGAATGGCAAAAGCTCAGTGCTGCTGTGAGCCTGGCCGTTGCTGGGGCATTGGGACCATTCCTGAGGCCTGTCCTGTCAGAGGTTCTGGTGAGTGGCTGGCCACTGTCTTCCTTGGCACCAACAGAGTTTAAGAAGTCAGTAACTGTGATGCACTTTGCCCGTCTACTTGGAGGCAGGTCAGATGCTTATTTCGGATGGTCATCAGCTTATAGTGCCCCAGTCCTTTACAATAACTTCTTTCCTTTCTCACGACTTTAAGAATTAATCCCTCGCATATCCTATGCATTATAAATAAGTTTGTATTGGGAAAATCCTCTTAGGATGAATGAGAAGTCTCTCTTGCTATAAATAGCGTGAATAGTTAAGTTGCATTAGAGTTTCCAAAACAAATATGTTGATAATTTTGTTGCCATTATTATGGGGAAAAATTGAGATACATTTTTTGTTCTCTCAAAATCATGAAGCCATAATATACAACCATGTTTGATCTCTAATATACTGCCCTAACTCCATGAATAATTAAGAAAATATGGTAGTTGCTTCTTTTTACTTAGTTTTGGTACTTATACAACTAAAGAAAGATTTGAAGGCTATCTGAATACATTCTACTACTAAAATTCATTTTAAAACATTATCCTGAACGTATATTAATATATAACTCCTTAAAATGAATAAAACAGACATAAAATTTGGGTAGACATAATGCCAATGAGAATTCAAGTAAAACCAAACATGTAAAATGAGTTACCCAAAGCTTTTCACCTGTTCAAGTAAATTTCTTGAATTCATAGTTACGTCTGGAATTTTATGAGTTATACTTAAAGTGTAAAGTAAAAAGGTTCATACAAAGGACTCTTTGTTTTTGTAACTTGGTTAAAATAATGAGGACCATAAGTTTTAAATATTTCTGAAATACCTATACCTTGTTCTTGTTACTATAGAGCACTGAAAATATTTAATAACATAATAACCTCCTTATTCATATTGTATAGAACAAGTAAGCTAAAAACCATTCATGACAACTACTTTTGTGATGCGACAAGAACTCTATCTTTGTTTAACCAAACTCTTTTTTCTTACAGAGGAATATCGTAGACTGTGCCTGGATGGCCTTCCCATGGGCGGCATTCCGGGGAGTTCAGTGTCTAGACCTGGAGGCGCAGGGGGCAATGGCAATGGCTATGGCCCAGGAGGAACAGGCTTCCTCCCCATCCCTGGAGGCAATGGCTTTTCTCCTGGTGTTGGGGGAGCCGGAGTAGGAGCCGGGGGACAGGGACCCATCATCACAGGACTAAGTAAGTGATCACATTTCCTGCAGATTCTTGAGCTCTCAGCCTTAAGTCATATTATATTAGCTAACAATTTTGTGTGTGTGTGTGTGTGTGTGTGTGTGTAAAATATACCAATATTAATTTACGAAACTGTGGTAGAGAAGCATTTTATCTATTCTTCACACCTTTTGATAAATTAGAACAAATGTGTGACCTAGGCTCTTTCAAAATACAAATGTGAGTCCAAGAATATCCGATCTAGATGACATCACTGCAAAGCGTATTTGGGGTCTTGGTGGAGTTCATCTGGTGTATTTCACTGCTCCACTCACATACTACTTGAATTATATCCCAAGACCATTTCTCAAATGAGAGAAAGCAATCCCCGCTCTGTGCCTCCCCCAGTATTCTAAAGCACACCTCGACTCTACCTCACGCTTTGCCATTGTTGTCAAATTGCTTGAACTTGAGAACCGTGGGCTTCAGAGCAGAGTTGGTGCCTTTATGCTTGACTTTTAAGCCCACTCTTTAAAAGCACTGTTCTTGATACTAATATTTAATAGTGTCCCACAGTGCTATGTTTATTCTTTCTGGCACATTGCCTGTTTGCTACATCTAAATATTCAACAAGTTCCAAAAAAAAAAAATAGAAAGTGCTCAAATGTATGGGAGAACATTCCTGAAATTTTTCAAAAAGACACAAGCAAAGTTTCCAGATGTGTGACTTACAAAAGCAACTTGAGGCCATGTGCCTCAAGTATTTATTTTTTAAGATCTTCCATATTAAAGTTTAATAAAAATGTGAGGGTAACAGAGAATGACTACAAGAAAAGTATATATATATTTTTCCATAAACCCCCAAATTGAAAAATATAATTTAATAAAATACAGAGCAATATAGGCTTCTGATACAAATTTAATTAATTTCTATTAAACTTCTAAAAAATCAGTTCGAGTATATAATGCATGTTGTATTGACCAAGTATGATTTGTTATAATTTTCCACAGCAATTCTCAACCAGACTATAGACATCTGTAAGCACCATGCCAATCTGTGTTTGAATGGACGCTGTATACCTACTGTCTCTAGCTACAGGTGCGAATGTAACATGGGCTACAAGCAAGATGCTAACGGAGATTGTATAGGTAAGTTCACAGTCTTTAGGCTTATTAGTCTTCAGATAGCTGCTAGACCATAAAAACAAATGGGACTGAATATGAATTTTTAAGGCTTTTAAGTAAAACTAATTTCAATGCTGTTTTCCTTGTGTGTTTGCCACTTTCTGTATCCTGGGACCCAGTAACTGGTTGTTGACCTAAATCCCATCAAGAATTCCCCACCCCCTCTTTTTCTAAAGGTAATCTCTGTGTCTCTTTTCTTTATAGATTTGCCTATCCTTAATATGAATTAAATTTTTAAAGTGAATGTATTCCAAAAACAATATTCATTCAATCTATTCAAGGTGACAATAGATGGCCAACTCTAAATATTTAAATATTTTGGTCCCAGGCTTATTTAAAGTCTTAAAAAGTACTGGGTCTGACTATATGCCTGTAAACATTAACTATTACCCTCTTCCTTCTCCTCCATGTTCCTTTGTGTGTGTTTTGTTTGTTTTGTTTTTTGTAGTTGTTGTTTTGTTTTAATTTGTGATTTGGAGAGTAGGGTAGGAAGGTTTTTTTTATTATTGCTTTGTTTTGTTTTTTAAGACAAGGTGTCTCTTTGTAGCCCTAATTGCCCTAGAACTCGATATATAGAGCCAGAATGGCTTCAAACTCACATAAATCAACCTGCCTCTGCTGCCTGCTAAGAACTGAGATTAAAGAAACATACCTACCACCACAGCAAACGATTATCAACTCCTTGGATACTGAAGGGCTGTATCTAACAAATACAGAGGGTTTTGAGGATAGCTCAGCTGGTAAAGTGTTAACTGTGTAAACATGAAAAGTTCAGATCCCTGGACATGCACATAAGAAGCAGAGAAATGTGTGTCTGTAATCCCAGCAATGGGGAAGCAGACATAAGAGAATTCCTGGGACCTACTAGTCAACTGGTCTACCCTGTCAGGGATGTCCAGACTCAATAAGATATCCTAAAGTAATAATAAGAAGAAGATGGAGAATAATTGTGAGGGTCAGGAATATTCAACCTCTGGCCTCGACACACATCTGCATTCATGAATGCTCACAGAGAACAACCATAAATAAAATGTTTTCAAATATAATGACGGAAGCTAGGGATGGCTTAGCAATTAAGAGTACTCCTGCTTTTGCAGAGGGCCTGCATTTGGTGCCCAGTACCCTTGATAATCAGCTCACAGTCTTTCTCTAACTCCAGTTCCAAGACCTGCTCAGGTCTTGACAGGCATACATTCACAGGTGGCATACATTTACACAGATACACACACATACACATAATTTAATATAAAAATTTAAAGCTAATTTGAATAGCAATATAAATATTGCATATCAAAGTAAGTGCCACATGCATGCGTTAAAAATTGCATATTCTAAAATAAATGGAAGTGTAGTGCTGAAGCAACAAATAAAACAGCTGTAGACTGTGTCTGTATTAGTCATCTTGGGAAGTTGTTTTAGCTGGCCAGTATAATAAACTCAATTTTTAGTCATAAAATCCCTGTAATTAAATTCTTGAGAAAGGAGAGGACATCGTGAAGGCTTTCAGATAGTTGTGGATCTTCTCTGCATTTCCATTCAAGTGGGTGATTCGAAGAGCTTATCTGTAACGTGGAAACGTCAACAAACCCGTTGTGTGTTGTGCTGAGTCCACCGATCTTGTTTGTGCAGGGTGGATTTTGTAATGTGCATTAGCTGTCACTAGAGATACAATGGCTTCCTGTGTTACAAGGGTATCCACAGTCAAGATACTTCACCATTATTTCAACAAACAAAAATAGGGGCTGGAGAGATGGCTCAGTGGTTAAGAACATTGACTGCTCTTCCAGAGGTCCTGAGTTCAGTTCTCAGAAACCACATGGTGGCTCACAATCATCTGTAATGGGATCTGATGCCCTCTTCTGGTGTGTCTGAAGATACCAACAGTGTACTCACATACATTCAATCTATCTATTTATCTATCTATCTATCTATCTATCTATCTATCTTTAACAAATAAATGAATAAAATACATCAATGCATTTATAAAAAAATTAAAAACAAAAAAACAAAATAGAGCAAAAAAAATCCCCAAACCCTACATTTTTGATAGTATCGCCTTCAGACTCGTTAGAAACTCTGTTATGCTTTTAGAAAATTGGCAGTATTCTTATTTAATTCTGCCGCTTTAAGCCTTGATTTTTAACGTTAGCATCAGCTAGGCTTTTTTTTACTTCCTTAAAGGGACAGGTTCTTGTTTTTCTTCTTCAAGAAACTGTCTGACAAATTCGCACATTTGAAGAACTGTAACCTGCATGTCAGCTAATCTTTGAGTAAAAATAGTATTCTGTAATAAAACATGGCTTACAAAAGAGTGCTGCACCAATGCATTTCTGAAACATGTGGTGTATTTCAGTCAGCAACGGTGTGTAACATTCATTGCTTTCATCAGAGATTTTTAGAAAGCACATTCGCAGGTCAGGGTTTTATATGGTAAGGTTTTACTGCTACAAACGAAGCCCTTTGCTGAACATGGCTTTTCTTTTCACTACTGTCCTGTGTGTCCTTATTGATGTGGCTTTCATTTGTGCTCAGGCATTTTTGCTCAAAGCATTGCTTTGTCCTGTGTCATTGAAAATGTCCCCACAGTGAAAAAGTCAGTGGCATCAGGTGGTTATGAAAAACAGTTTTTAAATATTTATTTATTTTTGTATGCATTGATGTTCTGCCTGCATGTCTGTGTGAGGGTGTCAGATCCCCTGGAACTGGAGTTACAAACAGTTGTGAGGTGTCATGTGGTTGCTGGGAATTGAACTTGGGTCCTCTGGAAGAGCAGTCAGTACTCTTAACCACTGAGACATTTCTCCAGTCCCATGAAAAGATGTTTTTAATTGTGTTCCTGAAATCCCAGTGACTTCCAGGAGCCCATAGACCAGACCTTGAGACCAGTTATTATACAGAATCTCCAACTTTGCCATGAGCTAGCCATTACCAGTGCTGTGATGAAAGGCATGTGCTACCATACCTGCCTATAAGCCATTTTCTCACAAACCAAAAAGGAGTCTTGGAGGGTCTGGGTTTCTAAATTCTATCTATTTGATTTACAATTATGGATGGTGACATGACAGTAAAATGAAAGGCAATGTGAGATCCCTAGTTCAGAAGCAGACTTTACATTAGCTAGGGTCCTGGTCTCTTGATAAATCAGAATTTCCTTGGGGCTTTGAAAAAGCAGTACTCAGTACATCTTCCTGTGCCTGCTCAAGTTCTGAACCACTATAGAGAATCACATATAATGTACAGATACTGGAAATTACATCTGTGTATGACCTTTAGACTCCCCATTTGGGCTTACCAAGGCTGAAGTTCTAAAGAAGTCGACCATATTTTTATATACTAGTCAAATGTGTACTTACTTTATCCATATTTAGACTCATGCCTACAGAGGCCAACGGGCCTCACTGAAGGCTTTGGTTTCTCCCAGTTGATTTCTTTTCACAGAGGCTACTCCTTGAACTTCATCCTACAGAAGCCATTGTCATGACTGTTGCTCACATCACCGAGAGATGGTACATAGACCACATACAACCAGTCGTCCTGGAGTTGAGTTTGATAGGTTTAACATTGTAGGGCCTGATACGTTAAGTACTAGGAAGAGAGGGTTCTTGTTACAACTCGTATTACTTCTGCCTAATGTGGTGTGAAGACTGTATATCTGTATATCTGTGTGGCTTAACATGTTAGGGAAACCCAGAGCTTCTGCAGTTTGCCCAGTTATACATGGTTGCGTGTTAGTAGGTAGATCTCATTATTCAATCCTTCAGCAGTGAAACTTCACCAGGATTCTCTTTCACACTTTTATAATTCACACAGCCATAGCTTAATACTGAAGCCCATATTCAGGAGAGAGAGAGAGAGAGAGAGAGAGAGAGAGAGAGAGAGAGAGAGAGAGAGAGAGTTTTCTGTCTTTTCATTCTTTTCTGGTGTCAACTTTTAACCATTTTGAGTTCATGAGGAACAAGTTATTACTTTAGTAAAGACTTACTCTAGTTCCCAGGATAAGAGTGGTATCTACTTAAAACGTGCCAGTGTTTTAAGGAGTGGTAAACTGACCTTTATTTGAGAACTCCTGTTATATGTTTGCTAAGACATAAGGGAATCATTATGTTAAACATTAAAAAACAAGACAAAACAAACAAACAACAAAAGCGAGAGAAACAGAGTTTGACCCTTATTTCTTCTAGAAGAATCACCCCTAAGGCTTGAAAACTGTTACATTCCCTCACCTCATTTCTCCTCTTTTCTTGTTCTACTCTTAACAGTGCCTAGTGCCTGTCTAATCCACACTGTTATTAAAATCATTTTACTTCATATTATTTAATCATAGGACAATAGGAAATAGATGCATCCCTCTCCTGACATGAGTAATACAAAGCTCTTAAAATTAAGCAGTTTATCAACTGATATAATTATATATTACATGCATAATATTTTCCAAGGATACATTTTTAAACTCAAGGTGTCTGAAATTTTAATAACTTTAATAATCAATATTTTCGCGATTCTTTTCATTTGTTTTAGGAGTTTAAGATTCCCATGAACTGTACTTAACACTACTGAGTCCTTAATGGAATTGTAGAAAGAAAATAAAACCAAAGAATAGTGACTATAACAGTTGTTTATCTTTGTTCCTTTAAGAAAGATAAGTGTGATCACTTTGCAGTACTGGAATGTGAGACACATAATACAGAAGAAACATTCAAAGCAGGATTCAGAAGATAGTGTTGGTGACTTGTGCTCACTCTAAAATCAAATCTCTAGCTCCCAGGGCTGAAGCTCATCAGTGGAGTGCTTGCCTGCATGCTTAAAGCCATGGATTTGATTCCCAGAGCTATCAGAAATAAATAAAAATGAAAGTTAAATGTCCTAATCCCGTTAAACAAACAGAAAGAAACAAAACGTAAAGGGCACTTGGAATTTTAAAGCAACTCGATTCATTTGCCAGTGAGGAAATAAAAATCAATAAGCAGATACAGACTGTCAGATGGACCGTTGCAGAAGACTAAGGCGACAGCTTTGATACCAGTGTAATGACAGAGGGGTGGGAAGAGATGTCATGGCAACAGGAAGCCATGGGAGTGGGTTCTTAAGAGAGAAATGACATACTGTTTTCTTCCATTTTCCACGGCTCCCTGGACAGGTTACCTGGAGGGAGGAGGTTGGGTGCTTGCTCTCTTAGAGTCTTTATTTCAACACAGTTTTACACTAGGCTTCCAACAAGATACATCTATCAATCATTGCTAACAGTTGGGCGTCAATGGTGCACATCTAGACAACCGAGGTGATCTTTTTAGCAGTGCAAATCAAAGGTGCGGTCTCACAGTGGAAAGTGCACAGATTGGACCTGATGTGTTTGCTAATGTTCTAAACTCTCTCTTCTCCCATTCTGCTCCATTCCTTTGGCTCAGTAGAATTGATGGTATCAACCAAAAGTGTCAATGTAAGTGAGTCTTAATGGGCTGAAAGGGCCCTGGATGGATTGAAAATGCACTTAATCCAGTTAGACTTTGCTGTCTTAATTGTATTCACCGTGAGGTTTTGTTTTGCCTCCCCGCTCCCTTTACCAGAGAGGGTCTAATTGCACTCCCTCTGCAAGTTTATATAAATGAGGCTGGTGTGTTTGAGAGAGCACAGTCCCTCTGGCAGGAACATCTGTGAGAGGAGCAATCTGTTTATTAACATGGTCACCCTGGGTTGACTGCATCATTCTTTTCTCCAGTTTAACTAAAATTGTAATGTTAATGGCTTCTACGTGTACCTGAGATGGCAAACCAGTACAGCAGCCCTTTTAACTTACCAGCATTTAACATATTACTTAGTGGCCATTACTAAGAAAAGAGAAGTTCAACTTATACTGGCACAGTGATTTTACCGGGATTTGCCTGGTCTGATTTGTTCAGTCTAGTTTTTGGTTTTAGGCACCCAATGTAGTGGATTCACATTTAACTCTGCCTAAGGAGACCTTACATGAAAACGTCCAACATAGTCATGTTTCAGATCAGATAATAATTGCATCAAATTTTATTTTCTGTGGAAAAAAAAACTCCTCAGTGCCAATTTTAAGACTCTTAGGAGATCTGAAGTTAATGGGGAAAAAAATCACCGTTTAATCATTTTTTGTTGTCTGTATACTTTATGTTTGTTGCTACAAAATAAAGCCTCGGTGAATATCTAGTTGTGTATATATAAATGAGTTTGCATCAAAGTAGCAAAGAAAGTCTGTAGTCCATCAATTCCTTTATTTAAAACTAACAGTATTGACCACATGTAGTGTGTGTATGTGTGTGTATGTATGTGTGTGTGAGTGTGTGTATGTGTGTGTGTCTTTAGAAATCATCCATTGTTCTCATGATATTGTCCAAGGCCTTAGGCTATTATTAACTTTCCTAGATTGCTGTAGCTGCTGAGTGTTATTGTCTGCTGGAACTCACAGTTGTTGCTTTTCGAGGCCTGTGCCCTTAATCACTGGGCATTATTCCAGCTGAACAGAAAAATCATTATTTCCTGATTAAAGCAAATTCGCTAGTACTCTCCAATAAGCATTATTTTTGTAAATCTTCAAATTGGACTCTGTGTGTATTTGAGGAAAGGAATTTTCATTCATTTATAAATACTCTGCTATTTAGACTATTACCACGGCCTGGCCTTCTCTCAAGTTTGGGAGGCTAAATGCACTTTAAACAAACATTTCTACAAATTGAGTGACGTCTGTGATGGTTTCTTTTGCTGCTCGCAGATGTTGATGAATGTACATCAAATCCCTGCAGTAATGGAGATTGTGTTAACACACCTGGATCCTATTACTGTAAATGTCACGCTGGATTCCAGAGGACTCCTACGAAGCAAGCATGCATCGGTAAGGCAGGGATTCTTCAAGGAAACCAGTTCTGTGAAATCCAGTCAGCAAGGCTGTTGAAGTTAAAGGGAACTTATTAAAAATGAGCCACGGATTTCTTAAGCACTGTTACATTGTGGGTTTGTTTTATGATGCCCTTTGAGAACCTCCCTTTAAACATAAGCACTGTGTGCATGTATAACCCAGGCGATGTAGTATCTGGCTTCAAAACCCTGTCGTCGGTTTCCTTTGCCTATACAGCACAGCTTCCTTTCTCCAAATAATGTTCACATTGCTGTTCACTGAGTTTAAGATTTATAGTCATTTTCAACTACTGGGTTTTTCTTTTTTTTTTTCTTTTTTTTTTCCAGCCACACTCACAATCCAACACGGAATTGTTCCTTGTCTGAATTCAGTCTCATTGCTTCACCCACCAACACCCAAACCCTACATCACTGCTGATTCATCTCAGAAATCCTTTACCAGACAAGTTCGCTTGTCATTCATTTCCTGTTCATCCATGCTCAGTTAGGTACCTGAATGGACTTTCTCCAGCAGTTGTCCTTGTATTGCTCTGAAGCCAGAAATTCCACAATTTCCTTCACTGACCCAGCATTGGGTTCTGACTTTTAAGGCTTCTATCCACTATGCCAAAAACAGCTGCCTCAATGTTTCCGGCCCCCTCCTACCCACTGTTAGCTAACTGTACCCTATGTTCCTTTCTCTGTCTTTCCCTCTTCACCCACCATCTGGTAAGGAAAAAGAAAGTGCTTACATTTTCTATCCAAAAAGAAAAGCTAGTGAGTGGTGAGGATTTTGCTGAGGAATGAGTGTAATTCTAGACATCATGTGTAAAACTACAGTGACTATTTCAAATTGCATGCATTATCTCACTGATGCCTTCAACAAGCACTACAAATAAAAACTGTTTGACTCTCTTTAATCTTGTCAGATATTGATGAGTGCATCCAGAATGGAGTTCTGTGTAAAAATGGTCGATGCGTGAACACAGACGGAAGTTTCCAGTGCATTTGTAATGCTGGCTTTGAATTAACCACAGATGGAAAAAACTGTGTTGGTATGGAAATCTCTTTTCCCTTGAAAAAAGATTTTTAGAGGATATGCATTTTATTTAGAACCACTTAGATGATGCCTACGAAGGCTTCCATTTCTTGTGTATGAATGGAAGTTGGCCACATTACCTAGGTAAATAAAATATGAAAGCATTTCACATGACTAGAAACGTAAAGTGATAGAAATAATGACCAATGAATGGGATCGCAACACATAATTTATGACTTCTTGCATTTTTCCTACGTGGTACCTATTTAAGTATAAATAGCAGTTATTCTTAAGCAGTGTGCTGAATTTTAGATGCCGTGGTCATGACACTGGTGATATACAGAAAGGGCACCATCCTTTGAAGTTTGGGAGAATATAGCAGTGTTGGTATCTGTAGTAACTGAGTCTTTAGGTTGGCATGCTTAGCTGAGCAGTAGATGCCAAAAGAGATGTGGAACTCAAACACTCACTAAGGAAAGCGCAGATCGTCCCATCTGCAGTGAGGCTCACTGAGCTTTAATTCCATTGTAAACGTAACACCCACCGGGAAATAAAAGACCATGGATGTTTATATGGTCTTAAGATCTATTCCTTGCCTTTGTGTTCATTATACTGAAGGTCCTTCAAGCCTCCACACTACTTGTGTTCATGCACTAGGCATCCTTATTTTTAAAAGTGAAATAGGCAGGCAGTCGGCCCTGGAAACACATACAGACAAGCAACATTGTGCAGATTGAAGAGGTTGTATTTATGTGTGTAGGAACATCAACAGCAAACGGGAGAAGAGGCAATGGATTTGGAAGAGAGCAAGGAAGGAAACATGGAGGAAAGGGTTGGAAGAGAGGGAAGGAGAGGGAGAAATGATATGATTATATTATAATCTCAAAGCTAAATAATTCTAAAGAGTGAAAGAGTACCCTCCAGGACAGGATTCCTACGGAGGTAGGTTTGACTGTAGACTATGGAAGGAGAGGCGTGGTTCTCTAGAGGCCAAGGGTCAAGGTCACTGTGTCTTCTGCCACAGACCATGATGAATGTACAACAACCAACATGTGCTTGAACGGGATGTGTATCAATGAAGATGGCAGCTTCAAGTGCGTGTGCAAGCCAGGCTTTGTCCTGGCTCCAAATGGCCGCTACTGCACAGGTACGTAGAGCTTTGAGGTAAGAAAGCTGCCATGACTCACACACAGCCCTGGGATCATACAAGAGCATATTCTCTATTTCAATTTCATGTTATCCATCGTTCTTGCTAGCTTAGTATGCCAGATGTTCTAGGAAGTAAAGCTTCCTAGGGAAAAATACATTGTGAACTGAGAAACAGTGTCTGAGAAACATTGATGTCTTTGCAAAGAGATAATGGTATAGGAAAAATTAAGGAAACGACAGAGTGATTTGATTAAGTCTGAAGGAGACAATACAGAAACAATGCCTTCCTGTTTGTTGGCTAAATCAACAAGAGTAATCAAACACCCTTGCAAAGTTTTCATTTTTATATATTCCCAGGACTGGATTTTTCTAAGGTCTTTTTTATGGCACTATATTGCATATATTCCATAGAACTGATCTGCAGATTCTTTGGAAACATATCATGAATCTATTATCTTAATTTCATTAAGTGGAGACATAATTTGAGTGTTTTCATTAGCTATTTTGTTTATGAAGCAATTATGAAGACCAAATAATTTTAATAAATAGAGGCCTCCTGGAACAACATGACACTGTATGACGTTCACACTCACAAGCAGAGCTTTGTGACACAGAACATGTTTTTGTGGGTTTTGTCTTGGAAGCAAGCTTTTATTTTTATTTCAGTTTTCTCCCTTAGAGGAAATCAACCTTTCTGCCTTCAATTTCACCAGTCTACATGAATAAAATAAGATGTGTTACCAAGTCCTGTGAGTTCATTAGCATTCCAGCGACAGTGGGGACACAAATTGGTGCCAAGTTTATGTATAACAGATAGCTTTTGACTTTGCAAAGAAGGAAAATACAAGATGGAGTGAAACAGCTATAGCTTTGGACTGATTCCTCAGGGTCAGTTGACTGAGATTTAGCACAGGATAGGTGACCATCATTGCCCTGTGCCGTGCAGGATTGCACAGCAGTCTAGAACTTCACCTGAGAGTTTCTTAGGAAAGTTGAATGGCTGTGTAAGATGCCCAGCTTTACCCATTCATCCCTCCTGGAAATTATTCTTCATTGACTTTCTTTCTACAGATGTTAGAATCTGTATGTCTTGACTTACCACTTCTATGTCTGAGGTGTGCCTCTGCTGTTGAGAAGTCTCCTTACTGTTGGGCAGCATTTGATAAATGCAAGTGGACTGGAAATTACAAGGCATATCTCAGCTTTTTGTTGTTGGTATGAAATGTTCAAACTAATGTCAAAGGAGAATCTACTTCTGTATGAAAAAAAATTGTAAAAATTGACCATAGATTTGTAGAGATTTGCTTCACTTAATCTGGATTACATATTAGTAGAAGCAAACAAGGTTATCAAAGAGATAATAGAAGTCATGAGACTTCTTTTCTCCTCAACGCATACAGCAGATTTTACTCGGCCTTCTACAAAATGTGCTTGATAGGACTATATTGTTATAGAGGTCAGTTTGCATTTATATATAATCGTCTACAAGTCACTCAGTTAAAAGGCTGATAGGCTAGAGCAGTTCAGCCAGCAAAGCCTGTTACTCAGTAATGGACCAGCTTCTGTCCCCCCTGGGCAGACGTGGACGAGTGCCAGACCCCAGGCATCTGCATGAACGGGCACTGCATCAACAACGAAGGATCCTTCCGCTGTGACTGTCCTCCTGGCCTGGCTGTGGGTGTGGATGGGCGTGTATGTGTTGGTAAGTGAAGCCTTCTATAATGGCCCGATGATCCCAAGTGATCTCTGAAAACTGGGGCATGTCTACACAATAGTACAACAAATAGTATTTGACCACAAAGAGAAGGCATGCAAAAACACAAATAAGGCTTCTCTCTCATTCCAAGTGAAAGGTGTCAGTCACAGAAAGTGCATATTGTGTTTGGTGTCATTAATTGGAAATGGCCAGATAGGCAAAACTGCATGTGTTTAATGTGATTGATGAGGGCAGAAAGCAGGAGGAGGAAATGTTAGCTAAAGGACATGCAAATGTTCTTAAAACCCACTGTGAGTGTAAACTCTTAAACTGTAGAATTCCCAGGGGTAAATTCTATGGCGTATAAGTTACATCTTAATAAAACTGTTTTATAAAACTGAGACCGTAAACTCTCTCTCTTCAAAGCTTCTGATGGTATACAAAGAAATAGAGTTCTGAATTCAGTGGCTATTCATGTTGTTCCTACAGCGTATGAAATTGGGGATTATAGTTACATTCATGTAAACTCTTATCTTTTGTTCAAATAAAGCCTGAAACATGAGCAACTCATGCCGTAGAACTGCACTGATATCTAATGCTTAAAGTATTCAAGAGTACTTCTCATCGCCATGAAGGGAGACAGTGAGGCTGAATACACATTTTACTCTTAAGCCACTACTCTGAATTCCTTTTGGAAACACTTGCTGAATGGACAGCATGAAAATGAATCTAAATGCGGAACTTTTGAGAGGCTGCGGGCTCTTCAAGGCCTAAGCAATAAACGCTACAGTGATGGCGTGGAGAAGTTAGGGAGATCCATTAACAGAGTGTCCCCTTCCAAGGGATTTTGTGAGAAGGGGAGGATGGGTTGGTCCTTTTCGCACCCTCTGCCTTTCAGCTTCTGCAGGAGGACAGCATAGTTGAGAGAAAGGAAATTCTTAGCCATCTCATTTTAATACTTTACTTGTAACTCTTGAATCCCAGGAGGGATAAGGAGAGACAAAGAAGGGTAGGCAGATGGAAGTCATCTGTTCTCTCAAATTCACCCTCCATCCAACCGAGGCTCCGTCCCAGCCTGCAGGTTGTCAACGCTTTGTCCAGGGGAATTTTGAATAGAGGAGCTAGAAGAATGTAGATCCTTCCTGTGTGGAAAGCCTGAGTATTTTTCAGTTGCCTTAAGCTACTTAGTTGCTTTTCATCTACACCTAAATGATTCTGTTGAAATCGAAAGTGAATGTAAAGCTGGTTTGGGATGGAGAAATTATTTTTTCCTTCCTAGCAGCCAATTTATGAGCATTTATCACAAAACTGATGTACAAAAGCAAGACTTGGTTCTTTTATCCACATGCCTGGAACACATCAGAAACCTTTGGAATGCTTTTGTGAGATTTTTTTTGTCCTTGTGGCAATTTTAGCTTTTTAACATAGAGCACCATTTATCCAGGTGGAAAATTATATATTACTATTCTCATACTAAGGTGTATTTCTTTGATTCTCCCAATAAACAATGGGAACTCTTACTTGTTACGTTAGGAAGAAGTCACGCCTAACGTCTTATTTGAATTGGCTCTTTAACTGAAATTTTTTTATTATATCTTTGTTTCTATAAGAATTGAGATAAAAAAAACTTTTATAAAATTAAGCTATGATTTTAGTGTACTGAAGAACCATGGCTCACAGTGTAAACAAGAGACAAAACATATATTTCCCTACCAACCCCATCCTTTTAAACTATTTTATAGTTATTTCAGTAGACAGAGCAGACCCCATAATGAAAGAAGAAAAGTCAGGTTATCCCATAAGTTAATATTTAGGTAACAGAAAACATTCTTATGAAGATTTTATTTAATGGGAGAAATCCGAATTTAGACATTAGAATGTTCACTAGCATATGTTAATTAGCATTCCTAGCTGAGTTTCAAATAACAAATTCCCTTTCCAGCTCAGCTCTTCAGTGGGTGATGGTGAAGGCAGGGATTCTTTGTGTTACTGGAACCACCCTAGGATGGCTTTGCAAATACTTGCAAAGTATTACCTTGTGTGCCTGCCACATGGGGCCCTTTCTTCAGAACATATCATCATCCACATCCACTGTGACCTGAGGCTAGCCCCCTTCAACCATTTGTCCATTGCTGACACAGTGGGTGTTGGAGCACTGGACTTGCCTCTTAAACTGAATGAAAAGCCCTTCCTGGGATCCCATGGGACCCTTTTGGCCTTGACAAGATTTAAGTAAGAAGTGCTTTGATTTATAACCCAGGCTATGCACAGAAAAACTTAACTTTTTAAATAGCCATTCTCTTAAGAGCTAGCTACCTTGATTATAGATAGATAATAGATAGGTGACAGATAGATAGACAGATCCTTGATGTTGGGCAGATATGAGAGATCTGTCATTAATGTCTCTATATTTTTCAGGATGGGATCTCAAATTTACCTTACTATTGGAAAATGTTTAGTTAAATTTCATTTTCAGCAGGCTCATTGAAACACTCCCTTTAGAACGTTTCATCATGTTTCCAAACCCTAACATATTTCTTTTTAGAAACTTAATGTTCCCTTCTTTACCAGTTCTGTTTACTGTGTGCTACTGGACAAGGTAGAGTCCCTCTTTAAAAAAAAAAAAAAAAAAGCCTTTCCTCAGTATCTCTGTTGATTAAATATGTTAGTGCTACATATTTGACATCTGTAAAGTGTTATAAGATGTCGGCTCAGAGCAAACAGTTAATAAGAGAACGATACTGGGGCTGGAGGGATGGCTCAGTGGTTAAGAGTACATAGTACTCTTGCAGAGGACCCAGCTTTGATGTCTGGCACTCATTTTTAGCAAGTCACAATCTCCTGAAACTCCCGACCCAAGGTATCTGATATCCTTTGGCTTCATGAGCACCTGCACTTATGTGTGTGCATGCCCACGTAATTAAAAATAAAAATAAAATCTTATTTAAAAGAAAAATAGTACTTTTTATTTTATTCACTGAGAATAATGGCATCATATCTAGTGTGAGCCTTAAGAGTTGCTGTTTTATGTAGTGAAGTTGACATTAAAAAACAAATAATGCATAATTAGTATTCTGCATTTATACATACTTTGCTAATGGCTTCTAAAATTTGCTAGTGTACTGGTAAAAAAAATTCTCAAAATAATCTCATTGTAAAGAAAACAACATGGTGAAATGCAATATTATAAGTAAAAGATATGTAATACATATGTGGTGTGTGTGTGTGTGTGTGTGTGTGTGTGTGTGTGTGTGTGTGTTAAATGCATATATTACTCTTGTCCACCCAGTTCCCACACAGGTCCTGTGAGTGCATTCTTGTAGCTCACTGCTGGTATTTGTCTTTCCTACTGTGACTAGGTTACATGATTAGGGAAATATGAGCTGAAGTTCTATCTTGGGGTCCTTGATCATAATACTGTCCTTGCCAAAGGTCAAAGAAATAAGGTTGCTACCCCTTGGGGCTTTGATTTTCTGGGTGTTGTTTAGCACCTCACTTAATGTTTAAGTAACATTCCTTGTTTATTTTATAAAGTACTCTACTGGTGAGCAAGGTGTGTAGTAATCTGAGATACACCATCTAATGGAGATCTGAATTCAGGATGGGTGTAACCCTAAGAGCCACACAAGAATTATGCTGCTCTCTTTCTTGGAGACCTTCTGGTATCAACTGCTCTCAATAACTTAATTAGCCAATCACACAAACTGGTGTGTAATGCTTCTTGCTCCTGTAATAGATTCCACAGCTTTTTGCCTACTTGCTTTTATTCTTTTATTTTTAGTTTTTTACTGGTTTATGTTTGTTTTTTTATTATTTTTTACCTTCATATGTGTGTACCTCGGTGAGCTTATGTGCACCATGTATGTGGCCTTCTCTAAGGCCAGAAGAATGTACCAGATACCCTGGAATTGAAGTTACAGATAGTTAGTTTCCCATGAGGGTTGTAGGAACTGGACTTGGGTTCTCCACAAAAGCAGCAAGTACCTTTAGCCACTGAACCATTTCCCATCCCCATCAACTTGCTTTTGAAAAATTGTACATTGTATTTCTTGTCCGGAAAACAGCAATAACTTTGACCACACCGGACCCTTCCAAAGTCCTCACAGAAAAACTACATTAAATCAAAACTGTGTTTCTCCAGATTAGAATGATAACTCGGGACCCTCTGGCATGTGAATATACAAACATCTCATCATTTAACAGAGATATCAATCTAATGCCTTTAATGGTTAAAAACTGCTAGAACATAAGAAAGCATTAGGAAACACATGCTAAGAAATAGATACACTTCTTTCCAACAATTTGTGAACAATATAAGGGGCTTACAATGGGAGCTACAGCTGAAGAAATTACCATGTTCTACCGCTTAGAAACTTTGTTGCCTCTCTAGCCTTTAAGATGTTCACATTTTTAAAAAATAGTTCATTGTTTACTACCTCATAAAACTGTAACATATTTCATAAGACTGAAGAGTGAGGGAATGAAGTAGAGTAGGATTTTTAGGGGTGTAGATTGGCGAAAAGGGAAAAGAGGCACCTTGGGCATTGCTCAAGCCTACGGTGAATCCCAGCTTGGGCGTTTGAGAGTCTGTTACTTTGACTTTTTTACCTATTCTTCCTCAGCTCTAGTGACCTCTTTCATGAGACCATGTCTGCATAGCCCCATAGTACAGTGCCAAAGAGGGAGTGGTCGTTTTCTTTTTCTTTTCTTTGTTTGTATCTTAATTTCTTGTTTTGTTTTGTTCTGTTTTTCTACAAGGAAATGCCACCACCAAATCAGCACGTTGAGGAAGAAAGGGTTTTTTTTCAGCTTAAGCTTTCATGTTGCTGTTCATCACTGAAGGAAGTCAGGACAGGAACTCAAGCAGAGCAGGAACCTGGAGGCAGGAGCTGATGCAGAGGCCATCAAGGGTGCTTCTTACTGGCTTGCTCCCCCTGGTTTTCTCAGCCTGCTTTCTTATAGAACCCAGGGCTACCAGCCCAGGGATGGCCCCACCCACAGTGACCTGGGTCATGCTCCATTGATTGATAATTGAGAAAATGCATTCGGGCTGGATCTCATGGAGGCAGTTCCTCAACTAACACTCCTTCCTCTCTGATGGTTCTAGCTTGTGTTCAGTTAACAAAAATCCAGCCAGTCCAGTCTTTTTTAAAACAGGCTGTCACTATGTAGCTGGCCCAGAACTCAAGTTGTAGACCAGGTTAGCCTTGAACTCACAGAAAGCTTCCCGTCTTGGCCTCCTGAGTGTTGGGATTAAGGGCATGTGCCACCATGCTCAGCTCATGTTTTTAAAACACAACTATAAATTGGGTTGGGATAATGGAGATAAAAATGTAGTCACCATCAGCATCCTGGGGTTGAAAAGAAAGACTTCCTAATTTAAGAAGTCAAAGCAAGTAATCTCCTAGGCAACTCTCCAATCACTTCAAGGTAGTTTATCTTCCTTGCTCCCTAGAAGTTCTCAAATAGAAACAAGAGTTCAATACCAGGCCAAAGCCAGGACACACTGTCATTAAAGCTCAAAGTGGTGATTTTAACTGTTGCTATAGCCTTAGCCAATGAAAGACCTGCAAGAATAATTGGGATAATGGACGAGTACGTGCATGGCACAAAGAACTCCAGATGGGATAAGGCTGGGGACTACAGTTGTTGGTACATTTTCAGTTGTCCCCTTACACTACAGGCATTTGTTCATGCCTCAACCTTGAAGATGCTAACGATGCAGAACAAGAGAAAATGGCAGATGTTCCCTGGACGTTCCCCAGACAGTAACCTCTTAGGTTAAAGAAGCCTTCCATTTCAGTCTCTGATGGTAAATCCCTTTTCTCCACTAGACACTCATATGCGTAGCACCTGCTATGGCGAAATTAAGAAAGGAGTGTGTGTGCGTCCGTTCCCGGGTGCAGTGACCAAGTCTGAGTGCTGCTGTGCTAATCCAGACTATGGTTTCGGAGAGCCCTGCCAGCCTTGCCCAGCTAAAAATTCAGGTAATCGCATGTCCTACGAAACTAGAAATGAAACAGTAGAATCCGCCCAAAGATTATGTCCATTCCAAAGTGTTTTTTTTCTTCTGAACTGAATAAGAAAGAGCCAAGTTTGCATTGTTATATGAGGCAGGTAGTCAACAGCCTCAGGTTGTGTGCATGCTTCAGTCAGACCCGCACTGATCATATCGAACAAGATGTATTTGCTGTTGTGATCATGGCCCAGATTTTATAAATGACTGTTACCCTGACAATATAAATAGGTTGACATTGTTGCCACTATTGAATTTACAAATCCAAAACAATCTGATTGGGTCTTTTAAAATCTAGACCCCTTATGGTGTCAAGTCCCAGGTACATCAAGATTGGCTCTTGTTCATTCATAGTTGCGATGAACCTCTTTGGAATATAAATTAGTCCAGTGGGGTTCAAAAATAAACAAACTTCCTGCCTTTTCTTATACTATTCTGTGATTTTAGAATTCTTGAGATAATTATATTCCAGAAAACAGTGATTTTTTTCCACTATTAAGATGAATGTGCATAAAATTGTTATTTTAATGACTAAGCTATGGAACAGTCTTGGCATAACATCTCTCTGTTTTTGTTGTTATATTAAAGGCTGAGTGTAGGGTATTGTTTAACTTTTCAGTCTCCACTGTTATGTTAATTACTGGGTGTGGAAAGGCCCTGGCTTAACATTTCCTGTTTGTTTTTAAATCACACAGCTGAGTTCCATGGCCTCTGTAGCAGTGGCGTAGGCATCACCGTGGATGGAAGAGGTGATTCTGTTCAACTTGTGGTTATAAGCTATAACTATATAGTTTGCTGATTATCAGATGAATATGGTTACATTTACTGTGAAAATTCACAAATGAAGAAACGGTTGTTAAGTTAAATGGCGGGCGTTAAGTGGCATTTTACATGGGACTGCTTTTCATTAGACAAGTATTCACTGGTTAGAAGTGCTTCATTGAGAGAAGGTTACTAACAAATCCATATCCATGATTTTATGTGTACATTTATTTAAGACAGTGCTATATCATGTGATTATACAGACACAGCTAGAAAAGTATCCATCTTTAGGGATATTTGATATGGATCAAATCTTGGACATACTATCCCAAAATTAGACTGTTTGTGTTTTAGAACCACAGAGATGTTTCTGTCCAACTTTAGAAGTAAAATTCATTCAAGTTTCCCTACTGCAAACATGGCGTTATGTTTTAAGAATGCTCTGATAGAGAAGCAAGTGCATCTGAGTTGGATAGGGGAGAAGGTTTGATGTGATGTTAAGTTTTAAATGAATATCTGAAACCAAAGAAAGAGACAGAATTTTACTGGGATATTTTTTCTCAGATGCAAAATAAAAAGCTAGATAATCAGAGAGTTTCTAAGGAAGTCTTCCTAATTGCATTTTTTTTCCTTTCTAAGATAGAATCTCAAAGCCCAGACTGGCTTTGAACTACTGGTACTCCTGCCCTGTCCCAGATGCTGGGGTTATATGGATGTTCTGTGGCTAACCAATTCCTATATAAATTCTAATTCCTATAAACAATCGTTACCAGAATTTGATTACAGTGAACAAAATGGGATTTTTGCACCACACTTTTTTTTTGTTGATGATGATGATGGTGAGGAGGAGGAGGAGGAGAGGAGGAAGAGGAGGAGGGGGAAGAAGAGGAGGACACCCTGTCAATGGCCTCTGACTGGAGCCTATTGCCTGTTGGGAATTATATGTTTGTTTCACTGGATCTCAAATGCCACTGTCCCTGGGTGACACAACAGTCATGTGTCCATGGTTTGTTGTAAATTGTTGAGTTGTCAGCAGTCATGTTTAAGTGTCTCCTGGATTCATTCTAACTCATCAACAATGAGAAACATTGTGTATCCTATTACTTAGGTAATTGCTGAATATGAGAACAAAGCAGGAACATCCTGTGACCATAAAATCATACAGGCCTTCCTCATAAATTTCTATGTTTTAATTACATGGCTGTGATGCTTATTAAATTGAGTTTTCCTTTGGATTTTGAGCCAGCAGTAAATTTCTTTTATTAATTTTGTCAAAAATATAGACATACTGCATGATTTAATTATTTGGCTGCTGCCAACGCCTTTCTGGTTTTTTTTTTTTTTCTGACTTACCAGTGAAATGTCTTGTATCCTTTCATTTTCTTTTCTTTTCTTTTTTCTAAAAGGCGTATTGTAGGTTTTCAAAGTTAGATATTTCACATGTTGGAAGTTTCTTATTAGATCCTTTTTATCAACAAGCAGGTGTCTGTCCATGTTGACCATGCTATATTTTACACAGATATCAACGAGTGTGCTTTGGACCCTGATATATGTGCCAACGGGATCTGTGAAAACTTGCGAGGCAGCTACCGCTGTAACTGCAACAGCGGCTATGAGCCAGATGCCTCTGGAAGAAATTGCATTGGTAAGTTCCTGGAGATTTTTGCACAAGAGCCATTTGTGTTGTCTAACCCCATGGATAAGAGAAGGAACAACAATTAATGATGAAAACTAGGCATCCCTTAGCTTCTCTCACCACCTTTGCCCCGTGCATTGATACAGAAGCATGAGAGCTGAGCTCCGCAGCACAGTCAAACTCACTGGAGTGCTATTACTTAAGATAATCTTTTCCCAAGTGAGTGGTTATGAGTGGATCATTCTTCCATTGCTGCTCTGTACTTGTGTCACTCCTAAATGTTTCCAATGAGGCATGGACTTCAAAAACTCTTGGTAGTAGAAAAGTTGGGAAAGGGTGATGTTCCAGGTTGGAGGAACTTCAGCTTTATCCAAAAGCCACTAATTGCTACCACGCACCTAAATGTGACAGCAGAAGTAAGCGTACCCCTTTTCAACTTATAAAATAATGTGAAAAGAAAGCTTTCTGTGTTATTCGTATTTAGCAGAAGAAAAGGGGGAAGATAAACACTCTTAGTGCTTTATTGGTTTGCATATTTAAGAGACTGGACAGAATCAAAATTGTCCCACAGAACGATTGAGTCCATTTTCATAAAATGAGAATTATTAGATCTAACATTATATGTAATACTTACAAATTATCCATAATGCTTTTACAACTCATCAATTGATGTTTGTCGATAAAGAAACTTAATATTCTGTTTCTGCTGATGGTTTTATTACTCAATATATCCATTTGATCTTGAGTTTAAGATATATACAGATAGACTTTTATTACTCTCTGATTATTGCATATTTAAATAGATTGACCATCTGTAGGAAAAGGTACCAGTCAAAGATTATCAAACAGTTCTAAAAGCATGAAAATGTGCTAAAGAAACATGTCTAGCACTCAGGAAGCCTTGGGTTCAATCCTTGGCACCACATAAACCAAGGGTGGTGGCACACACCTATAGTCCCAGAATTTGAGAGACAGGAGGCTTAGGAATTCAATCTCCATGCCTATCATAGGCTCAGGCCAGTCTGAGCTGGAAATCCTGTCTCAATAACTAAAGACAAGCTAAACCATCTTTTATTCAGCAGAAGCAAAGGCACTTCCAAATTAGCTTCTAAGTTTAGGTGAGCATGTGGGTGGGACCCTTTTAAAACCAGGGGAATTCTGTGACCATTCCCATTCTGAGCACAAGTGACATGACTGTAACACTTTACATTGTGTGGTTTTGTTAAAATTTATAAATAAAGGACCCGGAGAAATGTCTCAGCAATTGAGAGTACTGACTGCTTCCAGAGGACCAGGGTGCAGTTCCCAGCATGCATGTGGTGGTTCACATGTGATGACCTCTGCTCCTCCATAGGCACCGCGTATGCACATGGTGCACATACATGCATGCAGGCAAAACATCCATACATACAAAATAAAAACATGTGAGCCTCAGCAAACGGTTGACTCATCCTTTTCCTACCCATTTCTCAAGGAACTGAACTGTATCCCTCGCTAAACACACTTGAGAGTCCTAAAGCTCAGTAGCACAGGATGTGACTTCATTTGAGATTAGTTTTATTTTTTAATAATATTTAATTTGGGGGAATTTCATATGTGCATACAGTGCATTTTGATCATAACCACATCTTCTGCCCCTCCCCCAGCCTCTCCCACACTCGCCCCTTACTCTCTCCCTCCTTCCACCTTCCTGCTTTCCTTAAAAATAAATAGACGAATAACCTGTTGTGTCCACTTTGTGCTTCACATACATGCATGGGTGTGTGACCATCTGCTAGAGCATGGCCAACCTACTAGAGGCCATATCCCTCATAGAAAACTGACTGGTTTATAAAATTCTAATTTAAAAGTACTTATTAAATGTCGGAGTCAGAGCAAAACATAAAAGTGGGGACAACTCAAGCAAAACAGAAAGGTGATACTGCCTATGGTAATGATATAAGAGATAATTTTCTGATCTCCGTTTTCAGTGTTATCGGGGTAACACTGTATCATTTGACAAAGTACAATTGTTTGCAAGAGTAAAATACACAACTTTAAGCAAAAGGAACTCTTTATCCCCCAAGTATAGTTATTATTTCTTCCTCTTGGTAACTGTACCTGCTGATAAGAAGGCAATGTAACACGCCTGTAATCTCAGCACACAGGAAGTGAATTCGATGCCAGCCTGAGAGACACAGTGAGGTCTGTTTCCAATAAAACAAAACCAAAAAAAAAAGGAAAGAAGGAAGGAGGAAGGGAGGGAGAGAGGGAGGGAGGGAGGGGAGAGAGGGAGAGAGGGAAGGAGAGAAGAAGGGAGGGAAGGAAGGAGGGAAGGAGGGAGGGAGGGAAGGAAGGAGGAAAGAAGAATGGATAACTGAAGAAGAAAGAAGTAATGAGCCCTTGCTAAGTCCTGTACATTCTCCAAGGACTTACAAAGATTTTTAAAGCATTCACCAGCATAAGAACATAGCCTTTGAGTAGCACTGGGTGCATTTGCTCTAGTGTGGAATAAAGATACTGAGCCAAAGAGGAGAGGGAGAGTCAGGGACAAAACAAAGAAAAACGAAATATAAGTGGTCTGTGTATTATGCCTGTAACCATTTCCATCTCCTGTCTTCCACTGGCTGTTTGCAGACATTGATGAGTGCTTGGTAAACAGGCTGCTTTGTGACAATGGCCTCTGCAGAAATACCCCTGGCAGTTACAGCTGCACCTGTCCCCCTGGCTATGTGTTCCGGACGGAGACAGAGACCTGCGAAGGTAAGCACTGTCTTCCTTGGCTTGGCATGTCCTCGTCCAGGAAGCACCAACATCAGTTGCAGTGAATGGTGTGCTCAAAGTGCATGTGTAAATGTCTTCCCTGTTTTATGATCTCTGTCCACTGCTTTGGAAGTTTTGGAAATGGCATTCATATAAACACAGTTTATAAACACTGTTGGTTTTGTTCTGTTCACATAGTCTCTCAACAAGCACTTAGAAAATCCAACAGAGAGAGCTGTATTGTTTTACTCGTTAAAATAAAATATCTGATTTTTGTCCACTTTGACCCTTTAAATAAAAATCACTGTGACACATTAACCTACAAACCTTCATTCCAAAAAGACTCCGCTGTTCACCACTTTGTTATGAAATAGATGGTTGACAATGTAATCAAAATCTCGACCCAGAAAAAATATTTGGAGCCTATGTGAAACTAGTTCCACACTGAAATAGTCTATATAGAAATTCTCGTTTTTGTTTGACAAGTTAAAGGACATTATTTGGGGTTGTAGACCATCGTTCGATATTTTAAGACTTCTTTTATGCCATGAGTTTCTACACAGTGCAAGTTGCTTGAGCTGGTTAAGTGCTTAAGGACATTTCTGTTTTCAGTGAGATTCAGGCGATGACGTGAGTGCATGAGATTATGGCATCATGATTTTGTATCTTGATCACATGATATTTCAGAATAATCTGTTTCTCATCTACCATTCATTATCCTCCTGTAGTGTCTTTACACACGGTGGGCCTGCAGGGGGCTCCTGTAAAATGCTCAAACCCAGTTGTTACTTCCAAATAGTAACTTGTTTTAAGAAAGTTCATATTAATTATTGCAGAATAACCCTTCCCTTTTCTGTGGGTGTACTTGTCCCTCAGTGACTCCACAGAAGGAAGTGCAATAGTGTTCTCTCTCTCTCTCTCTCTCTCTCTCTCTCTCTCTCTCTCTCTCTCTCTCTCTCTCTCTCTCTCACACACACACACACACACACACACACACACACACACACACACACACAGAGGCTTCACATCCTCTCTTCATCTTCTTTAACTTCAAAGCATTCTTGTGGACAGCAACAAGTTAGGACTATTGAACAAGGTGCTGCAAGACAAGAGTCTCAGTTGAAGTCATTTGAATGCTGTTACAGTGCACACAGTTAGTTCTAAGTTTGGGTTGAGCTGTGTGTGGAGGGGAAACCTTTGAAAAACATTAATCAACCAAAAGGTGGGGAGAAGGAAGATAACCATTTACATAAAATCACATTTCCCTAAACTTAGTTGAGGTGACTGTTTCCCTGATTGTCTGGCAGGGACATACCCATCCATCCTGAGTTGGAGTTCTTGGTGCCTGTTTTCCAGATGGTCACAGGTTTCCCTAACAGTGAGGGACATCTGTCAGTAAAGCCAGCTCAGGCTCCTCAGCTATGCATGTGACAGTTTCTATTCTCTGGTTTCTCTTCTCACTCCTAACACCCGTTATCCTTCAACACTGCTCTGAGAAAAGTTTGTCTACTCAGATTTGCCTGTATTGTCCCTGTTTCCCCA
The DNA here is from genome assembly GCF_004785775.1 of Grammomys surdaster. Lineage (NCBI taxonomy): Eukaryota > Metazoa > Chordata > Mammalia > Rodentia > Muridae > Grammomys > Grammomys surdaster. Next base: position 14,620,278 of record NW_021604719.1, on the reverse strand, counting down.
TGCCCACCCCACAGAGGGATGAGGTAAGGGATTGCTGGCGGTTTTCTGTTTTCCTGGGTATTCATTCACACTTTCTGCTGCCTTTAGCCATTGTACCGATTCAGTTCTCTATTAAAGGGTAGATTCACTTAAATCTCAGGAAACTTAAAAAGCAAGAGCAGGTGGGATATCGTCTCGATTAGCTCAGTACTGTTGATTATGGTTGGGGTCTGGCTCTGTGGTGTATATGCTGAATTGTCAAAGAAGATAAGATGGAGTCAAAGGTACTGAGAAGTGAACTACCAAACAGGTAAATGACAGAATGACATTTAATAGTGAGATGTTGGGTGCTCCCATCAACTCTAAGGCTCTTCCGTGGTAAATCAGCCAATAAGGAAGGTTAGAGAGACATCTTGACTTATTTTGTTCAAAGGACACTTGTTCTTAATAAACCTTAACCTTGCCTTTGGTATGGAAATGACTTTAATCTGTCATTCATAGGAAAGAAGTTTGTGTTATATAAATAAAGATAAAATAATAGAGAAATATTTTGGCTCCAACCATATGGTGTTGGTGGAAATTAAAAAAAAAACAGATTTATGCAGAAAACTTACCCCTGCCCAAATTTTACACACTGTTAAGTGCTTTGCATTTCATCAAAATATTTCCCCTACATATGTACACATATGTACACATATGTACACATATGTACACATGTGTACAGACCTAGAGGCTGCTTACCTCTTCTCTCCTTGCGTCTCCTGACTTCCTCCATTAGCCACAGTCAATTTGTCAACCTGAGTTCTCTCTCCTCTACTCTTTCTTCACTAATTTCCAAGGGCTAGACAGAGAATTATTACCAGATTCATTGCAAACTTCAGCTTTCTGTATATGTATTTTTCTCTGTTCACTTATTCCATTTGTAATTCATGCTTTCAATAGATTAATTTAAATATATAATAAACAACAGTAAGAATAAGCAGGATGTTCCTCTGTGTTTTAGGCTGAAGTTACTCCCCCAAAATTATTTCATTTTGCTTGAGCTTGGAGAGTCTGTGAAAGTTAAATTTTTTTTCATCAAGCACTGTGGTTTAGATTGTGTTTCCCAGTGACATAAGTAGTTAAATGTAAACCAGATGTGCTTTGAAGTTTATTTCCAGAAATGTACAGTGAACTGTTTCAATTTCTGGTTCCGTGACATTTATACCATAAAAAAACATTATATTTAAGGGAAAAACTAAATAGCTGATATTTGTAGTTGTCCCTATGTGTGTTTATAGTCTTTGAGTTCACCATTGCTTAATTCAAAATGAATCTTTGTGAAACTATGACCCAGGCACTTTCCTTTTGGGGAAATCTTCTCCTACATGAATTAAATGGAGAATTAAATGTGGAATCCCCTCGGACAGATTGCCTGCTTCCTGCACATCTAGCTTCTTTTGCCCTTGCATTTTCATGGAAGGATTTCAATATTGTAGAGCATGTGCTTTCATTAAAAAGCCTCACCTCTGAGTTAGTGTAATATTATATATACTTTTATTTCTCTTTTAAGAGATCCTTTTCTACTGCAAGGACTCTGAAAACAAAATGAACTCGTATCCCTGCATCCCCGATAAAATTTATAGTTCAAGAGATAAATTAATACCTGAGTACCTCTTTAGTCATTTTGAAGTAGCAATAGTCTCTCTCTACATACAATTTTTAAATTAAAATACAACTATATAATTCTCACCTTATCTCTCTTCTCCCTCTGACATCTTCCATTTACCTGTCTCTCAAGTTCATGGCCTCTGTTTCTCTGTTGTTGTTTGTTGTTGTTGTTGTTTTTTTATGTGTATGGTGTGAGTGTTTCTCGAAATATAAATTAACCTTCTCAGACCGTATGTTACTGGTACATATATGTTTTTAGGGCTGCCCACTTGGTGTCAGATAATCAATCAGAGTTTTTCCTGACTCTCCACTTTCCTTACATGCCTATAGTTCTTTGTTTACAGTTTAGGATCCCATGACATTTTCCCTCCCCTATTACTGTATCTTTGGTCCTTTTGCACAGATTTTTGAACTGATATTTTAAACCCATTGGCTGGCAGTCAATTCTGAACCTGCCCCTCTTTCAAGACTGGTTTATTTACATTTTATTTGAGGTAGTCAGGGGCAAGAATTAGAGCCTTCCAGCTTTACTTATATTTCTTCTCCGATATTTCAAGAAGAGACGAGTCTTAAGCTATGTATGGAGGGTAATGTCTTGTTGGTATCTTAGAAACTCTACTGTTTAACCTAGAGTGTTGAGGTATGTTGACATGTTTAGAATAACTTAGCAAGGGGAGATGGGATCACAGTGACGACTCCTGTAGCTGAGTAGTTGAATTTACATAGAAAGTGTTCTTAATGTTATTGTTCATATTTCAACTGAGAGTTGTGTTTACCTCTTACTGACTCATATGTTAAGCGACTTTATAACCTTGAAAAATTCACCTCTTAAAAAATGTAGGTGTACTGTGATTCTGTTTGCTTTTGTCAGCAACAGGATTTGCTTAGGTTACTGGTATATTATTTGATTTAAGGCTAAAAGCAGTATGCAGGAACCGGTGACCTGAATGCAGGGACATCCTCCACAACAGCCGACGGCAGGCCCCAATAACCTGAGAAAGTCCGTGGGTTTCCAAACCAGCTTTATTGGCATGACGGATGATAGTTGAATCTGGATGCGCATCCACTGTTTAGATCACTGCAGGCCTGACTTAAATAGGGAGGGGGTAAAGAGGAGGGACTGGGAAAAGGAATAAGTAATTGGCTACGCCCTCTGGCCTTTAGATAACTCTTGAATATGGAAATCTCTCGAGGCTGAAGCCTATAGTCATGCCTTCTACCTGTAGCCCTACTTGATTGCAAGGCACAGATCAAATGGAGGTCTTAGACCGAGAGTCGGGAGTCTGAAGTCCGGGGGTGTGGTGAGATATATGCCATCCCTACCCAGGCAATGGACACCTCTTCAATCTCCAGCTAACTCAAAGCCAGTGCTCTACCGGAGACCAAATCATCCCTTCACGGTCCAACAGCGGTAGTTATCAAGTCCTGTTGAGTGCAATTGAATTTTTTTCTATTTCCAGCAGTTCTGAAGACTGAACTTAGGGCCTGAAACATGTGCTCTACCCCTGAGCCACACACACTCCCACCCACTCTGCCCCAGCTCTCATTTTCCTATTTCCTATCTTACTAAAGTTGGTTGTGTAAAGTAATTCCTTAACTAATCCTGTAACTATAAAGGGCTCAAGAAAGAGAATGGTGGATGATAGCTGGGAGAGTTCTGTACCTAGTGTTTACATCCCAGCTCTTATTTCCTAGTTTGCGTCTAGGAGTTCAGAATGGAAGCCAATGTTAGTATACTTTTGTCTTCAAAGCTTCACAGAAGTGTGAGTGACAGAAATGATCAAACTTTGTTGTGCCCTAGAGTTGTACCTGGAGTTAGAACTGACTACAGAGCAAAATAAATCGACTATATGTAGTTAGAGTCAGAGAAGGCACACATACTGAACCCTCTTCTGAGTAGGCTGTTGCTTATGGTCCTACTGAGTCTCCAGTCATGTCTTTGTCTATCCATGCTGTAGAACACATGTCTGCACTCCCTATTCACTTTAGGCCTTGTATATCCATATTAAAATCATAAGAGCCAAGTTTACCAGACATTCTGGCACAGTCTGGCTTGCTGGAATAATATTTTCCAGAAACACATGGCAGCTCTAACGGAATCTTTTCCTTCTGGATTGTAGATGTAAATGAATGTGAGAGCAACCCGTGTGTCAATGGGGCCTGCAGGAACAACCTGGGCTCTTTCCACTGTGAGTGCTCACCCGGCAGCAAGCTCAGCTCCACTGGACTCATCTGCATCGGTAAGATTCCTACGCGGAGCTCCCTGTGGAGGTCATCTCAGACCTCAGCCTTCCTGAGGTGAAAACAGAGCTGTTGGGAGGAGAGCAGAAGAGCAGAAGTTAGGTGGACTTTTACCCGTTAGGCTCCAGACCACCTTCCTTTCATGTCTGTAGATACATGCTGCCATGGTTGTGAGCACTTCTGTATATGCACATTTCTTATGTTTGAATCCCTCAGGCATGGGCATAGTCAAATCCCATCACAAAGACGTTTATTCCCAAATCATCATGCACATTTCTTACCTTTGAATGAATCCCTTAGGCATTGGCACAGTCAAATCCCATCACAGAAACTTTAAATCTGTCATAATCAAAGACATGAAGGGATTTGGATTCAGTTCACAGGACAAGAATTTGAAGATTTTTTAGGCACTGAAGCATAGAGGGAGTTCAGGATTTTCCTTTCCCTCATCGATCACACGTTGATAGGCTCCAGAGAAGAGAAGATAAATGTTCTCTTGCTTTGGAAAGTCTTGAGGTGTGATAATACGATTCAGAGTGTCTAGAGCCAGTTCTTTTATTCATGATTTTGTTCCAAGATAGGATTTTGATGTATAGCCCAGGCTGGCCTAAGACCTGATACATAGCAGGCTGACTGAGAACTCCATAATTCCTTTGTCTCAGCTTCACAAGTCCTGGGATGACAGGTATGAGCCTGCTCAAGGCCAGATCTTTGGTAATGACGTATAATGTATGCAGAACAAGATAATTTGATCAAGGATGAAAAATATCATGTATACGGACAAAGTCTACCCAAGTCATTTCTTCCTATATCTAGTGGCAATGTCTCCATTTACCAGGCACGCTAAGATTGCCATCACTCCCTAATATCCACCTTTAAAAGAAACTAACAATGCTGTGTTATTCAGCTTCACACTGTGCCATACAGATGGGCAAGTTCTTGCTTATTACCTAACCAAAGTGAATTCATCTCAGCCTTTTGTTCTTGTAGTTATTAATGAAACAAAGACAAAATTATTCCCAAATCATTAAGTCATTTTCTTCATTTGCCAACAACTAAATACTGCCACATTTCCCAGACAGCCTTTTAAATGTTTTCATTCATTATGATAAAGGTTTGAGTATTTCTATTGGTTCTCTTTCCACCACATGAATCCCACTCAGGTCACCAGGCTTGTGGGCAAGCACCTTTTACCCACTGAGCCATCTCTCCAGCCAGCCTTGAACATGTTTTTAGCAGGGCTGTCAGTGGTTCTAATCAGCGATGAGCTTGCCACTGCTAGTCACAGGGTCTAAGTCACTAAATTTGTAAAGGAATGGAGATTCTACTTGTGGTTACTAATTTAAAAATCAGACCATCTGTGACATCACTGGGCACTAATTGTGGAGTTTCAGCTAGTCCTTCAGATACACTAAATGTGATTTTGTGAACGCTAAGAAAACTATTGTATCTCAGTTAGGGTTGTTCAGCTTTCCAGAAGAGCTATTAAGCTCACTTTTCCTGAGTTGCACTGCTCTAGTTGAGTAGCACCCATGTCCCACATCTGTGTCTTGGGTCTTCATTCTTGCCCCATGTCCCTGACTTCTGTGGACAATAAAGGAACAGCAGCCTCCCTGATATAAGATCCCACTGTCCAGTCCTCAAGGTAAGACTATAAAGAAGTCCAGCGCTTGCTTTCTCAGGATCTGCATTGCGAACAACCCAACTGCAACTGTTTTCTGGCTCCCCCCCTGCCTTTTTTTTCTAATTTCTTTTGCTCTGTTCTTCTTAACCTCCTGACCTCCAGCCTGCCGTGTATCACCGGTCAGCCCCTGATCATTTTACATCCCTGTGTGCACTCACCCCTAGTTGCTCTCTGCTCTGTTTCCCAGTCCCTTGGTTCCATTCTCATCTTTCTATTAATTCTGGGCTTGTGTCTCTACCTGGTTGCAGCTACTTCTACTTGGATGTCGTGGAACATCTCAGCAGAAGATGTCTATTTAACGCCAGGTTCTGATTTTCATACTTGATCCTGTTTACTAGAAATATCTTTATCTTAGCAAATGGCAGCCCCATTCTTTCAACTATCACCTCAAATTCTCCTCTTCCACTTTTATGACTTACTCCCAAACCTCAAGTGGAATACCCATTACCCATATTTCAACCACCTTTTATCCCTTCCTTATTTGTCTTCTATTTTTAATAATAATTAATTTAGGTTAGCTTTGCATAGTAATATATTTCATCACAGCATCTTCATATGCACATATAATTATATTGTGTTCTTATGCGTCCCCCAGCCTCTCTGACCTCCCCTACTAGCCCATCACCCTCCCTACAGGAACTGGTCCCTTCTCTTTCCCTAGTTGGTCCCCCTTCTTCTTTCCTATTATGTGTATTCCATTATTGTCTTTATTTGCCCCCTCCCTAAAGATCTCTTACTCCCCACTCATGCTTCTTTTTCTAGCTGTGATATACAAACATGTATGTATGCGTACACACACATAAGTATATACAGATATACATATTCCAATGTATGTTGTGCATACAATATTTGTCCTTCTGAGACTTATGTCAATTAGCCTTCCCAACTGGGTTTATTTTCTTACAAAAGTCACAGAACTCCATTATGTCTATGTACATACTTTCTCTATGCTTATCTAGTTCTGCCCACCCCCTCACCCGGCTCCTCCTATATCCTCATTTAGCTCCTCCCACGCTCTCAGCTCCTTCTACACTTTCATCTCCTCCTGTATCCTTCGCTCCTCCTACACTCTCACCCACATCCTCACTCAGCTCTTTCCACACTCACCCAGCTCCTGCCACACTCTCACCCAGCTCCTCCCACATCTTCACTTGGCTCCTCCCACACTCACCCAGCTCCTCCCACATCCTGACCTTCTGCCCCCACCCAAAGCTTATACTTTGATATTCCTAAAGTGTGTACAACACTATGTGCTTATTATCAGTATCATCTGAGGAGAATGTCAGGAATGCAGATTTCTGAGCTGCACCCCTGGACCTATACATATGCAATTAATCAAGGATATTGCCAGTATCACGCACACTTAGCTGAAAGCTGCAGTTCTCCAATGAAAACTAAGCATGTAGTTGTATCGGCAGCTAGTGTTTGCCATGTCAGCTTGGATACGTTCACTACCACTGCTTTAAAATCAGTTGTCATTTACTTTGTTCAGTTAAAATCTATTGTTCTATCAAAAGCTTCCCACATCCCCCTTAACACATGTGGAGTCAGAAGCTAAATGTCCATAGGATTTTATTATTTAAAAATAAAAAGTTAAATGAGGTGTGGAGCCATTTCAAAAATTACAAGTAGCTCTCTAAGATGGTCAGATTGCTAGGTGATTTTTATATCGTGTTATATTTCTCTATGTTCAATTAATTGACTAAAAGTAAGTATATATTAGTTTTGGAGCTAGAGTTAAAATAATAGGTTTGCAGGGCAAAAACGCCTAAAAGAAAATATGCCTTGTAGAACCAAGAAATGACATACTGGTCACTTCACCATTACATCTTATCGTCAGATGCTTGTCATCTTTATTTTCTTTACATTTTTTTCCCAAGTTATTAATCAAGTAAATTTCTTCAGTTAGGGAAATCCTGGCTCTTCTAGGACAGAATGTAGATTTTGGCTGGCTTGTTCCATGAGAAATGAGGTAAGAAAGAAATTGAGGTGTATTTGTTCCTAGCTATCAAAGCATAGCCCATGAAGGACGTTGCTTTCCATGTGTGTTATGGTGTGATGATGACAATTTGCCACATTCCTAGTACCAGAATCAACCCTCAGGCAGCAGTGATTATTCCTCTATAGATCGTTAGTAGATGTCATCATGTTAATGGCTACATTGTATGAGATGGTGCCTATCAGTGTTTGATTTATGGTAATACTTAAATGCAGGAACATGTCAGTCTGTTCAAAGAACACGCTGTAAAAGTGATTTTAACAATGAATACTCTTGTGTCTTTTTTGCACCGTGACAAATAACTTTGGTGTGCACAGAGTTCATTTTCTGTCAATAGAAGAGCTTCCCGACCTCTCCTATTCCTTTTCAGACAGCCTGAAAGGGACATGCTGGCTCAACATCCAGGACAACCGCTGTGAAGTGAACATCAACGGAGCTACCCTGAAATCTGAATGCTGTGCCACGCTTGGAGCTGCCTGGGGGAGCCCCTGTGAACGCTGTGAGCTAGGTAGGAGCCTGACCAGGCCCTTCGACTCGATCACTGGAATGTCATCTTTGATCAATGGTCATTCCTTCTCACAGTGTGTCTTAAGCGGCAGGGAAGACTGCTAGGTTGTCTTCTCTCCAAAACTGTCTTCCTAGTGAAATTCATTCTCCTCTTGAAATGTGTGTTTGATTTTCTCCTTTAACAGAGAGCAGATCTTCTAAGTACCTCAGACGTGGAAAAGAAATTAGCTCCAACCTTATGTCCTCATTTGAATGTGTCCCAGTGGGATGTGATAGCCTCTCCCCCTGAGGTTTTGACTGGTTTGCTTTTAATTCAGTTGTCAATTTGAGCAGAGAGGAATTGTGGGAGAAATCATTTCATTTCAAACTGTGTCAACATGGACGGGGTTACTATAGCAACTGAAGTGCTTTCTGAATCGAAGACAACTGGTCCTAGCTCTTTGCGACCCAACTTCAAAGTTAATTCCCTCCTATTGTTTCTTGAGCCTGAGACTCCTGTATTATTATTTTTTAAAGAAGTAAAATTCTGTTCTGTTGTTCTTGCAGATGCAGCTTGCCCAAGAGGGTTTGCCAGGATCAAAGGTGTGACTTGTGAAGGTGGGTGTGACTCATGAATGAAAGATATGCTACTCACTCGAAAGTTGCTAGTCACTGTTTTCAAGACCCTTGAGATTTCAGTTTAAAATCACTCAGGGTAACCAACACAGTGCACTTGGGAAATAGCTTCGAGGTTCCCCTTTCTCTTCTTTATACGGTTAAGGAAATTTCATAAGGAAGTCCCCCAGCCTTCAAGGCACAGAACAGCTGGCGAGGGAGCATGTCTGGGCTGCACTTTTATGGACCAGCAAGACTGCGGTCGTCTGCACAGCTGGTGCCCAGGAAAGCTGGTGGCTGCCTTGTGGAATTTTTTTTTTTTTTTGCTTTAACTTAAGTAATAATCCACACCGTGTTGCAGATTGAACACACTACACAGGAAATGAGGCTACACCTGCTTTTTCTATTTGTGACATCTTTACCCTTCTGCTTACTGTGTTTCCCCCACAGACGTTAACGAATGCGAGGTGTTTCCTGGCGTCTGTCCAAATGGACGTTGTGTCAACAGCAAAGGCTCTTTCCACTGTGAATGTCCTGAAGGCCTTACTCTGGATGGTACCGGCCGTATGTGTTTGGGTAAGATGAGCCCTTTCCTGTCTCCATGCATGGAGCTAACCATCAGCTCCTTTGTCCTTTGGGTGGTAGCCAGTCCAAAACAAGAGTCTATACTTGAAAAATTGGCTTTAAATGAGATACTATTTGAGGGGAAAAGCACTCCAAGGTATTAAAATATATGTTTTATTAAAATAGTTTAAAACATTTTCATGACTAAAAAGAAGAAACTATCATTTAATCGTTGGTTTCTGATACTGTAGACAGGTTGAGTTGCTCACATAAAATTAATAGAAAAAGAAAACTAGGCATAGTTTGGACCTTGAATTTAAAACATTACCATGTACCAGCCCACTACAACTGGACTCTCCAGATAAAGGGGAGAGGGGCAAAGGTATGTCAATCATCCTGCCTCCTCCTCCGCCACCATTAAAGGGCACATTCTCTTAATGCTTTTTTTATTCTAAAGATCTAAAATGCACATACTTGTTATCGACAATGTACGGATGGTGGTTTGACCTTAGACTTTATCAGGGCCATAGCTGAAATAATTTGAGTTTCATAGTGGAAAAAAAATAAGCTCTTTTCATTTTGTGTTATATGTGAGCAAAAATGTTTCTTTTAAAGACAACTTTTCCCAATAAGTGCTGGAATGGTAAAGTTGTATTTTGCAAAACATTTTTTATGTCAGTTGTTGTGTTTGTAACTTAAGAAGGTAGACAAAGAAAGAGCAGTGGTAATGCCGTATCAGAGACTCTTCAAGAGTTTAAATGTATCGATAATATTTTTCCACCACTAGTTTAATACTTAGCTCGGCAGTAGTACAGAGCTTAATTTACTATAACAGAGACTTCATTTTAAGTTAATTTTGACAGCATATTTAAGTCTGGATAGAAAGCAGTATTGTGGTTCATATGGAATCATTTAGAAAGCACATTCAACATGGAAAATAATTTTTTTATGTCGTTGATTTCCTTCTGTTGGATGTGTGCACGTCTGAGCGTTTGTGTAGACATTGGTACACTTAAGAGTCCATCACAAGTCAACTCCTGCTGCTTCTCAGGATGCTCTCCTACTTCTTTTTGAGACTTGATCTCTCACTGAATCCAGAGCTTTCCATTTTGGCTAGATTGGGTGGGAAGTGAACACCCTGCCATCTTTTGTCCCCACCACCCTAGAGCTGAGGTCACAGGTATACACCACCATGCCTGGCTTATACAGAGATTTCTGAGAATCTAAATCCCAGTCCTCATTCTTGCACAGCTAACCTCTGCCTTGGTGGCAAACCAAATCTTGAGCCTTGTATTTGATGAAAGATTTTGTTCTTTCTAACTTGTTCTAAGTTGACTCCTTCTGAGGATATAAGAATGTTTCGGGGGGGGTGGCATATGACAGTGTGAAGATGCTGAGGACAGGTTAGTGATTAGTCACTGTATTAGAGCTTCATATAAATTAGGGATGTCATCTCGGGTGTCTGCAGGAGGTAAGCTGCCGTAACTGAGTGAAGCACAATAAGGAGCAGTGGGGATTGTGGCAAACTCCCAAGTACACATGCCATTGGATTCCAGGGTTCCATTATAATTTTTTTGCAAGCCAATCAAAGCATCTACTTAGGTAGACACTTAGGTTTTGTTGCCTTGTGCTCTGGCTTTTTTAATTCTTGGTATAAATACTGATATGAATCTTCATAATAAAGATACCAAATTACTCTTCTCAAATATAAAGACTTTTTGTATTCTTGGTTCCCATAGCCCATTGTTCCAGTTTATTACAGAATGACTTCCGAGCAGATGACTTCATTGATCCTTGGGCCACCTAAATTTAACTAAAACTTAGTTATTAAATCCTTCACGTCTCGTGAAATACTTTCTTCCCTAGTGGCAGTGCTGGGTGAAGCCATCTCAGAGACCAGTGCTTGGGAAGTTGTGCTGAGACTTTGAGATATGGGCCAAGTGTGTGGCTTTTGCTTCCTATTAATGTAGACAGACTGCATGTAAGACTCAAAATGAAACTTTACCATGTTCTCTCTTGAAGAATAAATTTCTTAGTTTTGATTCCTGGAATTGTGTGTTACTCAAGGTTAAGGACAGTTGTAGCTATTGATTCAACCTTTATTTAAGAACTTAAAATGCTCTGTATTGACAACTGAAGAGTAAACTTATCTCTTTTTTTAGAATGACCTTTCTATCAGGATGATCTTCCGTCTGTGAAGCAGTTTTCATGCTTACTAATGATGTCATGCCAAAGGATATTTCCACCAAGATCATTTTACTTAGCTATGAAAACTCTTTCATGAGCCTGTTTTACATTTTTGTCGTTAAACAGTGTGTGACTGTAGTCCCTCCATCTCTGTTGAACAACATGTGAGCGTATTGTCTGTAGATCATACTGGCTCAACCTGTTAGTGGCTGTCCATTGTTGCTCTGAGTCTCTGAGTAGCTCAGGCTAAGCACTAACACACAGTTTGGCACAGCTTGAAGTTAAGAGGAAAATGTTCATTCATTTAAACAAATGATTTGGCCACTTTGTGGTGAAGAATTCAACCTGTCTACATGACTCAGGACAAAACTCAAATGCAAAATTTGTAACAACAGAACAAAACCCAATCTAAGTAAAAGCATCATGTTTTAGTAAAGCAAATTCTATAGATTTTACCAAGTTGCAGACAGGGTACAACAACCATTACTGTTTATGACCAGATCCTAACAGGACTAACTAGAACCTAACAGAACTGACTAGACCCTAACAAGACTAACTAAACCCTAACAGGACTGTCTAGACCATAACAGAACTGACTAGACCCTTACAGGACTAAATGAACCTTAACAGGACTGTCTAGACCATAACAGAACTGACTAGATCCTTACAGTACTAACTGGATCCTAACAGGACTGATACTAGACCCTAACAGACCCCATACTAGGCCCACCTTCAATCTCCCAACGTGACTGTTACCATAGTCCATTCAAGGTGGTGACAAACTGATTTCTCATTTTAAGTCTGTCTCCAGGCCTACCACCATTCACTGCTTTCTTAAGAATGCTTTACCCAGCATGGCCACTGAAGAAGGAGAAATCTTTGGAGATGTAACAGTTTTAGCTAAGTACAGGTAGCCTGGGGCCCATGGTTTCTGAGGCACTAAGCAGGTATAGGATGTTCAGTGAATGCTCCCACTCATGCTCAGACTGCATGTGCACTCTCCATGCAGATATCCGTATGGAGCACTGCTTCCTGAAGTGGGATGAGGATGAATGCATCCACCCTGTCCCTGGGAAGTTCCGCATGGACGCCTGCTGCTGTGCAGTTGGGGCAGCTTGGGGTACAGAGTGTGAAGAATGCCCCAAACCTGGCACCAAGGAATATGAGACCCTGTGCCCCCGGGGCCCAGGCTTTGCTAACAGAGGGGACATCCTCACTGGGCGTCCATTTTACAAAGGTAAGTACAAGCTGATCTCTGGCTCACTATACTCACAGGGCACTCTCTACACTCTGAGAATTAATTGAGTTTTCAGCATATCATTTGTAGCCAACCTAAGGTCCAAAAACTATAAATTACATGTAAAAGACAGTATTGATAAAAAGCTGCGAAACAGAACGGTGATCATTCTGTTTCTCTTTCTGTCCCTGTACTTTTCTTTTGACATAGTTTGAGGAGAGGCAGCTCTGCCTACTTCCTCAGCAGCAGAGAGATCTCTGTCCCTAATTATCTGTGTAAGCAACTGCCATATATACAGGAGTAGGACTCAGGTGACGGTGGAGAATCTCTTCCATGGTGGACACTTCCCTGTGCCATCTCTGTAGCGTTGCAAACCCCGGGAGCCATCCTGGTCCATGGGTGTGCAGTACTTGTCTATGGCGATCAATTTTTAAGTTGAGGTGATGGAGGCACTCATCCCTGTCAACCATGTCAGCAGTTGGCCCTCACTCTGCTTACAGACATCAACGAGTGCAAAGTCTTTCCTGGGATGTGCACCTATGGGAAGTGCAGAAACACAATTGGAAGCTTCAAGTGTCGTTGCAATAATGGCTTTGCCCTGGACATGGAAGAAAGAAACTGTACTGGTAAGATTATTTTTCTCCATGAATGAACCCCTAGCTCTCTTGCTTGAGTAATCTGCCTTCGGAAGTCCATCTTCTTGGTGAGAACACAAAACACCTAACCCTCCCCCCCCCTCTCTTTCTCTCTCTCCTTTTGCTTGACTTAAAAGTCAGGTCTCCAAATAACTTTGAGAGAGAGCTACAAGATAGCACAAAATGCAATTATTTTGAATGTAAAATTATGATCTTCAAAACATATAAGTACTAAAGCATATAGCCACTAAGAGTCTGTGCCTGTTATATCATACTTGAAGGATATGCCAGGAATTGTCTTAGGGAGAGACATGTTTTCACTCGTTTTCCTTGCCTGCAACCAGCATTCTTAACCATTTTGGATTGAAAAGAGGTGAACATAGAAATGTTTCTGTTTGACAGTATGAGATTTATTGCAAGTGCTTGACCAGGAATTTCTGTGCAGAGTTACCTGCATCCGTGTATGGAATGTCCAGGTGTAGACTTTCCCCTTTTCTGACCTCTCACCTGGCCCTTCTTCTTCACGCTCATTAAAATGTCTTTCTTGCCTGCTTCCGGTGCCTGCACAGCCTGGACTATGCCTGGGTATTTCACAGCTGTCCTGTTTCAGCCACTCGAGTTCTTCTTTGTCTTGCTGCTCTGCCCCTCAGCCCTCATCCCCTCACCGTCAGAATCTGTTCTCTGGAAGGCCAACAACCACCCTCAACAGAGCCCTCACAGCTGCTTAGCAAACTCCTCCTTTCGCCTCCCAGAACTTTTGAAACTTTTCCATGCCTCTGAACTGCTGACATACCTTCATAGCTCTCCTTTCTTCATGACTGTCTCCAGGCATCCTTTCTCCCCTGGAAGTCACTCTTCCATCCTCTTCCCTCCTCCAGTGTCAGAGAGCTACAGGCTCTCCCTGTTAGAAGTTAACTCCTCTGTCTCTCCAGTCCTCTCCACTCCTGCTATAGGATAAGTCTCTGTGGGCTTGGTTATTCACCCTATCATGTCCCTTCTTCGTCTCCCTTGACTTTTGCCCCCTGCCTGCCCTTACCCTTCTCTCTGCCTGCTATCCTGCTTTCTGCCTTCCACTTCATATTCTCTTCTTAGCCAGCTATTCATTTTGCAGTTTTGACAGTTGCTGAAGCATCTTGACCATGGCCTAAGGGAACATCTCAGGTGACATCTGGGAGCATTCTACCAGCTTTGCACCCAGAACAGGAGTGCAGGAAGAAGAAAGCCTTTCCTCATCGAGAGGTCTTGGTGTACATATAAGTCTCTGCTACACGGCAGGCCTACCAGTGCCTTCCTGACCATTGAATCTCCACAGCCAAATCCTTCATTTTTGCAACCATGGGGGTTTTCACCCTGCCCCTCAAAAAATGCCATTTTTGACCAGGCCATCCTGGACCTGTATAGACAAAGCCACTGAGGTTCTGCTAGCTCTAGATTTGGCCCTTGTTTGTAATGTGCAACTAGACAAGTTTCTTAATCTCACAATCGAGCACCCTCCACGGCAGGAGATAGTTATCAGTAGCACTGCTTTGTTTGAGAACAGAGAACGAATAATCCCTTGCAATGCTACTGGCTCCCATTCTTGTTAGCAGGGTGGCATTCTGGGTAATCAGGCCCATCCTTCCCGCCTACGTTGATTGTCAGCCTCTGCAACCAACCACTTGGCAACCTTCTGCTTCTGGAAAACCAGTTGCTCCTCATCTAGGCGCTTGTCTCTGCTTGTCTTGTGTCTTGGAAGTTAGAATTTCTATACAACCTTCAGGTTCAGTCCAAAAGCCTTGCCTTTCAAAGCACCAACTCCTAGCCCATACATGTACATACATATATGGCTCATACATGTAGAGCAGTGTGCATGTGCCATTGTTCTTAGACTTGACTCCCTTCATTCTAGAGATGAGCCCTACTACAGAAAAGAAAACTAAAGGAAAGAAAATGGTTGACTTTTTCCAACACACTGGAAGGTGAAAGACTGGGCTGTTCTCGAGCCCATACTTTTACCATGTGGTGTTACCACAGTTTCACATTGACCCCGAACTGGCCCCTGCTTACCGCAGGATTTCCTCTGTTCCCCTTAGGATGCTAAATAGCAGTCACCAGAAATTGAAGGGCCAATTGTGTCGGTGAGGTTTTTGTTTAAGGGAAAGCACTTTGGTGTTTTGGGTATGGCTTGGTAACTGGGGAAATAAATAAAGACAGAAGGTAGAAATAGTGACTGATCCAACCAAAATAAACGTGCAAGTTCTCCATTGATAACCTATACAGAAAGACTTAAATTTCAGTTCATCAAGAGACAACGAGCCTGGTGCGCTGGCATGTGCCTTCAATCCAGTATTTGGCAGATAGAGGCAGGTGGCTCTCTGTGAGTTCCTCATCTATGTAGGATGCTCCAGGCCAGTCTGCGACACAGTAAGACCATGCCTTAATAAATCAATCAATATTCTAAAATGAAACAAGACAGTGGCAAACATTTCTTTTATTGTGACTTTTTAAAAACGCATAGCTCATATTTTCTTAAACGTCTTTTGTGGAGATTAAATTCCCATACTGAAAATATGTTACAGGTGTGAGAGATTTCTCCAAACTTTCTTAGGGTGCCCATACTTTACTAATGATTCTGACAGTAATATAGCAAACATAGCAACATATGCGCACATAGTTTTTCTTTATTTTTAGAAAGTTGGGTAGGTAAGCACAGATCCTATAACTGGTTCACTCCAAGGTCCTGCTGTGTCTGCATGCTCTCTGGCTGGAGGAGTGTGCTGTGTCGGCCTTGGGGGCTACCTCTCTGTGTCCTGTCAGCCAGCCCTGCTCAGCACAGTGTTCCCTGTGCACATGCTCGCACCCTTGGCTGGGGTAGCAGAATGAACAGCCTCCATGCATTGCTGTGGCTTCTTCCCACGTGAGCACAATGCCTCCTCACGCAGGCCATATAGGAGCTGTGTGGTCTGTTCTCTATCACTACATCTAAGCCACAAAGAGAAGGCCACATTTCAGAATGCAAAGACACATAGGCCCCACCTGCCGGTTGACCATGACAGTTTTGACAGTTGGAGAAAGGAATGTGCCTGATGAAGGCCTCGTCCCCTCCATCCTGTCTCTTCAGAACATTTCTTCCTACTCTCAGCCCTGATTTCCCTAAATCTCAAATGTGCAGTACCCTCACCTAGAAAGCCCCATCCCTCCAACACTCTCTTACCTCATTCTGTATTTTTCTTGTTTTTTTTTATTTTTTCTTTTGAACGTGGGGGCAGACATCGATGAGTGCAGGATCTCCCCTGACCTCTGTGGCAGTGGCATCTGTGTCAATACACCAGGCAGCTTTGAATGCGAGTGCTTTGAGGGCTACGAGAGCGGCTTCATGATGATGAAGAATTGCATGGGTAAGCACGGCCAGACCCTCCTGGCTGGCCTGGAACCTGACAACTGTATGCTCGCCATGCTGTACCTCTGCTGGCTTCAGGGCTGTGGCAGCACCCTTGACAGGGTGTGTGCTGAGAACAAAGGCCTACAGAATCCCTTCCCTGGGCTGGAAACAGCACACAGACTGCCCAGGGTGCATTTATTTAAAATGGATCACCTTGTACTGACCCCAGATTTGTGTTCTGCCTTGCCAGTTCCACGAGGGCTCTGTCTTACAGTTGTGATATTGAAAAATATTTGGGTCACTATTTCATGTGAGTGACTTATGGGACTTAACACATAAGATGTTGCCGCTCTAAGGGGTCCAACCTTTGCACATTGCTACAGGGCATTGTCCCATACAGTGAGCTGGGCTGGACTCATGGCTGTCTTGGGCTGCATGCAGACAAGGGCCACAGGTTGGACACCCCAACTGTAAACATTCAGGAGTTTTAAGAATTTTTTATGTAGTTGGATTCAATCTATAAACATGAAAATGTCTGAGAACAACATATGAACCCAAGTCTATGGTGATATAAGGGAAAAAGTTATATTGATCACTTCTTATGAGCCATTATTTTGTACATGAAAATCTTTCAATAATTTACTATAGTAAGAGTAGAAGTTACTTAATTTTTATCTTGAAACAAAAGGTAATGCTTAGTCTGCTTCTGATTGGGTGTGTCTTTATGTGTACGGCACACACCTGCCTTCTTAATGGCCCTTCTCCCGTACTGTATGTGTAAATATATTTTCCTCAGAGTGCTTTAATGAATCTCACGTTTTTACCTTTCAGACATTGACGAATGTGAACGTAACCCTCTCCTTTGTAGGGGTGGCACCTGCGTGAACACTGAGGGAAGCTTTCAGTGTGACTGCCCACTGGGACACGAGCTGTCACCGTCCCGTGAGGACTGTGTAGGTGAGATTTCCCCCTCCTATAAAAGAGAGAGGCAGAGGCAGAGGCAGAGGCAGAGGCAGAGGCAGAGGCAGAGGCAGAGGCAGAGGCAGAGGCAGAGAGAGAGAGAGAGAGAGAGAGAGAGAGAGAGAGAGAGAGAGAGAGAGAGAGATATCCAGTGTGCACAGTGGGTGAAAATCAGGAATCACCTCTAGTGAACGTATTGTCCTGTGACTCACGACAACCTGGAAATCCGAATTCCCACTGTCTGGTTCCTAGAATGTCAGGCACTGGGCTGCTTTCTGTGGAAAGGCCTCTGTGCAAGGTCGTAGGCTCTGTTGTCCTGGCAGGGTTGTGAGTCAGCTGTCCAGGCCACTTCCTGGACAGCCTGTCCATACATCGGTTCACTCCCTGTTCCCTCTCTGCTTCAGCAGAGTACATGTAAACCCAGGTCTACTCACCCACGTGTGACCATGAGAGCTTCTCTTGGTGCTTCAAGACTCCTCAAGGTCTGCCTACTAGAACCAAGTTCAGGAAGATGCCCGGAATGTGTTCAGGCATTTCCTCATTCCTGTTACGACTTGTAAATTCACACTGTGATTACTGTGGTCTACACTTGCTGTCCAGCCAGGGAGCATCGTCTTCAGGAGAGCTCTTCCTCAGGACTGTTTTGAGCATAGCTCTTCAGTGCACATATATTTATATACAAGCCAGATAGATTTCTGTGGTGGCACATGAAGTGAACTTTAAATAACACACTAAACAGACATTTCCAGAAGCATAGATTTTATGTTTTAAGTTTTTTTTAAATTATGATAACAGCAAAAGATGATTTTACACTGGTGATTGAAGAATCCTTGGCTGGACATGCAGCAGTATAGTGATTCAGAAAACCGTGTCTGGGTCTAGTTTGTTATTGCTTAGAGTTCATCAAACATATGGCAAAAAAAAAAAAAAAAAACTCTAAAAAAGATACCCTTAAAGGGGCAGTATATATTATAAAATAAATGCTTTGTAGTACGTATACTTAATAAATATAAGTGTAAATTTATATAGCATAATCTTTACCTAAGTGTGTGAGTCTGAAACAATCCCTTGTCACATCCAGTTCCTGTCTGTGGTCACTATGTCTAACTTACATTCTCTGATGAGCGTTTCACATATAGAAATGGATCAGTCTGCAATTTTTCTGGATGTTCTCTAGGAATTTACTAATTTATTCCACATATTTTTTGTGTGACTTTTTTTTTAAAAAAAAAAAGGTATTTGTTCATCTTGTAAGGGTCAGATTGTTTTAAACTAAGAGTTGTGGACTGAAAATCCACCTATGCAGGCACATAAACAGTTCAGTAAAAGCACACATGTAGTTCTTGCCGCTGTTCCCTGGAACGGGTATCTTCCTTCGGTTTAAGTTGTGTAGGCCGCACCCAAACTGCTATTGAAGACCATGTGAGCACAACAGTATAAACTCATAAAATAGTAATAAGCTTCGTTTATGGCATGGGCACTATGTCCATGCGCTCTGACAGAAATTACTAGCTGCTATGGCTATGTAATTGTAATTAAAATCAAATAACAGTAAAAATTGCTCAGTTGTATTATGTCCATTTCAAGGGCTAGTAAATAACATACAGTTCCATTCTGGAAACTCTAGAGAGAGAAGGGAATGCTTCCAACACAACAGAAAAATCTGATGTCAGTGAATAGAGGCCCAGACATTTTCATCAAATAGCCCAGGTTAGCCTGTTTCCTACTCAAGCTACTTACCTCTTTGGTAAAGCCTGCTCTTAAAGGCTCTTGTAATCGTGTTCTGGTATAAAGCATGGCTCTGTTTGCCTTTCACAGATATTAATGAGTGTTCCTTGAGTGATAATCTCTGTAGAAATGGCAAATGCGTGAACATGATCGGAACCTATCAGTGCTCTTGCAATCCTGGATACCAAGCCACACCAGACCGCCAGGGCTGTACAGGTAAGGGTAGGCCACGTGGGTCTGCATTTCCCAACTCTCTGATCATCAAGCTCCCTCACCAGATACATCCTAACACTTACGGGAGTCTTTTATACTATAAATAAATGTAAGCAGAGGTCCAGTAGATTTGTTGGTTTTGCAGAAAACTCACTGGCTCTATCATAAAAAAGTGTTCCAAACTCTATACGTACTGTATTCCTGAGTTCTTCATTCCTCACACAGTAGACTAAATAGAATGCTACATGAAAGGAAGTAAAGGGGATTTAAGGAAGAATGGTGGCTTAATCTTAAATCAATACAAATAGAAATGCAGACAAATCCAAAGTAAGCCGATCATTATCTAAAAGAAGATGTGCCAGCCGTTGCCTTGCCTGGGTATGGACTTGACATTTAATGTGCCTGTGTAATGCCTGCACAGATATCGATGAGTGTATGATAATGAACGGGGGCTGCGACACCCAGTGCACCAACTCTGAAGGAAGCTACGAATGCAGCTGCAGCGAGGGGTACGCACTGATGCCGGATGGACGGTCATGCGCAGGTATGGCCAAGCTCAAAAAATGTGCATGCCATGGCTGTTCTATTGCGAATGTGGTTCCAGACGTTGTGAGTAGAGCTGCGTGGAGAAAGTGTATCAGGGACCAATGAAAGACGTTCCTGCTTTGACCGGAGGCTCCCTTTGTGTCATCAGATATCGATGAGTGTGAAAATAACCCCGACATCTGTGATGGCGGCCAGTGTACCAACATTCCTGGAGAGTATCGCTGTCTCTGCTACGATGGCTTCATGGCTTCGATGGACATGAAAACATGCATCGGTGGGTATTGGAAACCAATGATAATGTTTTTTATTGTTCTTTCTTCTTAAGACCTTCATACAGAGTGGAATATAATCATATTTACCCTATCTCCATCTCTTCCCATATCTCCTCAAACATGTCTCCCTCCCAACCTTGTTTGTTTGTTTTGGGCCTCTGAGTCCAGTTTGTGCTGTTTGTACATAGGTGTAGGGACATCCACTGGAGTTCAGGAATCCTACCAGTGGCCAGTTCCTCCAAAAAGGAATGGTTCTTCCTCCCTCAGCAACTCCCTACTGACTGTAGCTCCTCAGTAGAGGCTGGGACCTCAAAATCTACTATCTAATCTATGCTACCATTTTAGCTGGCTCGATCGTGTGCAGGTCTTGTGCAAGTAACCACAGCTCCTGTGAATCCATGCATGTGATACCCACCTTACAGGCAGAGGATAGATAGCATGTCACAGCACTCTTATCCATCAAATGCTGATTTGATACATGCATGAACTCACATAAACATGGAAAGAAGGCTTTTCCAGTATTACTTTGAAAATCCAAGCCATTTTGCCAGATCTGCAAAATCTGAGAAGGAAGGATTATTTCAGAAACCCTTTAAAAGTACATAAGTATTTACCCTGCAAGACACATCTTTCTTTTTTTATTATTATTTATTTTTATTTATTTTTTTAAATGTTAATCAAAGGCTTTATAAGTTTGGTAATAACAAGATACCCATACAATCATAAGTGTAACCCAATACCCAACCTAGATATACAAACTATCTTTGACTGGCAGAGACAGTCTCCATGCCCCCCCCCACCCTGTCTCCTAGCTCCTCCTCCTCTCCTTACTCCTCCTCTTCTTCTCCTTACTCCTCCCACCATTGCACCTCCTACATATCACCCTTCCTGTTAAGATAAAACTTTTCTCTCAAAATATAATTAGAGCATAACTATACCAATTTGTATCAGTAAGGTACAAGATAGACCTAATACCCAGTCCATCATTTTGTTGACTAACCAGAACCTCTGTCATCTCTCCCAGCTAAAAGACTTAGTTCTGAACCTGGCTTTTTTCTTGGCTTTAGAATGAATGTCAGCTGAAAACCATCCTCTCAAGTCTTTTCTCTCAAAGTAAATAGCTGGGATTGGCTATGAGACTATAAGTCTTCAACCCCGTCAGAAATCCAAAATGACCGAATTAACTGAAATTATGGGAAGCACAAAGCATAGCTTCTAAAACTTAGCCAATTTATAGAGATCACTGCACACCTGGACAGTCCCTATACTACAAAACTTTGGAGCATCCGATCTTCTGGCCCAGGATCATCTGACAGACCTAGTGATGCAGAATTATTAAGGGCTGATTACTCTGTCTTGGCAGATATAATCAGTTGACTATTCCACAGTAATTTGTCTGTAGATGAAAAGAGGCCATTCTTGCCTCGTAGCTGTCTTACCACAACTGGAGTAACTCCAAAGACGCTCAGTATCTTCTTAGAATCTAAGACAGGAAGCTGTCAGGAGCAGATAGGTCTCTAATCAAAATGAACCTTAATACAGAAATGTTTGTAATGTCAATTCTGTGGACTTCTGACGTTTTGAAAACCAACTATCCATGTAAGGCAATCTGGACTGCTGTCTGTTAACTCCTCTCAGCTATAACTAAATAAAATATAGAAAACACCCTAACAATAAACTCAGAGCCATGAATTTGCTCTAGGCCCTTAACTCACAGGCTAACCATCTCAAAAATCAGTTAGAAAGGTTAAAGAAAGACTGGGCCTAAGCCTTGTATTCCTAAATGTGTTATATAGGCACAATGCCTATGAGAGTAACAATATTAATCTCACTTCTATATCAATAAGAAACTCATACCAGTGAAAACCTTAAATTTGAAATCAAAGTAAATTTTGTACCATTTAAGAAATTATAACTTCAGCTTAATAATGATTATACAGATTTCTACCAATACATTATGGCTGTGCAATAAATCCTAGCTATTCCTCCCTGTTCCAACAAAACCACTACTTTTCCCTAGAAAGAAAGCTCAATATTAACCACCTCAGTCCCTAAACCCAGGGAATAGGGGCGCCGACTCTTCATTAACTTCTTCAAGCTGATTATGGTCGTTGAGATATTAGAAGAGGGGTAGGGGAAGAGTAAATTGATAAGCCTCTGACATCTGTGTCTTCACTGCATTCAGCTGAGATTCCAGGACATCAGAGGTTTGAGCAGGTCTGTTCAGCTTGCTTGATGAGTAGATACACCAAGGCTGTGTATTCTGCAATATACAATTCTCAAAACAAATTTTAATATCAAGATATTTTTGTTTGAATTCTGGAATCTAGTCTTCTCGTGGCCTGTCTCTGTCATATCTAATCCATATTATTCTGGGAGTTTCTATGAAGTTGTGCTCCCACCATCCACCCATTCCCGCCTCCCTGCTCTCAAATTCCCCAACACTAGGGAGTCCAAACTATTGGATACCAAGGCCCTTCACTTCCACTGATGATAAGTCCACCCTCAACTACCTATACAGGTGGAGCCATGAGTCCCTCCCTTTGTGTTCTCGGGCTGGAAGTTTTAGAATGGCTACACTAGCTTGTTTCTTAGGACCATTTGCTTGAAAATTTGTTTTCTAGACTTTTACTCTAAGGTAGTGTCTGTCTTTGTCACTCAGGTGGGTTTCCTGTATACAGAAAAATGCTGGGTCCTATTTACGTATCCAGTCTCTTAGCCTATGTCTTTTTATTGGGGAATTGAGTCCATTGGTGTTAAGAAATATTAAGAAACAGTGATTGTTGCTCCCTGTTATTTTTGTTATTATAGGTGGAATTATCTTTGTGTGGCTATCTTCTTTTGGATTTGTTGGAAGAGGATTATTTTCTTGCTCTGTCTAGGATATAATTTCCCTCCTTGTATTGGAGTTTTCCCACTAATAGCCTTTGTAATGCTGGGTTTGTGGAAAGATATTGTGCAAATTTGGCTTTGTCATGGAATATCTTGGTTTCTCCATCTATGGTAATTGAGAGTTTTGCTGAGTATAGTAGCTTGGGCTGGCATTTGTGTTCTCTTAGGGTCTGTATGATGCCAGTCTAGGATCTTCTGGCTTTTATAGTCTCTGGTGAAAAGTCTGGTGTAATTCTTATAGGTCTGCTTTTATATATTACTTGGCATTTTTCCCTTACTGCTTTTAATATTCTTTCTTTGTTTTGTGCATTTGGTGTTTTGATTATTATGTGACAGAAGGAATTTCTTTTCTGGTCTAATCTATTTGGCATTCTATAGGCTTCTTGTATGTTTATGGGCTTCTTGTTCTTTAGGTTAGGGAAGTTTTCTTCTATAATTTTGTTGAAGATATTTATTGGCCCTTTAAGTTGGGAATCTTCACTCTCATCTATACCTATTATCCTTAGGTTTGATCTTCTTATTGTGTCCTGGATTTCCTGGATGTTTGTGTTAAGAACTTTTTGCATTTTGCATTTTCTTTGACAGCTGTGTCAATGTTTTCCATGGTATCCTCTGCAACTGAGATTCTCTCATCTATCTCTTGTATTCTGTTGGTGATATTTGCATCTATGACTCCTGATTTTTTTCCTAGGTTTTCTATCTCCAGGGTAGTCTCCCTTTGTGATTTTTTTATTGTTTCTACTTCCATTTTTATGTCCTGGATGGATTTGTTCAGTTCCTTCACCTGTTTGGTTGTGTTCTCTTATAATTCCTTAAGGGATTTTTGTGTTTCCTCTTTAAGGGCTTCTAACTGTTTACCTGTGTTCGCCTCAAATTCTTTGAGAGTGTTATTTATGTCCTTCTTAAAGTCCTCTATCATCATCATGAGAAGTGATTTTAAATCTTAATCTTGCTTTCCTGGTGATATAGGGAATTCAGGACTTTCTAGTGTGGGAGAACTAGGTTCTAATTATGCCAAGTACCCTGGGTTGCTGATGCTTATGTTCTTGTGCGTGCCTTTCACCATCTGGATCACCTTAGTGCTACCTGTCCTGTCTCTTACTGGAGCCTGTCTTTCCTATTATCTTGGTTGTTTCAGAACTGTGTGGAGTGGGTGTTACTACTAGGGTTAGAGCTGGGGCCCAAGATCTGCTCAGTGCTAGGACCAAGACCAAAAGGAATCAGTGCTCTGGGCCAGGAGTGCATTCCTGGGTCCTAGTGGGTCCCAGTTACTCCCTGTTTGGGGCAGGTGTTGCTGTTTTCTTACCTAAGATGCTGCCTGAGTAGTAGAGCTCCTGGGAGGCCCATTTCCTCTGGGTTTTGTGAGATTGGATGCAGAGCAGCCTCCTGGGATCTGCCAAGACTAATCTTTCAAGTGAACTATGTTTTAAATGTTGTTGGTTCATCTCAGCCCTGTGTTAACATTCAATTTAAAAGGTGGTTTTTAAATTACGATGATAGACAATAGTAACTGGACCATACAATGCATTTTCCAGATGTGAATGAGTGCGACTTGAATCCCAACATCTGCATGTTTGGGGAATGCGAGAACACGAAGGGCTCTTTCATTTGCCACTGCCAGCTGGGATACTCAGTGAAGAAGGGAACCACAGGATGCACAGGTAGGATTCCAACCATGTCCATCTTCTTGGCTTCAGCCTCAGAGGTTTCATAGGCTAATATCATTCCAGCATTCAGCATCCCAAGACCCAGCCAAGCAGGAAATTCCTGCCAGTGTGATCTGTTAACTTGCTCTTAGCTATACCATGCATTGTCGCAAAGGTGCACACTTCCTGAGCCACCCAGCAGGGAGGAAGGAGTGGTAAGTCTGCCCTGCTTCTGGTGGATCTTGCAATATCATTCAGTTGCTCGGCTTGATGGCAGCCCAAGTGGAGGACCCGTGTAAAGTAGGAAATGAAAGCAGTGGTCCTCAGCCTTCCTGATGCTGCCGCCCTTTAATACAGCTCCTCATATTGTGGTGAGCCCCAACCGTAAATTTCTGTTGCTACCTCATAACTGTAATTTTGCTACTGTTAATGAATCATCATATAGATATCTGTGTGTTCCAGTGTCTTTGGTGACTCTTATGAAAGAAAGGGTCATGCCAATGCCAAAGGGATCATGAACCACAAGTTGAGAACCAGTGGCTTAAAAGATCCAAAGTTTCATTTGACATGCAATGTTAAACTGATAACACATCCTAAGGTTCTATTTGCACTTTTACTGCCTTACTTCAGTGGGTTTTCAACCCCTTTTTTCTCCTCCCCCCTCTCTCCTCTTCTACTCTTTCTCCCCTCTGTCTCCAGTTACCTCTCTCTTTTTCCCTCTCTTCACTCCTCTTGTTCACTCCATGCACTTTTCTTCTATCTCCTTTTTTACTCTTTAGTTTTATCCCTCGAGTACTGATGGGACTAGGAAATGTCAATTAAGGTGTGAGCTACTTGTTCCTTGCATGCTCTCTTTAAGTTCCCTGTGTGGAATTTTGCTCCAGGCATCAGTAAGGAGCCCCGGCTACAGCAGACCCTTTAGCTGACCATCCAAGATGATGTGGGCAGGTCTGTTCTGTGATCATTAGTAAAAAAGAAGGTAGAATCCAGTAGAGTCTGCAGTACCCATTCAGCAGTGGCAGCTTGCAGTCAGTGAGCTGTTAGAACACACAAATCGCGTTCTAGAAAGCTTTAGGGGACAGTACCTACCTAGCTTGTATGAGCGTATATGTTATGTATTCATACATCCACACAATCGTGTATTGCTTTAGAGTGGGGATACGTTGCAAGAAATGGACCCTTAGATGAGTTCATCACCATGTTGACATCAAAATGCATAATTATTCAAGCACAGCTCCATGTCTAGGTATTGTGAGCTTAGGGGGCCATTATAATGTCCTTGGTCTGCCATTGACCAAACTGTCATTAGGCTGCACATGACTGTATATACCTGAGTAAGTCACACATGTGCATTCCTGTATAATTGTTATGAACATAAACACATGCTGGAAAGCACTGGTCATCTTCCAAATCACATCCACAGAGAACATTCTTCACATATTCTCAGATAAGAAAGAAAAAAGAAGCATACACATGAGTGACCATTTACAAACCTCTAAATATATATACCGTCTTGATTTGTGTGTGCTGTACTGGCAATTAAACCTAGATGCTCGCACATGTTAAGCAAGCATTGTACCACTGAACCACATTATGGTAGTGACTTTTAAAATGAAGGGTGGCTTTCTTTTAATGTCATCCTTATCTTCACAAAAATATGTGATAAATACTAATAGAAAGGAACAGCAGAGTCTTTCGAAAAATCTCTCCTGAAATACGTGTCTCCATATTCTTCCCACAGAGTTTTGTCCAGGCCCTTGTGACATGTGGGGCCTGCCAATTAGATCCAGGGACAACAGCTACACTTTCTCATTCAAGGAAGAAATGGCTAGCAAGTTCCTGTAAGGGCTTGTTTGGTCATGAAGTTTTATGTCTTACTGGAATAAAAAAGAATTAAAGACAAAAAGCAGTATTAGTGCTTTCTTGGTACAGTCCCGCGTTTATCCTAAATGGTTGTCTTTTCAGAAACGTACTTGGAAGTAGAATTAACCAGCTCATGCTTTCTCTCCTTCACCTTTCTCTTCTTAACCCTGGTTTCTCAGATGTGGACGAGTGTGAAATTGGCGCCCATAACTGCGACATGCATGCCTCGTGTCTGAATGTCCCCGGAAGCTTCAAATGCAGCTGCAGAGAAGGCTGGGTGGGAAACGGCATCAAATGCATTGGTGAGTTTGCAGGCAGAAAGACCCTTCTGGAAGGGCCAGTGTCGTTACCGACGATTCTTTGCACACTTGTTGGCCCACACACCTCCAGCAGGAACACGCTCCTCACTGTCCATTTAGTCTCCCATAAATCAAATCTACCTTTGGTCGTAGGGATCATTCCTGCCTGAGTGTTTCCTCAGCCCTTAATATAAATGGTCCAATTACAACAGGATGCTTTGGCATCTGCCTTTTCATGCATGTTGCTCGGTAAAAATTATTTGATGTGCAGCCAGTGATCTAAACAGCTGTAATGTGAAAAACAGCTTGATGTGTTTTCCTGGTCTTTACCCAGAGCCATCAGTGTGGGGTGAGAGCCAGTGAAGTCAATAGAGAACACAGAGGGGTATCTCACATGGCCTTGGGATGCGAGTAAGCAAACAGCTCTTAGCAAATAGGATCCTTCTTGCAGGCAACACTGAGTATTTTCTTGAGTTCCAAGAAGTCTAACTTGAAAGGGGGGAATAGGGAAATCTTTTTCCCTGAGTTCTGCAATTCTTGAGCTGAAGCCTAATAATACTGTAGAGCCCCAAGGCAGAAGACTGGATTATACCCTGGGTGTCATTCATAGAAATGTTTAATATGCTTGTGCTGTAACATTAAAGAATATTTCCAGGTGGTAACAATTACCCAGGTCAATTTAAAATAGAAAGAAAAAAAAAGCTGTCTGAGTTGACCTCCCCATGACGAAGTCGCAGTAAAAGCTTATGGGCCCACAGTAAGGATTAAAACAGGCACCCTTAATATCTCTCACCAATAATGTGAATTAATTTGAATAAAACCTGCATATCCTGCCAAGTGTTTCATACTTGTCAAATATTTAAAGCCAATTTACAGAATATGTATCATCATAGTTTCCAAATGACTTTGCTGTGTAACACCCTACGCCGGGCTTCCCCCGGGTCTAATGGAAGCCCGTTTCCAGGCCAGCCATCCCAGCTAGCATAATCTCATGACTTTCCATGCCTGTCCTCATTCCTGTCTTTTTTTGTTTTGTTTTTTCTTTTCTTGTCCCATGTGCCTGCTGGTTTATTGTTGTTGTTTTGGTTTGGGTTTTTGATTTCGGTTGGTTGGTTTAGGTTTTTTTGGTTTGGGGGATTTTGTTGTTATTTTGTTCCCATTTAGGCTCTTCATGACAATTTGTCAGTCTGGCTAACTATCACATGACTGCCAGCCCCATAAGGAGATTACAGGGTTGAGGCACCTATACTCCTATACCAGTTCCTCCTCTCCATCTTCATCCTATGCTCAGTCATTTGCTTCCTCTTCCCTCGCTCCCCCTACCTGCTCTGCTCCCCTCCTGCTCCCCCCTCCTTCTGTCCCCATCTCTCTTGATTGATCCTCACCCCATCCCTTCTCTCCCTCTTCCCTCTCCCTTTCCTTCTCCCCCTCCCTCCTTCATATTCACTCCATGATCCTCCTGCTATTTAAATATTTAAAGTGGCAGAACCCTTAAGCCTCTTCACAGTTTAACTCACCTTAGGAGAAACCCCAGTTTCCAAGTCACTGCAGCATTTTCTAGCTTCAGCTGACACTGCCCTGTCCCTTGTACTGTGCTTTGCTGTAATGCCATATCCTGTACCTTTTCTCTTTAGTGGCCCTGTGTGTGCTGCTCTCTGTGAGAAGCCATCTTTTCTCCTGCTCATTGAGGTCATGCTTCCTCATCCTTGGAGGAGGGGATCTGAGGCTGACTAAAACGTACTTCTTCAATGTTTCTGTAACCTTCTTAGTAATACATAGAAAAACACGTAATTCTTTCTTTTCTGTATTTGACATCCATCTTTCCTTACAGCCTGTTAGTTCTATAAGATCAAGAACTATATCTCTCTTCCCTTCTTACAAAAGAAATTTAAAACTATATGCTGATTCTCTCTTGTGAAGATCATTGTTATCTTAAACAAATCCTCTTCCAGCAATAAAGGAAGCAGTAGTAAAAGCCATGATAGCTGGAGGTCACAGTGAAATCTGAGTCTAGTTTTCCTTAAATACTTCTCACAACACTTGAATCAGTAGCAGGGGCCACAGTTACGACATGAACCTTTTGGATTACGAACCTAAAATCTTAGGGACTTTAAGCAGTGCCCTTCCAGATAAACTAAACTGAAGTCTGTTTGGACTGGCTCAGAATCTCCACATGTCAAACCCTTCCCGCTCACTGGAGTGTGCCATCTTCATCTCTGATCTTCTTGGTTGTGCTCTCTTGCCACACAGATCTGGATGAATGTGCGAACGGAACCCACCAGTGCAGCATAAACGCCCAGTGTGTCAACACCCCAGGCTCATACCGATGTGCCTGCTCGGAGGGTTTCACGGGAGACGGCTTTACTTGCTCAGGTGAGTGACAGACCCGAGGTGTGCTTCCATGTGTCCATCTCAGAACACCAGGTATGTTCTCCTTGTTTTAAGAAGGCTTAAGTGATTGTTGCAGTATTTATGCTTGACCTATATAAATGGGCACATACCTTTTTTATCCATTGAACACAGAAACTTGCAAAGGTTTCTGTGACATTGGTGGATGTGTTAATGTAATGGCATATATCACTTCCTGTTCTCTTAATGACTGTCATTATCTATTACAGCTTTATAAAGTAATGGTCAGGAAAACGCAGGCTTTGGATAACACCACCCGGGGTTCACAGTATCTCCCGGCTTCCCCTGCTGTAAACCTCAGCACATGAGTAGCCTGTGTGGCTTCAGCCCTTTTCATCTTAAAATAGGAATAAAATAGTGACCTTAGCAGCACTTTTTTTCTAGCTGAGTGTTCTCAATGCAAGTCATTGATCTCTGACCTCAGGCCACACATCCCAACTCTACCGAATGGGGTCAGCTGTTGCTTCGTATTAATGGACACCAATTCCTGCCACTAAAACTGATTTCATCGGGGGCGGGGGGAATGTGTGGCAAAACTTGGAACTTAACAGAGATGTCTTCTTCTTCTGCAGATGTTGATGAGTGTGCAGAAAACATAAACCTTTGCGAGAATGGGCAGTGCCTGAATGTCCCGGGAGCTTACCGCTGCGAGTGTGAGATGGGCTTCACCCCAGCCTCAGACAGCAGGTCCTGCCAAGGTGGGTCACCAAGCTTCCAATTCACTTTCCAGTTGGATCAGCAACAGCGAAGGAAACCACGGAAGGGGCTGGAACCGGCTCCACCTGGAAGGAGACTGCACGACACGTGCTACACATATAAAAGCTACCCATTTAAGCATGGATTATTTTGTGGAATGAGTAAAGAAGGAGGCTGGCTTTCATCTCTTATGAATTTTTTCTGGCCAAGAGCCAATAGTTGGAAGTTTGGTCCTGCTCCTCCTTTTCCTCTCCCTCCTCCTCTTCTTCTTCCTCCTCCCCTCCTCTTCCTTTTCTTCTTCCTCCTCCCCCTCTCCTCCTCCCCTCCTCTTCTTCTTCTTCCTCCTCCCCTTCTCCTCCTCTTCTTCCTCTTCCTCCTCCTCTCCCTTCAAAACAATTTCCTTATTTCCTCTCCTGTCACTCAATGAATGACATACAACACCCCTCTTCAGTTTTTAAGTGGCAATCAATTATTGCCTGCTTCAGCCGTCAGTGTTTGTCACATTCAGCACAGTCTAAGTAGCTTGTCTCGGGCATTTCCTTTTGTGTTTGACTCTGTGGTGTGTACATCTGAGACTAGGAGCCTCTCCATCAAGGACTTGGTCACTTCTGCTCAGGAGTAAAGCAAAACAAACCTTTCTCTCTTTCCTAAAAATGTCCCTTAGTGTCCGGAATGCTATCTGTCCGGGGGGGTGGGGGGACTGGATTCTCTCTCTCCAGTTAGAGATTCAATTCATATCACATGGGGTTTGGGCCATCGACATACAATACGAATGATGAATGAAGTTAGTTTTATTGTGAGACCATGGAGCTTCAACAAAATTTGTCAGTCACACAAACCCTAAAAACATTTAAAAAAAAAAAAAAAAAAGGTGACCCCCTCAACTTCAACTTGGACTCCTCCTCTTCTCCCTTACCCCCTAACGCTAACTATAGGGCATAGATGATGAAATGAAACAGATCTCAGGCTCTTCCTCTATCATAGTATGAAGGAAATGGCAAGTACCAGCACAGACGAACGCATGCATCATCAATGTCAACCAAACACAAACTGTACTGGGGAAGCCCAAAGCCAAACCTCACCCTGTCCCACCCCCAGAAGTAAGCCAGAAGACAAGCCTTATGCCTGAGAAACAGAGAGGACTACATAACTATTCAGCGGTAGGGATTGCATCTCTGTGCATGTGGTGGATGGAGGACATCAGAAGATGGCATGCTTTTCTGATTTGTTAGCAACACGTTCTGTATCCTTTGGATTTCTGAGTACTGATCAATCGTATCAAGGCAGTGTTTCTACATACCCTACCCTGATAAAGATGCCATACTAGAGTAAATGGGATGCTTTTGATAAAGCTCAGTGAAGTGTAAAGTGTGTGCTTGAAAAGAAGACACCATTCTCTCTCCACCCACAGACTTCCAATAGTTTAGTTGCAATCTTCATGAGGAAATCATTGCTCTTTCTCCCTAGAGGACAGCTTTCTTGTCCCAGCAAAAGACAAGATACATTTGAATAGTAGCTGGACATTGAACACAACTTGAACCACACCTTAAACCTAAGATTGTTAAAACAAATTGGGGTAACTATTTTAAATGACCAGAAGACCCTTTTAAATCTAAGATACAACTGTTTCAAAATAACAGTGTGAAATGCCTCGTCTATGGAACTTGAAAAATGGCTCACCAAGTAAAGTGCTTGCTAACAATACTGATGGCATGGGGTCTGCCCCTGGGACCCCCATGGTGGAAGGAGAGAGCTAATCCACAAATCGTCCTCTCACCTCCACACATAAGGCATGACATACACATACATGTATGCACACACGCACACACACACATACACACACATATACACACTAAATAAATGTAATGTTTAAAGATCATTCATAAAGAATCATTTCCTATAAAAAGAATGACTTTTCTAAGCTAGCTTAAAATGTTATGGGTGGGCTGCATTCTCTCAATTATTGGGCAGTTTACATATTAAGATCTCCACCCTCTTTTGTGGGCACAAATATATTATCTCTACAGCTCTGTTTCTACTCTGTGTTGTGCCTTTGTTTACACATGTGTGCAAGAGTGATAGCTTCATACTTATTGCCCTTGGGCTTCAGCCTCATGAAATAGCTTTATTCACTGAACTTCTGGTTTTGGTGGAAATATACATTTTAGAGTTTTATCTCTGATTATGTGGACATGTGTGTTGTGGGGTAGGGTGGTATGTGTGCATGAGAATGTGGGTGCCCATGAATCCCAGAAGATGGGATCAAATCCCTGAAGCTGGATTTAGAGGTGGTTGTGAGTTCCTCGGGATGGCTGCTAGGAACCAAACTCAGGTCCTCTGGAAGAGCAGTACAGTCCTAACTGCTGAGCTACATCTCCAGCTCTGTTAGTAGAGGTATTTTAATAAAATATGTAGAAATGTATAAACTGAACTGTATATTTTCATAGTACAGGGAACAGTATTCTCTAAGTGTTTATAAATGATTTTGTGGTAATAGGTGAGATTATAAAATAAATGAAAACTTAAAAGTATTTAAAAAAATCTTTTACCAATATAGTTAATATCTAGTGTTACATAATTTTATATTTCAATTTGCCAATTATAAAATATGTACTGTTTGTCCTAATTATGTAGAATCTTTCATTTGTTTTTGCTTTTTAAAACTTCAATCATTTGATGGGTTTGCGTTTAATTTGTGTATTTTGCTAATACTGCCTAAGCTGTTTTTTCCTATTTGAGTATATTGTAATCCAAACAGTTATAATAATAAATTCAGAGGTCTGGAGTGTAGCTCAGTGATAAAGCACTTGCCTAGCATGTGAGAATCTCTGTTAGGTCCCTAACACTGCAGAAGGGGTTGGGAGGAGGAGCGATAAGATATCCATTGAGGCAAAATAGTACTTGTTTTATATTTTTCTTATGTTGTGGATAAAATATATTTACCATTTATACTATCTATCTAGAAAAGATAGAGGAAATGTTATTGCTTATAAGTATCTGAGAATTTAAAAAATTCATTTGTTACATATTAAAACCATTAAATATCTGTGTAAACAAGAGATGACTTTTTTTTTTGTCTTCAGATATTGATGAATGCTCCTTCCAAAACATCTGTGTCTTTGGAACATGTAACAATTTGCCTGGGATGTTTCACTGTATCTGTGATGATGGCTATGAACTGGACAGGACAGGAGGAAACTGTACAGGTAATAACAGCCAGGATCAACTGTGTTCTCGTCTCTTGGCACCAGTATTACATGCTAAACATATAAACACCTCAAAGTTTTCTTGAATGCTCTGTACAGTAGGCTGTGCATATTTCCAAAAAAAAAAAAAAAGGTACACTCTGGTACATTTACTTTCTACTCTGAAACTTATTTGTGTTTAGATAAGCAGCTTCATTATTTAAAACAAAAATAGTAATTACATATGTATGTATATGTGTGAAGTTTCACATATATATTGTGATTCTTACTTTTTTATAAAATTTACTATAAACAACCTAGAAGATAAAAGTCATCCTATACTAAAATTAACTAGAGTCTATGCCTCTCAGTGAACTTCTATATGGCTGAATAGCAATTCTGAGCTTGTGGAGCGTCTTATTCTTTTTTTAAGCAGATAATTTTTCTTCTGTAGAATTGTAACTTTTAGTTATTTCTTATATAATAGGATATTAAATGACATTGTTAAAAATATCTATTGTTAAAAATAATTTTCTATGAGTCTCAGGACTTTCTACATAGTGAATTTCAAGTGAGTCAGGACTATATAGTAGAATCCTGTTGTTTCCCCTTACACTCTGCAACTCTGCAAATATACACAAATACACACACACACACACACACAGAGTGAGAGTGAGAGAGAGAGAGAGAGAAAGAGAGAGAGGGAGAGAGAGACAGAGAGAGACAGAGAGAGACAGCGACAGAGAGACAGAGATGCACCATGCATTCATGTACCACCCATACATAAAATCCTTACCATTACAGAACCTATTTTGAGTTTATGACAAATCTTAATCATCACTT
The DNA here is from genome assembly GCF_004785775.1 of Grammomys surdaster. Taxonomy (NCBI): domain Eukaryota; kingdom Metazoa; phylum Chordata; class Mammalia; order Rodentia; family Muridae; genus Grammomys; species Grammomys surdaster. Next base: position 14,586,088 of record NW_021604719.1, on the reverse strand, counting down.
AGCTAAGTCCTTCACAATGATCTTTAGTAACTTGGGGAAAAGGCCCACTCAATGCCTTGGAATGGCATTATGTATATGGAAGTAAAGAAGCTAACACGGGCATCTTAAATGTTCACAGATATCGATGAGTGTGCAGATCCCATAAACTGTGTCAATGGCCTATGTGTGAACACGCCTGGTCGCTATGAGTGTAACTGCCCGCCTGACTTCCAGCTGAACCCCACTGGCGTGGGTTGCGTTGGTAAGTGAAAACTAAGTGAAATAAATAGGACCACAAAAAGTTGAATATTTAAACTCTCTTGACAATGAACTATAATATGTATTTGCTATAATTCGTTTAAAGAAAAACAACCTGTTCCCTTAAAAAACACTCTATATGATTCCAAGTATAATGCAAAGGACAATTTTGAGTACAAAACCAAGAAAGGAGGTAGTAGACATTTTCATGAGTAATGACTAAGTCCTTACTAAAATAATCAATGTTTTTTTCAATATAGATTTGCTCTTTTATAAACTTTATTTTAAAAAGTATTTTGAAACATTAAAAAGGATCCATTGAATGCAGATGATAAAGAACAGTGATCTTTACATCTGAAGAACCTATGAACCATAAATTTCTGTCTGGTTTCATATGCCAAAGATATCAACACACTGACTCTTTCATAGATGTGTGTAAGATTCGTGATGATACAGATTAAAAATCCAATTTAATAAACTGTACAGATTATTTTAAATGCAATCCAAGCCGTCATGAAGCTGAGGCAGGAGGATTGTATATTAGAGTCTAGCCTATGCCGCAGAGTATAACCTTGTCTCAAAACAAACAAGAATTAGAAGCAGTTGGACATCCTAGAATTCATACACAGTTTGTCCACAGAGCAAGTGTGATTAGACACTAAATCTCAGATGTCATTTATTGAAATTTTAAATGGATGCTTTAAATTTGTTTTTATGAGAATACATGCAAAAGCTACTAGCAGGTCATTGGAATGGCCCAGCAGGGAAAGCAAAACAGGAATGGAGAGTAAAGATTCGAAAGGGGGAACGAGAAAGGAAGGAATAGTGAACGAATTCAAACCTAACAGAGGAGGGCCCATGAGTTAACTCAACCCTCTGTACCCAAGATTTGGCAAAGGAAACAAATGAAGTCTAACAATGAGAAGCAGCCAGATGGCTGTGCTGTGTGCAGCCAGAAGTGAAAGGTACTTTGTGGACTCATAAAAACTTTCAAAATACTCTGGTTAGGATGAGACCTCTTGGGGGTGGCCTGGCCCAAAACAATTCTTCTAAAGAATTACTTTGGCTACAAAGGCAAAAAAAAACAAAAAAAAACAGACTGGACTTGGGCCAACGATGGAAGCTGAGATATGAGTTAGGAAACCATTGCAATAATCCAGGTTTAAAAAGATGCTGACATCTGGAATTCAGGCTAAGGGGGAAAGGCAGCGGTGACGTCAGTCGTCAGATGCATCTTGAAGATAAAGTTATCAAGCCTTATTATTACTGGTGTGAAAGAGGAATGGGAGTAAAGGGTTAGAAATGGCAGCGAGGCTGGACCACTGAACAAAGTGGAAAGTTCCATCAACTGAAAACCCCTAAGCTGGGGGAGAAATAGAACAGAAGGAGGAGTATCCAGTTTAGTTGCTGGATGTATTGACTTGAAAGCAACTAAGAAAGAAATAAGCAGAAAGGTTTAGAACTCAGAAGAGAGGTGAAAGAATTTTGAACTTGAGGCTATGAGTGGAGTTGGGGGGAAGAGTACTATCTAAAGCCAGGGGTCAAGATGGTAGCTGTAAATAGAAACAGGCAGTCTTCAGAGAGATGTAGTTTGACAGACTCTGAACAATCTGCAAATGTCGCAGTGAAGATTAAAAATAAAACCACCGGAAAGTGCAGGTGAAAAGGCAGACTGAGCTTGTTAACGTGTTACACATTACGTTTGAATGTCTCCAAGGTATGTCTTTATTTCTTCACAAACTCATGATGCAGATTAGTGATACCCCGTTTCTCTTCTATTCACATTACTTGAAATGTCCAGAGTGCTCCCAAATAAGAACTCCCTCACTGTCTTGTTTATACCACTAAAATATGGAAATCGTTCTGTGGTTTCTAGTGACTGCTGCTTGTCACCATCTCTTTTTGTGATGTATAAAAGCCGGAGTTTATATCGAGAGATTGTGTTGTGCTAATATTAGGATGTACCTTCCCTGTCAGCATGCAAAATCTTGAATTCTGTCCTTTAAATGTCTTCATGGGGATTTCTCCCCACAGTGAGGGGCCATTTTAAGCTCTTCTGTTGCTCTGCAGACAACCGCGTGGGCAACTGTTACCTGAAGTTTGGTCCTCGAGGAGACGGGAGTCTGTCCTGCAACACAGAGGTCGGGGTGGGCGTCAGTCGCTCCTCCTGCTGCTGCTCCCTGGGGAAGGCCTGGGGAAACCCCTGTGAGACGTGCCCTCCTGTAAACAGCAGTAAGTATGGAACAAACAGGAAGGAAACACTTCTGTTCTGGGATCTAGAAACAAGTTGCTATTGTATTCCTGGACTGTGGGCAGTGGGAGGGGTGCCTTGGACTGTGGTCAGTGGTTATCCTGAAATCTGCCAAGAGCGTTTTATAGAAAAGGAATTTCAGTTCTGTCCTACCGTTTTTTTTTTCTATTATGTTTCTCTTATTTTTTTTAAAAAAAAATCATCTCAACCACAATCCAATCTGAATGGTCATAACATCGATTCTGCATGGTATCACAGATAAAGGCTGTTCTTGGAGGTTGTTAGTTCAGGTTCATAAGTGACTGAAGTCAGTCTCAGAGCACATTAAAAGAAAACATGTGTTCGGATATGTATAGAACTCAGACCTTTGTACCGTAGACTCCTGGCATTTTTTTTTATTTACTTGCCAAAATGTTTGTGATATGAATTATCTAAAAGGAAGTTTTTTCTTTAAAAAAATAAACAAACTAAATTAAATAAACAAATGGCTTTTGTTATCCTACTGCATGTCATTGAAGTAGTGACATTTTGGAATAAAATGTGATGTTCATTATTGAAAATACATTTAAAAGGACTCAGAAAAAGACAGATACCCCTGAGGCTGTGTGATTTGAGCTTGGTGGTGATTGTCTCAGTGACTGGGATCCAAGAATCAAACCGCTTGCTTTCCATTGTTTTGCAGCTGAGTATTATACCCTGTGTCCTGGAGGTGAAGGCTTTAGGCCGAACCCCATCACGATCATCTTAGAAGGTAAGCTCATCACCGGATGTCATGGAGGCTTAAATAAGATAAATAAATAGCCTAGTTAGAGAGAAGCTGGGACCTGGGACGAAAGTCAGTGCGAAGCAATGCCAGAAGGATTTATGTGCGGAACTGCAGGTAGGCAGTCTGTCACACACATGCTAAGCAACAGATTGACCAAGAAATAGCACTCCATTCCCAGCATCTGGTGTTCAGTTGTTGTGCAGAGAAACCCTTGTTACATTGTCCCCAGCAAATTACCCACAGCTTGCTTCCATTACTGTCCTCAGAAAACAGCAGGCCTGCAACAAAGGCAAGAAAAGCACAGGCGGAATAAACCCAGCACCTAAGGGCATTGATTCCTTTAGGTGCACAGATGTCTGTGGTCCATACAAGATGCCATTTTTTGAAAGCTGCAACATTGATTCTTTTCTGTCATGATTTTTATCTTTAATGGACTGTCTCCTCTTGTAGACATTGATGAATGTCAGGAGTTACCAGGGCTCTGCCAGGGTGGAAACTGCATCAACACTTTTGGGAGTTTCCAGTGTGAGTGCCCACAGGGTTACTACCTCAGTGAGGAAACCCGCATCTGTGAAGGTGAGGAAGCCCGAACTGTTCCCTACCATAGTGTCTCCCCTCATGGTCCTGCATCCGAGGGGTCTGCTGAGACTGTTAATAGCTTTTCTTTTTCTTTTTGGAGCAATGCTGTTCATTTGTATAGTGATAAATCCAATTTGTGGCTCATTTGCAATAATTTACCAAAATTTTTTTCTGAGTAAAATGATTGATGAAACATAAATGGAAAATAGAATTATAATACAAAGGTTGTGAACATTGACAATAACTTTAAGTAGGAACAGGCAAACTTAAATGTGACTGTAAGTTAATATTGATTGATACTCTCTAAATATAATATAAAGAAGTTGGAATGTCATACAAACTCTTTCTCTCCCCAACTCTTGTCACAAACCAGTTATAATTTTATTTTTAGGTGACTGTTATTGCTTCAAGTTCTGACTAGCAGTATAACGTCAGTGTTTGTGTGGGATGAGAGGCTGCCTCTAGAGATGAACATTAGGAATGTACCATTATTCCTTCTGTTACAGCCTTTAGTTTTGAACTCGTTAGTCAAATGCATCTAAAAGAAATGTGATTTGATAAGGAAAAGAACCAGTAGCTACCCTGCAATGAGAACCTGTGAGGGGCTTCTAATTTGAAAGGAGGATCTCATAGCCTGCATTCAGTTTAAAGTTGCTGTTAAAATTTAATTCAAATGGCATAGGGGGAGGAAAACAGACTTCAAAGAAATTCCTCTTGGAGAAAGTGGATTTCTGTAAATGTATACAGGCATGAGGCAAATTTGTAATTTGTTTGCCTCTTTAGTCTATTTTTGTAATTCATGGTATTTTTAGGGTTAGGAGCTTTTTTTTTTCCTTAAAGAAGTGTGTACTTGTGGCATGTAAATGAACACGTCATCTGGGGGTATTTTTTTTTTAATTTCTGAATCTTATAAACATGAAATTAGGGAATCACCTATGATCTGTTTAGTCAGCTACACTATATAAATTCACAGAGCAAACATAACTCATAGACATTCTCGCCTGTTGTAGATATTGATGAATGCTTCGCCCATCCCGGTGTATGCGGACCTGGAACCTGCTACAACACCCTGGGAAATTACACATGCATATGCCCGCCCGAGTACATGCAAGTCAATGGAGGACACAACTGTATGGGTCAGTAGCCCTCACTGAGATTAACGGCCTGAGTCAAGGTTGCTGGCTTCGCACCTGCAGCACTAACGTTCTCAGAATTGCTGGTCCAGAAAGTTTGGGAACTAGATCTTTATGAGTGAGGAAGTATTTCAGAGTCCTGTGAACTGCTGCTCTGTAAATCTGAGGTTTAAGGAGAAAACAAAATCAAGCATTAAGAGTTACAGATCTTAGACAATTCTGATTCTGTGTTTGTAAAAATGCATCTGTATAGATGAGAGGGCATTTAAATTTCAACAGTTACCTCTTTTACCAATTCCACTAATTAGTGAATATTTTTTCAATTAAGTGGATAGTTTAGTAGAGAAGGAAATACACAACAAAATGTTGTCACCTGTGAAAAATTATCCATAAAACGTCTTGCCTAAAAGCAAGAGATGCCCCATCTGAAAACAATGAACGTGATAGATGGTTTCCAGGATTGTATCACTCAGGGAAGCTGGCTGAGAACAAGTTGGTTAACCGCGGCTCCCTGCTCTGTCTGCCTCACTGACCGATTTCTCTCCACGTAGACATGAGGAAAAGCTTCTGCTACAGAAGTTATAACGGGACCACTTGTGAAAACGAGTTGCCTTTTAACGTGACAAAGAGGATGTGCTGCTGCACATACAATGTCGGCAAAGCCTGGAACAAACCTTGTGAGCCCTGCCCAACGCCAGGGACAGGTAAGTGCTGCAGCCCACGCTCTGCTGGAGGCTTTGTCGGTGATATACTGTAACAGTGGGTGTGTACTGTAGTCTGTAACAGTGGGTGTGTACTGTAGTCAGAGATGATACACTGAAACAGTGGGTGTGTACTGTAGTTAGAGATGATACATTGTATCAGTGGGTGTGTACCATAGCCAGAGATGCTCAGGCCCAGAGAGATCCAAAAAGCTTGATTTCCCAAATGAAATATGGGAGCCTAACAGTAACTTCTGAAACATGTCCCATAATGTCCAAATTTTGAAAAGAGGCATCATTGTTAAAGTTTATAGCTTGGATCTGTTTACAATCGTCATAAAACAAGACTGGCCCTTCCTTCCTTCCTTCCTTCCTTCCTTCCTTCCTTCCTTCCTTCATCCATCCATCCATCAGATGAGTTTATTGAGAAACTACTATTTGTCACTGTGTTCAACATGGAAGGTATAATATTTTGGCAAAGTAACTTAAAAGCTAGCAACTTTAATACTAGTTGTTTAACTCTTGAAACATGCTTGAAACGTATTTATTAATGAACTTTGCTTGAAAACTATGCTAAAAAAAAAAAGTATTTCGTAAATATGTTGCATAGAACATCTCATTAATGTGTTCCTTGTGCAGTTTTCCCACAAAACAGAAGGAAACTTTACATGGCTACATTTTAAAATTATTTTACTATTGTATGTGCATGGATGTTTTCCTCTATATATTTCTGTGCCTGATACTTGCTGAGGCCAGAAGGGGCTGTTGAATCTCCAAGAATTGGAGTTATAGACGGTTGTGATCTGCCATGTGGGTGCTGGGAACAGGAAACCAGAAGAACAGACAGTGCCCTTTACCACTAAGGCTGTCTCCAGCCCAGCAATGGGAGATTTTTCACTATCAAAATTTCATTGAAAGAAAAGGTGAGCCATCATGAAGACCAGAATAGCAGCCGCTTGCCTTTTAATTACTCTTTGTGTAGACCTTATGTGGCCTAGGGAATGATCATTTGTCAGTCTTAGATACCTGAAGTTGAAAAGAAAGAACAGCTGAGAAGCTGATTGTGCATGTGTCACCAAATACTGACATGGCATACATTCAAACACTTCAGTTATAAGGATACTAAGATGAGTTCAAGAAGAGACGTGTGGACAACTTTTCTTGTTACTGTGATGAAATATCTGATGGACCCTTCTTAGGGATGACAGATTTATTTTGGCTCATGGTTTCTGAAAGTCACAACCCATCATGTGGGCAAAAGCCAAGCAGAGCAGTTTGGTCCAGAGTAGCAGAAGCTTAAAACACTAGCTTGTACACAAGGTGTAAACCAGGAGACAGAGGACAAAAGGCAGGAGCCAGAAGCAGGTATGACCTCTAAAGACAACCCCTCCTGCCCAACTTCCACCCAGCATATCCAACCTCTGAATGCGCCACAGCCTTGAAATAGCAGCTTTGTAGAGCAAGAGGCCAAGCGTTCAAAGAGTGAGTAGGGCAGGGGCACTTCAGCTCCACATCGAGGCAGCTTTGACGGGTGTGTTTAGCCTTCTCTTGCCCATCTGTGTTCCATAAGAAGAATCCTTACCCTTCTCAATTATAAAGCTCCATAAGTCAAAGTCCAAGATTACTGTTTTGGGAAAATAAATGTCATTCTTTTTCAGTGAAAGGAAATGAAGGGCTTAGGTTTGAGAGACTGGTCTGTGTGTACATCAAAGCCCTGACACTTGTGTAACCCAAGCAGGGCATTTACTCTTTCTGAAGACTCCTCTGGAAGATGAGATCATCAACAGCAGTGGGGGCTATTTCATGTGCAAGCCACACTGTCTGATGAGCTGAGATGATGGAGGGAGGGAGGGAGGGAGGGAGGGAGAGAGAGAGAGAGAGAGAGAGAGATGGATAGATGGATAGATGATAGATAGATAGATAGATAGATAGATAGATAGATAGATAGATAGATAGACAGACTGACCCGAAAGTGGCCACTAGAAATCATTGAATTGAGCAAGTCTCATATTGATGGCATTTAGAATTGTGTGCCACATCCTTTTTTACCACTATAGTCTCTGAAGTTGTACATACTTGTGTCATAACAGCCATCAAAAACATTTTGCTCCACACATCGGTGCCTTGTGCAAATCACGGCCGTTTTTAAATTCACGGTTTCTCAATAATTGTATATTACATGAATAGCTAAATAACTTGTATATTGTATAGATTGTATGTGGATTCCAGGGTTCCCCCTTGTGTTGTCAGGCTTGCTCAGTCAGAGTTTCTACCCCTGAGCCATCTCAGCAGCCTAGATTAGACCATCATTAAAGCCTTTTTATCATAAGGAAAAAAAAATAATTTAATTGCCTTTTTAAATATGTTGCTTAACTTCTGCTATCAAATCAATAAAAAGCTCATTGTAGAGAATGCCCAGACCATCCCTTTGCAGAAGCAGACATTGTTACCAAATGCACTTGATTACAATTCAAGACTGTCTGTGAATAATATAGCAATGTTCTTGTTGATGAAAATAATGGCATAAAGATATTTTAAATGTGTCTGTTCCACAGCTGACTTTAAAACTATATGTGGGAATATTCCTGGATTCACCTTTGACATTCACACAGGAAAAGCAGTTGGTGAGTTTGTCCCCATTGCATTTGGGAATGTACATATATACATATGTAAACATATTCATATACATCATATTTTGTACTCACGTGTCTCAATACGACAGTACCACAAAAATCAAACGATCTGGATTCCAGGCTAATGGGATTAGTTAATAAACCGAGAAACATGCTTACATGCATTGACCAAATGTTAATAAAATTATTATATTCTATTAGCATAAATTGTGATAATTACTTGGCAGTCCAAAGATTCCATGCATACCATACAAAATGTGAATTTCCCTTGTCATGAATAATTGTTTTACATGGTTGAATAATCTACCTCATTTGTGTATGGGAGGAGATGGATATGTCTTGTGTGTGTGTATATATATGTGTGTGTGTGTGTGTATGTGTGTATGTGTGTATATACATATATATGGATACATATATATTTTATATATATATATATGTATTAAAAGCCAGAGACTGACATCTGATATCTTCCCTTATCCATCCCCACACTATTTTCTAAAACGAGGTTTCTCACTGAATCTGAAGGCCCCTTACTCAGCTAGACAAGCTGGCCAGGAGCTCCAGGGATGTACCCTCTGCGACCTGATCCTCTAAGCCCTGGGATTACAGATAAATGCCAGTGTGTCTGACTTTTATGTGGCTGCTGGGGATCCAAAGCCAGGTTCTTATGCTTGTGTGGCAAGCACTAACAGACTGGACCACCTCTCCAGCCCTGCACCTTATTTTAATTGCTAGTTACTTTTTTCAAAAGTAGATCTTAAGGTTTTGGTATATTTTTATATCATCCCCTTCATGTGATCTCATTATGAATTTACAGAATTCTTTTTCAGGTAACTTACTTCCTTCTGAGTTGACTTCAACTGCTAACTCTATTTTTTCTTCATCGTTGAAGCAATATGATTTTAAGTCTCTATGAAGCAATATACTTGAGCATGTGTATAACGAAATACATCAACTTAAGGAAACATAGCTTTATCAAAGGAATGGCAGCTATTTGGGTGACCTGACAGAACTTGTGGTTGGGGCTCTTATTTCACTTGCCTTATTGCCCATTAAGGTTACTTGCTGTGTTTTACCAACCACCTTCACTGTTCCAAAGCTCTTTAGGGAAACTAACGGCTCTGTGGTCTCTAGTTCTTCTGAAGCCACAAGGCTGTTTATGCCAGTTCTCATTTGACTTGAACAGTGTGTGTATTTTCATTTCAGGCCATACATAACATCATTTCAAGGTAAGATGGTAAAGACATTTGGCAGAACCACATGCGTTTTACCAAATCCATTCAATTTCAGACATTGACGAATGTAAAGAGATTCCAGGCATCTGTGCAAACGGTGTGTGCATTAACCAGATCGGCAGCTTCCGCTGTGAATGCCCGACAGGCTTCAGTTACAATGACCTTCTCTTGGTCTGTGAAGGTAATCTGAGAAATATACATCCATCCTCCAAAGACTTTGCTATTTATAAGTGGCTTTTAGGTGGGCTTCTGGTTTTGTGCCGCCTCTTGTGTCATGTTTTAAGAGCTGAGGACATGCAAGGGACCCCAAAGCGATAGTAAATGGCTGTTTATGGACCTGTTGCTCTTACAGACATTGACGAGTGCAGCAATGGTGACAATCTGTGCCAACGCAATGCAGACTGCATCAACAGCCCGGGCAGCTACCGCTGCGAGTGTGCGGCTGGCTTCAAACTCTCCCCCAACGGGGCTTGTGTAGGTAAGCAAGAGGCTGGCAGGCACCAACCACAGCAATCCGTGGGTCCCATGTTCTCAAAGGGCCCCTTTGCTTTCTCTCCACAACATACTTTCAGGATGACTTTAAAAAGACTGTCTAACTCAATCTGTTTGTCATGTTGAAACACTCCCACCGTAACTTTCAGATTAGTTTGTAGAGAAAAAGAGGTTGCTTCAGTGGATTTCTCCAGCATAAAATAGAATCTTTGAGGTCCCAGTCAACCTACAAATCTTGCATGACTGAAAAGGGAGGGTTGGGTACTTACTTGAAAGGCTTGCTTATTTTGAGTCAGCTATTGTTCTGGTTCATTCTCAGCCTGTCTATAATAATTAATAGCAGGTTAGAGAAACGCATCTGTGCAAAACAAAGGAATCTTAATAAAACTCAGATATGTATAACATGTGTCCCTTTGTTTCTTTCTTTTTTTCTTCCTTTCTTTTTTTTTCTGTTTTAGATCGCAATGAATGTTTGGAAATTCCTAATGTTTGCAGTCATGGGCTGTGTGTCGATTTGCAAGGAAGTTACCAGTGCATCTGCAACAACGGCTTTAAGGCTTCTCAAGACCAGACCATGTGCATGGGTAAGAAGGGTGTTCTGTGCCAGGGAGTGACGTGAGGCTGGGATGTAAGGACAAATGATAGCACCATCACATGACCTCAGCAACTACAATGTCTCTGCCACACTAAACAGTTTAAGGCTTTGATGAAAAATTGGCATGCAGGGGCATACCATAGTAGGTTCTGTGCAGAGACATACCATAGTAGGTTCTTCTGTCCAACAGTTCTCAGCATTTTGCTCCAGAAGTTCATATGGTATGATGTACATTCAGGAGCACTTGGGGCTAGGTGGAAATCACCCACATGGCACATTTTAGAGGACAAAGGAGTAGTAAGGGTGACCTATTAACATAAACACGTGTGCAAATGCACATCCTTTTTATATAGCTCAGGGTTTAACAGCACTGATTTGAACTTTAACTCTTAACATGATTGCAGAAGTGAATATAACCAGAGTCTTTAAACTTAATTCTCAATAGCCAACATAATGGCTAGAAAATGAAATGAGAGTGTGGGTTACTGTGTTTCCAAAGGCACACGGGGAGGATGCCCTGAAGCTGGGACTGCCAGAATGCCCTGACTCTGATGTCAGCAGGGGCCTGGGCCTCTGCCAGAGTTCCTCTCTGGGCTTCATATTCGAAGCAGGAAAATTAGATTTACAACTTGGTTACTCAGATGTAGCACGTTATCTCTGTGGAAAGCCAGGACTGTGCACCCAGTCTTTAGGGATTCTAGATGCTTGATAAGTGAATGTTAAAGTCGGGTTGCAACAGTGTGGAATCGTTCCCTTCATGAATTATCTGTGCAATAAGGAGAGCATGAGGGGAAAGCCTCAGTTTACCCACTGCTCCCTGAGTACATCTTCCCACCATGGGCTGCCCCAGAGTGACAGGGAAATCTCTAACTGGTACTTATGTGAAGGATACCACAAGTTCTGGTCTCCTCTGCCTGGACATTGTAGAACTGCTTGCTTACAAGAGACACAGAGGTCCCTTCTATACTCTCCAGAGTGTATAATCTTCTACCACCCAAATCTGTGATATTTATGACTCAGAAATTCATATGGGAAAAATCTGCCCATATTAGCAGTCCTTTCCATGACAAAAGTCAGTCAGATCCTCAGACCTCCCAGACACAGTTCTCCTTCTAAGGAGCTGTGTCTGCTTCTTGTATGGTGGCTCTACAGGCTGGTCTCCCAGCAAAAAGGTCTTAAAGGGACTCTAGCCAGTCCAAGCATGACAACCATGGCTCTGGCAGGCCTTGTCCTTCCTGATTCTTTCTACCTTACTAAAAACCGTTAGATTGCATTCCTAAAGCTAGCTACCAAGGTTCCATTTGCCTACTCCCTACTCCTGAGGCTGACTACCAAGGTCTAGCTTTCTCTTTCTACCTTACTAAAAACAGTTAGATTGCATTCCTAAAACTAGCTACCAAGGTTCCTTATTTGGCTACTCCCTCCTCCCTGAGGCTGACTACCAAGGTCTAGCTTTCTAAATATTGAAGTCAAGCAATCAAATGCCCGCTTTGGGCTACCCTAATTAACATTCCTAATCAAAATAAACCACTGCATCCTATCATGGATTTCCCCTTCTATCTTCATAAATCACCAACCACCATTCACCTATGGGCCACAGTCTGTCTCCTCTATCAAGAAGAGTCCTTTGTCCTGCTCCCAGACAAATACCCCTTCCCCTTCCGCTCCCCCTTCCCCTCCCCCTTCCCCTCCCCCTCCCCTTCCCCTCCCCATCCCCCTCCCCCTCCCCTTCCCCTCCCCTCTCCTTCATTTCCTCCTCTATCTCCTGTCTTTGTCTCTTATTCTATGACCTTTGTCTCCTTTGTGCTGAGAACTCGGTTTGGGGGTATCCTGTGCCGAAACTGATCCTTTCAGACCTTCTGTCTCCTGTCTACAATAACCTTGCTAACTGTTCACTCCAGGAAAGCTTATGACTAAATTCTAAACAAACTCCTACTTGGATTTCACTATTTCATCAAAGGGACTAAAGTTTTCCCTATGAACTCAAGATATATAAATTCTTTAATGAGTGTTAATAATACTTTCATATTTGACAAGCAAGCCTGAGTGTTAGTAATGCTTTACATATTTGACAAGCAAGCCTGTTTCTACAGCTTCTCTGCCAGTGACATGCCTCGCTACCCAGTGTTGCCAAGAATTGTTATAGACCAATAAGAAATTGAACTGTTTTCCTGTTTGTAGGTTTGATTTGTCTCCTCTTTTCACGTTCTTATTTTTATCAAATAAACATGGGAGGAGGGTCTAAGCCATGAGTAGTGGAGGAAAGAAAATGTTCAAGGTGAGTGACGGGTTCTAGGTAAACGTTGAGTTCTTCTCGGTAGATGTGGACGAGTGTGAGCGGCATCCATGCGGAAACGGGACTTGTAAGAACACTGTTGGATCCTACAACTGTCTGTGCTACCCTGGGTTTGAGCTCACTCACAACAATGATTGCCTAGGTAAGTCTTTCTGTCTGTTTGTCCTCAGTCCTCCTTGATCCCTACAGAATATGCCAAAATAAAAAAATAAAACCAAGAGCACAGGTGACTTTTGCCGTTGAACTTGCACACATGGCGGAAAATAGGGAAAGCCACTGCAAGCCCTCCAGTTGCCTACAGCCCTTGGTTGCCTCAGCAATCTCCAGGCTGTGTACTGTTTCCAGCCCATCCCCACAAATCCAGTCTATCAGGGCGAAAGGTCACTGCAATGCCTGTAAGTGGATCAAGACTGATTTGTAGTTTAGGTTTCTCTGTTCCCTCTTGGTGAGACAGGCAGGGACCCTCTCTTACTCCCATGTTACCTCACATGTTGTATGGCTTCATTCTTAATCTACACTTGAGCCCCTTACAGATTTCTTCATACACACGCGTCTGTGTCTTAAAATTCCCCTGTCCATCAGCTTCAAAAGCCTGTATGCTCACACACACACACACACACAGCACACAGGTTTTGAGATGAGCGCATCTCAGTTGTTGCCTCACAGTAACATACAAATAGGACATGGAGACTGATGCTGGAGAGATTCCCCAAGGAGGTGGAGTAAATATAAGAAAAAGGGTAACACCAGTCTCTTCCCTTTGTCATTTGTGTAGGATCCTGATGTAAAGGTAAAAGATCTGCAACTTATTCAGTTGGGTTACATTCCATAGTCCTTTCTCCTCTGCCAAAAGAAATACTTTCCAACTGGGAAAAAGAATGGAAAGATTCACCTTAATGCCATAAAACTTTACCTGTTTATAAATGTCTAAATTATAGCTCACAACCTTGAAAAACAGAGGAGGCCCTCTCCATTCCCGTTAGGGATTCAGCCCTTAAAAACATGTGCCATTTTCTTTTCTGTTATTAGAGTGCAGTGTAAACTTTTTATAAATGTGTGCCAACAAGTGTGTCCCCAAGCTTCAGCTAGCATGAGATGGTACCATGGAGACACTCCCCCTGACGCACTGACTTCTTTCTGCTTGCAGACGTAGACGAATGCAGCTCGTTTTTTGGCCAGGTGTGCAGAAACGGGCGGTGCTTCAATGAAATCGGCTCCTTCAAGTGTCTGTGCAACGAGGGTTACGAACTTACTCCAGATGGCAAAAACTGTATCGGTAAGGAACTGAAGCCACTCATCCTGATGAGACAATATGAGCCCCCACAGGCATGCCCAGCTCGTCAATACTTTATCATCAGATCACATGACTGCCGTGACCTGTGTCTGGGGTATTAACTGCCTGTTGGGAATACATCATAGGGAGAGTTTTTATTGAGAGAGGCGCTTGAGGCTATGTCTCAATAAATGTACATGAAGAAACAAATCATAAGATTAACAGCCTTATGAACCAGCTATGATATCAGAGGAGTGACAGGATGTCTTTGTGTCCATGGTGACCCAGAAGATTAGAGGGCCCAAGTGGAATCTGTTACTGTCATTTAGCAGACAGATGTCTTCAATGATTGTCTTCTGTCTGGGTTACATTTTTTTTTCTTTTTGGTCTCCTTTCTCTTTAAAGATACTAATGAGTGTGTCGCTCTTCCTGGCTCCTGCTCTCCTGGGACCTGTCAGAATTTGGAAGGATCCTTCAGGTGCATCTGTCCCCCAGGATATGAAGTGAAAAGCGAAAATTGCATTGGTGAGGCTTGGGTTCATTCTGAGGTCATGAGGTGTGAGGGAGAAAAAGGGTTAGTATAGGCTCTGCAGAAACATCAGCCTGAGCCACTGTGAGCATGCCGGCCTCAGGGGTTAGACACATAGCTGCCTACATCTGTTTTATTGACACATCAGAAATGGTTGGGTTGGCAGCTCAGGGATGTGGGCTTGTTTTCATCAACAGAAGTCTTACTGCTAGTGGAAGGATTTTCATTATACTCTGTAGCTGTGTTCTAAATGTCAGGAAAGACTATCTACTAAATTTTAAAAATGTCTACAATGTAATCTTTGGCACAGGGTTTTAAAATAGCTATTAAAGGTGTCTAGCCTCCTGAAAATATGAAGCAGAAACCTTGATAGTTCTCGATGTCTCCCCTCTTGGGAAGGCGTTACTTATACAAAAACAGAAAATATTAATCTTTTTGGATAGCTGATGTCTTCTACTGAAGCTGCCAGCACAGAACATTGTTCAGCCCCAGAATGGGGTCTCAGAATGCCTGGCAGACATGATGAGGGCAACCTCTGCACAGCACACTTCATTTGGGGTTTTATTCACATGATTGACATTCAAAGAAGCAGCATCTAAGTGAGACTTTGCTAGCCGGAAAAGATCACAAAGGATGTGGTTGTCTCTGAGGTTTTCATTCTATCACCCTTGGCTAAATCATAAAGATAAATAGCTCTGATGTTCATATTCAAGGCAGTTACAAAGTAAAAAAGGGCTGTGGACTTCATAGAACAGAACTGTGTTTCAGACCAAGTGATTAGATATTATGGGTATCCCTAGTTGTTCTGGTTAGTATATATAGTTTATTATAATATTCAATCTTATTCTACTAGGCAAAAGAATAAAAACATAGTCAAATAGTCAAATCAACTTGGTAAAAAGTTTCTTGAAAGCTTAAGATTATCTCTGCCATTTTGTTAAATTTTGTTTGGGGGATATGAAATAGGAAGTTTTATTTGTGTATGTGTATACACGGATGGTTTTACAGCAGAGTAACAAAGAAATTCCGTAGTCCATCAATCCCTTTCTTTAAAACTAGCAGTGTTAACCACAATAGTGGTGTATGTGTGTGTGTGTGTGTGTGCGTGTGTGCGTGTGTGCGTGTGTGTGTGTGTGGTATAGTATATAAATCTGTGTATGTGGTGTGGTATGTGTGTGGATGGTATTAATGTATAGCAAGTATATGTGTATTTGGTATGTGTGTGTATCAATATGTGTGTATAGTATATGCTATGTGTGTGCATGATGGGTAGTATGTACTTGTTGTATATTGTATATTTGTGCTGTGTGTGTGGTTTATGTATGTGTGCATAGTGTGTGTATACCCATGCATATGTACAGGTGCTATTGCCCTTATTCCCTTGAAACGGTCTCTCATTGAAACTGGAGAGAAGCTCACAAGCAGCTAGCCCTGGCCAACCTCCTGTCTCTACTTCTTACTGCTGGGCTACAGTCATACATGACTACACTAGTCTTTACAGTACATTCTAGGGATTTGAACTTGGGTCTTCGTGTTTGCACGATGACTACCCAGTGAGCCATCAGTTTTGGTCTTCATGCTCAATTTTGATTCTTCATTGTATCCACACCCATCCTTGTATGGAGTGATCACAGCAGCTGCATAGGAGCTAGTGGTGTGGGAATAGAAATGTGTGTTTATACACCACAGCATTGTAGGTACCTCTGTCTTGTTGAAAGCACCCACATCTGTCATTTAATTTAGATTTCATTCACATTGCCTTTCTTGACCTAAACCTTGTTCACTGGACAACTATTCTCTTCCAATGAAAAGTTTGTTTTTAGTTAAATTACTTTACCCTATGCTTATTTTATTCCAACTAGTGTCTCTTCTACCAGTTTTATCTCAAATGAGATTCTTCTGATATGGTCATGCTCAGATGCAAACACATACATAGTTGTGTGCACACATACACAAATGCAAATCTGCATTCCATGGCTATGGCGGTGAGGATGTGGTAGTTTTCTGATATATAACTGTGGGTATACAGAAGTGCAGACTTTATTTTTATGGCGTTTCCTACCTAACTGGAGAGACATACTTTCTGAGTGAACCTATTGTGAAAAGCTGTCCTTACAATATAGCATGGAGAGCCCTGAACTGGAAGTGTGTCCAGGATGTGAAAACATATTAGAAAATTGAGACAGGTGTGAGGTGGCGTGTCACAGATGCCACAAAGGGTCAGCAGTCACCCAGAGTCACTCCTAAGTATTAGACAGATTACTGTTACTAAGTATTAACTTAGTAATCAAAGATAAAATGGAACCAGAAGTGATGCTCTGGAAGTGGATATCACAAGCTTGGAAAGGCTTAACTTGGTCCTGTTAGCATTGTGTGGCCATCACAAGGGACAGGATGAGTTTTTAAGAAGGGATGTGATCTGACTCATTTATCAAATCTTTAGAGAATTAAAGGGGGAGGGGGAGGGGGAGGGAGAGGGGGAGGGGAGAGGAAGAGGGGGAGAGAGAGAGAGAGAGAGAGAGACAGAGAGACAGAGAGACAGAGAGACAGACAGAGAGAGAGAGAGAGAGAGAGAGAGGCTGGCTGACTGACTGAAAACCAATGGGAAAGATTCCTTATTTTAAAGTGTCATTCTGGGCTTTGAGGAATGATAGTCACATGGTCTAGTTCCATTGACCTGGACCATATAGTACCATCAGTCGTGTGTTTAGAAGGATAACTTTGGTGGCAGTGGTAAGAAGTGGTAAGAGAAGAACAGAGAAAACAGAAGCTGGTGAAGGGATACATAGTAACTGGATGGTACCCGAAGCTGTGTAGAAGGTACTGAGTAGTAGAACAGCCAGCTACACACTTGTGTGTAGGCATCGAAAAGCCAGTAGGATCCCAGATTGAGTTTCCAAAAGAGGTGTTTGGAAAGGGGTCCAAACTGTTTTGGTCAAAGCTGGTTGAGCACCCTGAGTCTGTGAGGCATGTATGTCAGATAAACAGTGAAGTCCCCACCCATAGTGATCAAGTGTCAGGACCTGGAGGTGGCCATGGAGGTCTGGCATGTGGCTGGCTGAAATTGGATATGATCTTTCACTTTTAAAGCAATGATTTACGTTAAAAGGATAAATTCACTACCTACACAGTGTCATCTCTAGTTCCGTTAGTAAGTATCCTTTAATGAACGATGGTTACAGTACAGACTGGTAGATTATTTTCAACTGTAGAAAGGAATATTGATTAACAAACTCTCACCATTCTGTAGATATAAATGAATGCGATGAGGACCCCAACATCTGCCTTTTTGGTTCCTGTACCAACACCCCAGGGGGCTTCCAATGCATCTGTCCCCCTGGCTTTGTCTTGTCTGACAACGGACGGAGATGCTTCGGTAAGCGGTAGACTGACTTCCTCTGTCATCCTCTCTCTTCACTGTGCTCGGGCTTTATTATGACAAAATGAGATCTACTCTTAATACTCTGTCTGCAACTGCAGCCTAGACTTCTCAGGAGCATCTCAGATGGACAGCCCAAAGAACACTCTGTTAACATCATTAATACATACTCTCTGATTTTATGCTAAAAGAAAAATTGTCTCACTGTACCGTTCTCATTTCGCTGCTGGCATGGGCTGTTATTTATCGGTACACGACTTGCCTCCGGCATAGTTTAATTTACTGAAAGCTAAATTCATTGTTTTTATACAGCTTTAATGGGACAGTGAAAGGGGGAGACTGTGGGAATATTTTCCTGACTGAGGCTGATTTACAAATCCCTAAACACATTATAAAAACATTTTAGATATAATAACATTTTGTCCGCGGATCAGTTTAAACTAGCAAATGAAAGTGAGCCGTGGAGAATGCCCAGGCCTGTCTCTTAACTACCGATCTTGCGTGTGCCCTGTGTCCTGCCCATGAGAAATGTTCGGTCGGAACCAGTTGTATCCATATTGTCCCGTCTGTTTAAAGAACAGTGAGGAGCTGTGCGGGTTTTCTTTCCTAATTAGATACTCGCCAGAGCTTCTGCTTCACCAACTTTGAAAACGGAAAGTGTTCTGTACCCAAAGCCTTCAACACCACCAAAGCAAAATGTTGTTGCAGCAAGATGCCAGGCGAGGGCTGGGGGGACCCATGTGAGCTGTGCCCCAAAGATGATGAAGGTGAGATCAATGGCAGAGGGAGAGGGAGACGGAGGGAGGGAGGAAAGGAGGGAGGAAGAGGGAGAACATTGTGTTGTGACTGTGTGGAGCGGGAAGTTATACCTCTGTACAGGACTATACTGATGGTTCTGGGAGCAGCCATGTGGCAAGACCTCCCCCAGCATTCACGTACAGCAGGTGTACACTGAGACCCCCCACTCACCTTCCCTTCCAAAGCATCGCATTACTTGCTTTCTGAAGACTTAACTGCAGAGGCCCAGACAGCAGAGGCAAGAAGAGAATGGAAATTAAACTCCACATAGCTTCCCAAGTTCCCAAGTTGAAAGTGCTAAAGAGTAGCTTGCCAACAGAGTTTAGGCCTAACTCCAGCATGGCTAGAGTTTTATCTTTACCATCAAAAAGAAATACATAGATAAGAAAATCCCACATCGGTGTAATTTCATGGGCTGTGATTCTTATAATGTTGCATAAAATTCTGAGAACTAAAGTCACCACAATGACCCAAAATCCTCCAAAGAATCCATCCGCACCAGTGAATTGTGGGGTAACTCCCAGAGAGATCTCCCTAGGGTGGGTCACTAGATTAGAAGTGATTTCTGTTTATAAAGGACAGGGAAGTTTATGGACTTCCTAGCATTAGACAGAGCCAGAGTTCCCAGGTCGGTGGTACCTAGTACCTAGTAGAAGCTCAGATAGCCTCTCTGGGTCTGCTTAGCGTTGGATATTAGAAAAAAAAAAACATAACAAAACAAAATGGCTAGGTCCAGTGGTGTGAACCTTTGCACCCAGCACTCAGGAGGCAGAAAGCACACTGATCTCATGAGTATACACCCAGCCAAGTCTACAGAGCAAGTTTCAGACTCTGTTGCAAAGCACTAGGCCAGAAAAAAAATGAAAGAAAGGAAGAAAAGGAAAAGAGCACACCTCTGTTAAAGACGGATTTGTACAGAGTTCAAAACTGGTTCTTAGTGTGAAGCTCTTGAGTGATGGAGAATCTGTTTCTCTGTAGTTGCCTTCCAGGATCTGTGTCCGTATGGCCATGGGACAGTCCCTAGTCTTCATGACACACGTGAAGGTAGGCTTTGGCACAGTTTATTTTTACTGTCAAATTTTATAAAAATAGATAAATTTTTCATTTATTTTATAAATTATGCAAATTTTAGAATGCCCTGTAGTATATTATATCTAAAGTATGATTATAATAGTTTATGAACCATTTATATTTTATGTATAAAATGTGTGTGTGTGTGTGTATCATACGACTATACTGATATGTGAAATGTCTGTTTTTCTTACAAAAGTATATATGTTCCATTCATGTTAGATGTCTGCTTAGTAGATGTGGATATATTCACATATCTTTTTATATGCATGAGCTCATGGGAAGTGTTAATATTTTAGATGTCAATGAGTGTCTTGAGAGTCCAGGCATTTGCTCAAATGGTCAGTGTATCAACACTGACGGATCTTTCCGATGTGAGTGTCCAATGGGCTACAACCTGGATTACACTGGAGTCCGGTGTGTGGGTGAGTACTTGCTCTGTTTTGTGTCGTTTGGATGGCCTTTTGTATTTTCCCATCTTCCCAAAGGCCCCTCAGGTAGCCTCGGTGGTGGTGGAAAGATTTAGAAAACCACAATGAACTGTTAACAGTATCTTCACCTCTCCTATATTTTCCCATGCAACTTGACCCATTATGAAGATGGGGTATCCTAGTATCTGTCTTTAATCAAATATATGATCTCTAAGGCCTTTGGATGTAGTTCAATAATAGGTTATATTTGCTTTGCATGCACAAGGCCTTAGTTTGGTCCCTAGCATTTAAAACAAGAGAACAACAAATGAATGAATGAATGAATGAATGAATGAATGAATGAATGAATAAATAAATAACAAAGCCTTAGTAGGAGAATGACTAGGAGACTTGTCCATTTTGTTTTTGTCTGTGTACTTGTTGAAGCAGATGTCCACATACAGCCTCTGGCTTTGGGACTGTTGCAGAAAGTATTACCATCCGGGACTGAGAGCCCTGCAAAGTGGCCCTGCAGGTCACCTTATGCATAAAGGCTGACTAGGGCCAAAGGGAAGGCGCTGGGTGGTAGGAATGTCGTTTTTGGATCCTTGAACTGTGTCTGGGCCTCTGCATGGCTTACTCTTGTTTTGCAGACACCGATGAGTGCTCCATCGGCAATCCCTGCGGGAACGGCACATGCACCAACGTGATCGGGAGTTTCGAGTGCAATTGCAATGAAGGCTTTGAGCCGGGGCCCATGATGAACTGTGAAGGCAAGTCCTCCTGCCTTGAGGATTATCTGTTCTCTTCCTTGGAGAATATAGAATTAGCTTTTGAAAATTATCTCCACCTTTATTCAGTGTGTTATTCAGCTGTTCATACTCATCACTCGTACAATTTCCTTTAGCTCATCAGTCCCAGAAACTCTTCTACATCCTCAGCTCTTGACAGCAGCCCCCGAGTGGCTCAGGGCTGGCCTTCATCATTTTCCCATTCTTTAGGATTCAGTTATGTTTTCTATATTTTCGTGGCTTCTCAAAATATTGGTTAATTTTTCATTTATACTCTGGATATTTATACTCAGTTACATTATGTTCATGCTTCTTCTGTCTTTTATGTAGAGTTAACTTGTGAAGGCTCGGGTTTCAGGTCTACTCTTGGAACCTATAGGCTAGCTTCTTTGGGTTTTGTCCCACACATACACAGTTCAGTCAACAGCCTAGGCTGTGCACTTAGAAAGGAAGAAAGTACACCATTTCTCTTTCCTGGTGCTCCTTTCCAGGACTTCATTCACTCCAGAGCACCATGGTGACCTCAAGACTGTGTCCCGTGGACACAATATTAGGACGTTTAGATTTGACTATCAGACTGCCGCCAGCAAGATACTGGTCATCCATAGGGTAGATCGGGAGGAAAGAGGGAGGGAGATCAACCAATCATTAATGTTAGTCCTTATAGTTTCCTAGCTCTGAGCTTTTACCCATCAGTAACACTCAGGTAGCGTTTGTAATTCTTCAGCATATAGCTGTTAACTTCCTGGAAGACAGCTTTACTAGGTACTACATTTTTATGTACCAGAAGCAGAAGTCCTGTTACCTTGTTGCTTCCTATATGATCTGTGAGAAAACATATTAAAGAAGGAGATATTTAATGAGTCTCACACTGAACACATGCCCATTTCTTTGGCCAGACATCAATGAGTGTGCCCAGAACCCGCTGCTGTGTGCTTTCCGCTGCATGAACACCTTTGGATCTTATGAATGCACGTGCCCAGTTGGCTATGCCCTCAGGGAAGACCAGAAGATGTGTAAAGGTAAAGCCACAGTCAAGGGGGAGAGGGGCAGCAATGACTTGACTCATTGGGATGCAGTCTACTTCAGCCATTGACTTTCCTGGGCACTTTTCTCCCAGAGCATTACAGGAAAAAAAAATGTCAGCTTTGCTGTAGATTTCCTCTCCTAGATAACAGGACACTTAAAAGTCTATGGAGAAGGTGGTTTGAGCATCCCATTGCTGCCACGAGCCCAGGCCCTTATTGAAGCAAAAGTTATCCTTCCCTAAACTCATTATATGGACCAGTCCTGAAAATGTTATACATCTGGACTAGAGCCAGCTGTTCAAAAGACTGGGCATCTTCATCCTCTGTCACACCAAATGACAACATGGTAGAATGTGCTGTGTTTAACTGGTTTAACTGGTTTAACTGGTTTCTTTTTCCTCCTTTGATGCATTTTTAATAAATGTTTTCTAGATCTGGATGAATGTGCTGAGGGGCTGCACGACTGTGAGTCTAGAGGCATGATGTGTAAGAATCTGATCGGCACCTTCATGTGCATCTGCCCCCCTGGCATGGCCCGCAGGCCCGATGGAGAGGGCTGTGTAGGTAAGTGTCAAGCGAAGGTCTCTGAGCAGCACTCTCACTCCAAGCCAGATCAAACACTGATCCTCAAGGAGCTAAATCTAAGTCAGCTCCTTTCCAGGCAGTACTGAGGCTAGCTTTCATGATCTCGGGGTCCAGGGTAGCACTTGAGGCTCTGGCTCATGCAGGTGGGGTCCACTTTACACTGCTGGAAATGGTAGGGGTTTGTTATTTGTGAACCTCTATGAGTCTAAAGCATCACACTTAGACGTGCACAAACTGTCTGTGAAGTACCTCTACTCATGGAGCAAAATGAAAGTTTAAGGTTAACGGTCTCACCTTTGTGACCTCCCGTGCATGAGGGGAGGAGCTAAGGAGCAGTCCAGTGTCATCATTATCTTTCCCCATCACCTAATACATTTTCGTTTCAAGGCACTTGTTTTTTAAAGGATGAGGTAGAGCTGTTACTTCATGGCCCGTGCCAGTCTGGCCTCATGCAAGCATGTCACAGCTACCGCAGTCATTGTCTGTGTCCTTTTCTAAAGTGCTGTCTGTCACCTGAGCCACTACAGCCCACTACACAGGCTTCCTCCTCCCTCAAAACAGGGGCTGTTAAACTGAGAACCAGCTACTCCCCTACCAACCTCCACTCCCTAGGAAAACTGAAGTCTTTTTTTTTTTTTTAAGAAACAACAGTCATTAATAATTTCCTGTTTCCTCCAAAAAAACAGAATACCAAAATAAAGAATAAGATTTCTTAAAAATCAATCTCCGCACAGTTGCCTGCTACTCAAAGTTAGAAGAGGGAGGGACTGCGAATGGACACCAGAATGCCCACAGGGGAGGGGAGTGTTACAAGATTACACTGTGGTGACAGTTGTGCGAGCCTGTAATTGACCAAAAACCATTGAATTGCACACTTACAAATTGTATGGCATGCAAATTATACCTCAGTAAAGTTCATTTTAAAAAAAATGAAGCTACCACAGGAAAAGAGATACAGGGCATATAGCATTACACTGTTCTAACAAAAATAATAACGGAATGAAACCAAAATGCCCATTATAGACACATAGATAGATGCATAGTGGTATATTATGCTAGAAAATTTATATAGCTGTTAAAATGAGTATGATAAATGTATGTGCATAGGGATACAGAAATAACCATAAACGTGGAGCAAAGCCATGTAAAATAACGTCATTCTGTAGGAAACTACAAGTAATATAGCGTTTCCTGTAGGTACATATGCTAAGCATGTCAAAGACATAAACGCTTTAAAAAGAGAAGTCATGGGTCACCCCAGGAGTTAACTACCACGAAAGATACTTTAATTAGAGGTTACTAATCTAGAGTGGTTTTTTTCTTTATCTGAAAAATTTGATCTTTGACAGGAGTGAATTCCTAAAGAGCATATATATCATAGACCTTAAAAATACAGTACCTCATTAAATTCTGCCCAAGATTCTAACTTATGTACCCTCTTCCTGTCATCACACCAAACTGCCTGAGATAGTGTATAAAGAAAAAAGGTTGTTTTGGTTCATAGCTATAGACTGTCTAGTTTGTGACCAGTGGGCCCATGCTTTGATTTTATGTCCAAGCATCTCACTGCAAGAGGGAAAACACTCATCCCAACAGCCAGAGAGAGGTTGGGGCTGGGGTCCTATCGTCCCCTCAGGGAATGCATCTGTTGTGACCCTGGTACCCTCTTAACTATGCCTCATCTCCTCGGTTTCACCACCTCCCATTAGCACCATCTGGTGGCCAACCTTTAGGGTACATTCAGTAGTCAGACTTCTGCATGGAGTGTCTTGGACTTAACAAATTCTATTTGATGAAGGTCAGTTTATTGTTCTTTTTGTTGTCCTTTTCGTTTTTTAAGACACACTTTAAGAGTTTAGTTACATAGTAGTTGTTTCAAAACCACTATTCCTATAATCCCTGTCAATTTGAGAGATTCACCTAGGCTCCAAAGTCAAGGCATATGTTCCTTAAATCTAGCACAAGGCACAATTCTAACGTGTGGAAAGAAGAAAATAACCATCCTGATTACTGTGCCTAAGACACTGGGTTTGAACATATGCTCCCAGGGGCTGAAGCCACAAGCTTGAGCCACTATGGTGGGTTTCAGGGCTTGCGTCTTTTATTGTGTGTCTTGACGATAGAATGTACAGGTTTTAAAGTTTGTTAGATCCTCAAGCTTTTCATTATAAAACTCTGTGGAAAAGGCCACTATGACTTCACAGTTAGAAATCCCACACAAATAACAAAATACCATAAACAAATAAAGTGTTGGTAAAATTTAGGATAGAAAACAAAATCACTTAAAAAGGAAGAATGCACGCACATGACATCAGAATCCAAGAAAATTCCTCAGAGTCGCTTTTCATAAAGCTGTAAACCATGACAAGTTAAGGAGTTTATGTAGGACATAGAAAAGCCTCCATGAAGGAAACAGTAAAACTATCTAGGGTAGAAACTTGATCCTGCACTATATTGTAATCAAACAATCACTTCTTGAACAAATCACAAGTAACAAAATCTAATGATTAGAAAAAAATATATCAAAATGATTAAATTTGGTCAAAAATGCATGTATAAGCATCTGAGGTTGTAATCTAGAAGAAGGCAATGTTTATTTTCAGGATGGGATAAAGACATGTCCTCCTCAACCTTGAATATTTTAGAAACATCGTGGGAGGAGATGAGTCTTGGGCTATCCTCCCTTAAAGACATGGCCACAGCAGATAGCCATGGCATCTTTAAACAGTGTGTACAGTTCCAACCACAGGGCTTGGTGGCGTGTTGTCCTTCAGACTTTAACCAGCTATTTCCATTTTCAGAGGTTTGGTTAGAAGATCAGGGGCATGGTAGACCAGAGACATGGGAGTATTTTTGCACAGGCCCCATTATATCCTGAAGTCCCCAGAATGGCAGACATGAGAGATGGGTTGGCACCATGCCATTTAATTATAGACAAACAGGTCTAGGCATGGACATTTTTAGAGAAGAGGCCAAAAGGAGAGGGATGAAGCCGTCACTGGAGAATCTAAGACAATGTGCTTTCTGACTCAGGCTGCAGTGATCATCTGATTTAGTATAATACCCCAGGGGCAGAAAGCATGACAGGTTTATTGAAGATGTGCATAAAAACCAAAACATACATGTATGTGGGTTAAAACCATAGACCCTGCTTTACATTATTGACCTGCTCGGTTACTTTTTCAACAAAACTGAAATATGCAGGTAATAATGGCTGAATAGAGGGAGAGATGGGAAGGAAGATAAGAAACAAATTTGAGACAATTGGAAGAGAAGAATGATTTAGAAAAATCACTTTAACGATCTGTGAAGAAGGTAATTAAAGACCCACGAGTGGCTTAAAAGCTATTGAAATGTGGAAGAAAAGGGCACATGTAATGTAATGATAGAAGCTCAGAAAAGAAATAGGCCCTCACGAGTTTATAAACCTCTTTAGAAATAATGGATTAGAAATGGCGGGGGTGGGGGTAGGCTGGAGAGATGCTCAGTCAGTAAAGGTGGAGCACATATCAAGCAGGCATGAGGACCTGAGTCCAACCCACAGTGCCCAAACAAAGTCTGGGTCCAGCAGTGAGCATCTGGCATCCCAGCACTGGAGAACTGAAAACAGGATTCCTGGGACTTGCTGACAAGCCAGACTAGCCAAATGATGGAAACCAGGTTCAGGGAGAGACCCTGACTCTCAAAACACCAAACTGGAGCACAAAGGAGGAAGATACCCATGGTAACCCTGAGCCTCCATGTGCACCTGCACACATATGCACATATGCACATATGTGTGCACACACATAAAGCACATCTGCATGCAGGTGTGCATGCGTGTACTCTCAAAATAGAAATGACAGGAAACACAATTAAAAATGTGGGTATAGAATGGATCAAAAAAATGGTACAAGTGGAAGACGAGTATCCACAATATGCTTACAAATTTAATCCCTTTTTTTAAAAAATGGGAAACTAAGCAAATGAAATAGAGTTGAGTATATTAGAGTATTTTTGAGAAGTTCTTAGGGAAAAGATTTAAATCTCTATCAAAAAGAGCATGCTGCCTCATGAAAACCCTTACACAAGAGTCATCCATTAGTTTAATTATATTTAGGAAACATTCACCATGTTTGTGGTGCTGGCAGTACAGTATAAACTGGTTTCATTTAAGGTCAAATCTCTCACTTCCTGGCTTGGGAAAAGGAGGCCTGAACAAATAAAGAAACAGATGGACATGGTACTGTCATATAGTAGTAATTATGCCTTTTAAGGAAAATAAGGTTTTGTGATTGAGTAGGAGATACTTTAGAGAGTGCCTCGGGGTTTAATGAAGTGACCTGGGGGCTGCGACATAGACTGGAAAAGGAAAGAAATGTTGTTAATAATGTTGTTCCTGTGGCAGCAATGAAGGGGGCCTTGCTGGAACATGTACCAGAGGATGGCATAGAGAGAGGCCAAAAGGGAGGAAAGAACACTGTAGTCACAGTGGAGAGTCTGGTTTCACAGCAAGAACCTGAAGGCAAAGTGCTTTGTAAGGCCTGGGGTATGCCATGAATGTGAAGGAAAATAAAATAAAACCTTGTCGTAAGTCTTTGACCAGCCTGTAATCTTGTGTAAGCTGGATTAACTGTGTCTCAGATTGCTTGCACTAAAAGAAATTATAACCATAAGGATACTTACCTCATAGGATCATTGTCATGGCTAATTTAGGACAGTGCTAAGCAGATAGTAAAATTTCAATTAAATGTTAGCATTGTTACACTGTAATTGGCATTGTTCGAGAACTCTGGCTGCCCTGTAAGGAGTCCATTTTAAGGAGGAAGAAGCAGAAGAAGTGATGTCATCTAGGTGGCTATTTAAAACCCACCTAGACTGGGGCCATGGCTACATGTGGATGTAGCAAAAAATAAACAAATCAACTTCTGAGATTGCTGATGGCTGATTGACAGGACAGAGGAAGGACAAGAAGGATAAAAGATGAGAAAGACTGTTAACTGCATAAATTGATTGGATGTTATTACTGTAAATTTCTATAGAAAAGAATAGAAAAGGCCAATATGGATAGGAGCACAAACAACTGTAAGGTGTGTTGATGTGTGTGACGGTAGGATGTGTTCATGTGTGTGACTGTAGGGTGTGTTGATGTCTGTGATAGTGGGATGTGTTGATGTATGTGACTATGGGGTGTGTTGATGTGTGTGACTGTAGGGTGAGTTGGATATTTTTCACATCCCACTGGTAGTATTACACATACAAACATATCTGTGAGGCAGAGGTCTAAATTACTGGCAAATGCATATTGTTTAAGTGACCGTGGAATTGACAGGGACACCAGGGAAAGATCATAGAGGAGAGAGAGGCAGCGTTTGAGGTCTGCACACTCCACTATTTAATGCTGTTGAAAACCCACAGGAAATGAAAGCAGAGTGGCCCGTAAGAAAGAATACACTGTGGGATGCTGTGCTGTCTTGAGAATGGGGAGAACTCATCATTCATTGAGTAGGCAGAGGGGAAGTCCATTTTGCAAGGTGGTACCAAATGGAAGCATTGGATGCAGAAAGGCAATGTAACAGTTGGATCTGGTGGCCTTCCAGGAAGAGTCAGTGGAGAGACAGCAGCTGAGTAAAGTGGAGAACCAGATGTGAAGTGAGGCAGAGAACTAATGTCTGTCCCTAATGAATAAGGAGATGAGACAGTAACTGTAGTCGCCATGTGCAGCTGAGAAATGGTTTGCTTGTTAAGGTAAAAGTTACTGGGAATGTATACCAGGGTGTGATTTCCCGAGAAAGGAGAACTGTAAGACCCTGGAAAGCCAAATGAAGAGCTGGTCTTAGAAGATACCAAAGAGGCAATCAGCTGGTGTGGAGAGGAAAAAGCTGAAAGTGGGGGTGTCACCAGGCAGTTCCCAGCAGGACAGTGGCATATACTTCTCAGAATTAGGGCTGCATGGACACACTGTAGTGGGATTGTCCACAGAAGTCCAAATTCCATGGTGCCCAGACTAATGAATGAAATGAAAACTGTCCTGGGGCCATTCTCCTCTTGGTAGTACTGCTGCGGGTTAGACACAGAGCAGGAAGAGGAGGTGGGCACAGGCAGGGCAGTGGGCATGGAAAGGGTAATAGTTGGTGGTCCTCATGTGCAGAAATTGTCCAAGAAAAGACAGTGGATGCTGAGAATCAAGATACCCTGGGGAGTATAGCACCACGCTGAGGCTCACCCTATGAAAGCTGCAGATTTAGCAATGGTGGGGAATCTGGCTCTTTGCTTTAAAAAAAAAAAAGTCTCATTGTCAGTGGCAGTAAAGCAAAGTAAAGGTGAAAGCTGAAACACACCAAGTAGTCATTCAAAGGATCAGAGCTTATGTGAGGCAGTACATCCAGCAAAAGCTCTGTTGGAGAATTATTTCCTACTGTCAAATTATAAGTCAATGTAAACATATCAAGCAGGAAAGTGGCCATACACACCTTTAATCCAAGCACTTGGGAGACAGAAACAGGTGGATCTCTTGTGTTTGAGGCCAGCCTGGTCTACAGAGCAAACTCCAGGAGATATGCCATATGTATCTAGATAGGTAGATGGGTGGATGGATGGGTGGATGGATGGATGGATGGATGGATGGATGGATGGATGGATGGATGGATGGTCAGACAGATGGATGGATGGATGGATGGATGGATGGATGGATGGATGGATGGATGGACGGTCAGACAGACGGATGAATGGGTGAATGGAGAGAGAGCACAGCATTTGAGAAAGGCTCAGATCTAGAGGTAGCCAACTTAGCCCTTAGGTTCTAGAAACAATAAACTAGAAAATTCAAAATCCATGATCCAGCTCATTATTTTTATGAGTATTTTTAAATTTTCATAATAAGGTTTTCCCCTCTAAAACTGAAAGTCTACATGGAGTTACATCATTGTGAATTTCAGAATACTAAAGCAAAATGAAACTGCTCAACACTTCCAGAGGGGTGGGAGAGATAGATTCCCTTCAAATGAGCAAAAATGCTGAGTAAAAGAAAATAGCACACTATCCGCAATATTTCTACGGGAAATAATTTTGAACTAAAATTTTAAACTCAGCAGAGTGTAAGAGTGATTAAAGTAAGGCACTGTCAAAAGTCTACTTGGGAATTTATATTCACATGACCTCTCTGAACTAATTAACAAACTATGTATTTGAATTTGACTCCAAGAGACAGTGATTACATATGTGTAGCCACTCCTCCATCCCACCAGCATAGAAGTTGCTAGCTAAAGACTTTGAACAGATACCACTACTGGGGCAGGACCTGAGCAGGCTGAGGCGAGAGGAAGGCCACTCCAAATTTATCCTAGACAACAGAGTCAGTTTAAGGCAGTCTGGGTAACTTTGTAAGACTTTGCATCAAAATAAAAAGAGCCTAGAGACAATAGCCCAGTGGTAATCGCTTGCCTAACATACATAAGGTACTAGATTAAGTGCATAGTATCAAAAAAATTATAATTTAAACTTAACCATGGTTGAGAATTCATTAAAAGAACATCTTGAAATCATTTTAAATATTTCTTCTGCTACCAAAGGAGTGGAAAGAACATGACAATACCCAAACCAGAGTTGAAGACACAAGGAAAAGACAGAAAATTAGATTAGTTTGATAGATATTAAAAGAAGGGGGCAACATCACTGTAAATATGAAATAACTTGAAACATATGAAGTGGCAGGTAAGATTGGAACAGCAAGTGTGAATCGTCTAAGTTGCTGGATCACAGAATGCTTCCACTGTGGTGGAGTGTCTGGATGTCCACGAGGACACCATCCCTCTTCTACAGGGGCAGGATCAAGAAGGAAACTTTCAGAAAGGAGCCATCTGGCTGGATGAGGTACACTGGGAGCAGCGGTCATGTGACCGCTTTAATCCCGCCTCCTTGGTATCTTGTCAATGGCTTTTAAATAGGATATGAACACGGAAAGACGGTTAGGAAGCTACAGTTTTACAAGCTGCTCACAACTCATTTTTTTTTCCCTATGAAGATGAAAATGAATGCAGGACCAAGCCAGGCATCTGTGAAAATGGACGCTGTGTTAACATCATTGGAAGCTACAGGTGCGAGTGCAACGAAGGATTCCAGTCAAGCTCCTCGGGCACTGAATGCCTTGGTAAGTGAATGCATGACTATTTCCTGAGTAGCATAGCACATCTGTGATGTCATCACAGAGCAGCTCCGCACATTTATCCTTGCCTGTTGAACAGACCTTGTAAAAGCCCAGTACTCCACACCTCTGCTCACAGAGATACGTCTATTAAAATGATGTATCTATATGCCTGCGCCTTACGTGCCCATGTAATGTAAGTAACAACCTGAAACAGTCTTTCCAAAGGGGAGATTAGTTAAGCTCTGTGGAAAATGTGACTTCAGTAAGACTGACATCAGGAGATGATTTAATTCCAAAAAGAAAATATTTTCAGTATGAGGTCAGCTCTCCCATACTAACGCAAAGCAAACGCCACACGTTTCAGAAGTGCAGTGGGGGTTAATTTTTACATTATGGCCCAGAAAAAAAGTGCTTGACAAAATAATTTTAATTGGGAATATAACCTCATGGGCACTATAGCACACTGAACCAATGCTGAAATATATACACTGTAGCAGTTAATGATGGCAGCTGTAAACTAGGAGGTGGTCAACTTTAAAGGAACCAGATAGAGATAAAGAGGATGATGGATCAACTAGTGGGTGGCCCGGTGGGACCAAGCATCAGATGCTCATCAACCTGCTGCTTCCAGTCCTAGGGATACTTTTATACCCGGCAATGTATTTTACTTCCTGTTGTCTCCAACCTCGATCTTTAACAGTCATATGTCTTTAAAGACACCCTACAAGGAAAACACTGCTTTCTGCTCATATTATGGTTTTACTAGAACAGTTGGCTTATGAAACCATACTGAAGACTTTTCTCCATGCTTACATCACAGAAGCCCCTGTGCTTGCATTAATATGCTATCTACAACACTGAAACCCGTGTACTTACATTAGTCTGCTATCTACAATGCACTAAGTCCTTTCACTGTAGACAGTAATAGAATAACTACCACACTCATAACGTAATCTTGAATTCATTCTTCATTTCCTACCTATCATCACTTTCTCTAACAGAAAAAAACTTCATCCAATGTTTCTTCCAATTAGGTTCTCTGGGAATACAGCTCCTAGCCATTTGCCTATTACTTCCATTAAATCAAAAAGAATATAATTCTATTTCTATTGAATAATTTATATTCAATATTCAATTTATATTTCAATATTCCACTGAATAACTTTTGTCAAGTTTAATACTACTTGGTTCATAGTATAAACACCATGGGGGGTACTGTCAACAAACAATCGCTAAGTGTCGGCTGCTCACATAAGAAGAATACTGAGTTTTGGAGGTTTTGCCAGGAAGGAGAGCATGATGGTCCACTGAAAACCAAGCTAACTGATACCTGGCCTTGACTCTCGTCTTCTCTTCTGCTCCAGACAACCGCCAGGGTCTGTGCTTCGCAGAGGTACTGCAGACAATGTGTCAGATGGCCTCTAGTAGCCGCAACCTTGTCACAAAGTCAGAATGCTGCTGTGACGGAGGCCGAGGCTGGGGCCACCAGTGTGAGCTATGCCCACTTCCTGGAACTGCCCAGTACAAAAAGATATGTCCTCACGGTCCAGGATATGCCACTGACGGAAGAGGTAATGTGCTGAGGGACTTAAGGTGCTGTATTAGTCCAGTGGATTTTATACATACAAATTAATGTAAATGAAATGTAAAAAGCTAATTTTATCAGAATTCTGTCTGAAAGTCTGGTATTCTATAAACAAATCTAAAGAATATTCTTGCCCAGTGCTCTATACAGGTGTGTGTGTGTGTGTGTGTGTGTGTATGCGCACACGCACCAAGTTCATAAGCACTTGTGTACAGGTATACATGGAGGCCAGAGGAACTCTTCAAGTAGGCCAGGCTGGCTGGCCTGTGTACCTGAGGAATTTGGCTGTTTTCATCTACTTTACTGCCCCTGGCCTTTTAAAATATAGGGTCTGGGGATCTAATTCATATCTTCATGCTTACAAGGCAAGCATTTTACCCACTGAATTATCTCCCCAGCCTATGCTTCACAAAATTTAAGAGATCTATTCCTATGTCAAACCCAATTCTCACTTAACAGAGGAAGCAATGGAAGCACACAACTATGGTAACAATGAATAATGTCCCGAAAAACATGGGAAGACCCTATCTGACCGCAAAGGCCTTGGACACTAATAGCCTCCAAACTGCGCTTGCCTTGTTAAAAGAAACAGTGCTCAGCTGTGTGTAGATAGGAATTCATTCTATCCTCAGGCTACTTCCACTCTGGCGTGTTTCATAATTAACTAGAGGTTTCCACTTTTTTGTGTGTGTGCTACCAAGTGGTTTGTGGATGTTATGAAAGATAAACCGGTTTCCTCCATTGCTGTACAGACTCCCAGCCCCGTACCTGACTGCCAACTGAAGCCTTCCTTCAGAGTCTTAAGGCAGGTGGGAAATGGAGGCCCAAACCAATGTATAGTAAATGTTTGCAGATTTGAACCGGCATCTTTCTAAGATGTACCAAAAATCGTAACTCCCACTTAGAATGCAAAATGAACAGTCTGGCATGAGCCTTCCAGGATAGCCCTTCCTTGTTTCTCTCTCCCTGCCTCTTCAGATCCGCCTGTTTCCCTCCTAGGTTGCCATTCCCTGAGAAGTGAAAAAGGGACTTTTCCAGAACTTCTCGGGGCATTCTACCTCATGCCAGTCCCTGAATCCTCCTCACTTCCAGCTGTCTCCACTGCGCACACATTGGCTTCTATCCTTTATTCTTTATTATTTTCTTGTTCTACAGATATCGATGAGTGTAAGGTAATGCCTAGCCTCTGTGCTAATGGCCAGTGCGTCAACACCATGGGCTCATTCCGGTGCTTCTGCAAGGTCGGCTATACCACTGACATCAGCGGAACAGCCTGTGTAGGTAAGATGAGGTGGTGTACCCAGGGTTTGGCAACTCCTGCCTCCTACGGACCAAGCACAGTCAGGGGAGCGCTGGCCTATGTCATTTTCACTACGCTGGCCGGACGGACGTCTCAGTTATGCTCCTCTTAACGACAGAGCTCTTGTTTTGTTTGTTTGTTTGTTTGTCTGTTTGTTTGTTGT
Organism: Grammomys surdaster; assembly: GCF_004785775.1. Taxonomy (NCBI): domain Eukaryota; kingdom Metazoa; phylum Chordata; class Mammalia; order Rodentia; family Muridae; genus Grammomys; species Grammomys surdaster. Next base: position 14,552,133 of record NW_021604719.1, on the reverse strand, counting down.
TTAACTATGTGGGACACAAGGTCCAGGTCATCTCAGATTCTGTGCAGTGGGGGAAACAAAAATTGAAAAATGCACTTTTGACATTTTCTATTTTAATTTAAAATCTACAAATGTGTGTCTCTTTGGTAAAGAAAAAATGAGCTTTTCTTGTAGATTCGGTGTGTGGTGTGTGAAGTAGAACTCATTTTTTAACAATTTCTCATGAGTAAAGCAACTAAGCATCATTTAAAATCTCTTCTTGCAAATTAAGTCTTGCTGCAGCATCCTTTGGCTGTCTACACAATATTTCTCTTCTTTCATTTGTAATCGTCTGATCCTCTCTGTTTTCTGACAAACAGAAAGCTGTGAGAGAGCCTTTGTGTAACCTTTCAGGCACCTCTTGATCTCTGTTTCCTCAGTTTATGTGATACCCTCTTAAATTACCAATTTTATAATTGTTAAGCTCCACAGAAGTATTCTTTTTTTGTTGTTGTTGTTGTTTTCTTTTATTTTTTTCCTTTTTTTCTTTTATTTTTTTATTTTTTTTTATTTTTTTATTGGATGTTTTATTTACATTTCATATGTTGTCCCTTTACCCCATCCCCCACCCAGCCAGGAACCCCCTATCCCCTCACCCCTCCTCCTTCTTCACTTCAGATGTAACCCCTACCTACACCCCCACTCCCACCTCCCCACCCTCAAATTCCCACCCCCTGGAGCGTCCAGCCTTCATGAGGTCAAGGATCTCTTCTTCCACCTATGCTCAGCAGGACCCTCCGCTCTTATGTATACAGCTGAAGCCATGGATCCCTCCCTAAGTGCTCCCAGGCTGGTGGTTTACACCCTGGGAGCTGTGGTTGGTTGGTATTGTTGCTCTCCTCATGGGGCTACAAACCCTTTCAGCTCCTTCAGTCCTCACTCTAATCCCTCCATTGAGAACCCCATGATCAGTTCAGTGGTTAGTTGTGAGCATCTGCCTCTGAATATGTCAGACTCTTGAAGACCTCTATATCAGACTCTTATCAGCATGCACTTCCTGACTTCCACATCAGCATCTACCTTTGGTGACTGCACATGGGATGGATACTCAGGTGGAATGGTCTTCAGACGGCCCCTCCTTCAGTTTCTGTCCCTCCCTTTGTCTCCATATTTGCTCCCTTGAGTATTTTGTTACTCCTTCTAAGAAGGACCGAATCACCCCCACTTGGTCTTCCTTCTTCATGAGCTTCATGTGGCCCCACAGAAGTATTTTAATCACACAGTAGAAACAGCAGACAGGGGAGTAGCCAGGAGTGGGCTCAGCAGGCATTTATCCATCCAGTGAGCTCTATGGAGGAAATGGAGATTGTCCACCGTCAGTCACAGGCCTGGCAGTAAAGAGTTGGGATAGCCCAGAGAGGACAGACCAAGTATGGCTTAGCAACAAGATTCTGTCAGTCTTTGGTTCTCAACTTTCCTAATGATGAGACCCCCATGTGGTGCTGACCTCCGCCCCAATCCATAAAATTATTTGTGTTGCTACTCCATAACTGTCATTTTGTAGAACACTCAGAGTGGTGTCTCAGTTCCTAAGACCGCCTGAAGTATGTGTTTCCCGATGGTCGTAACCATCATAAGGTTGAGAACCACTGCTGTAAGTGGACAGCGGCGTGTAGAAAGGCCACAAAGAAGGGTTTGCCGGAGCCTATGTAACCCCACCTGGGGCCAAAGAAAAGGAACAGAGGGGAAAGTGGGGAGACCCTGAGAGGAGACAGAGTGTCCAGAGAACGTCTGTGAGAGGCTGTCACAGGGAGCCACTGGCTCAGCACAAACCCACCCAGAGAGACAAGAAGAAAAGGGAGTGCTCCTAAGGTCTAGTCCAGCCTGAGTAAGTTGAAGAGTCTCTTGGGTTTGGACTTTTTTTTTTTTTTTTTTGTGCCCAGACACTTGTCTAGACATTACAAAAGCTAGCCAACTCCATGCACCAGTCCTCAAAGTAAGCCATTCTGCTACTTTAGAAAAGTGTCATGTCATTTCTTGCTAGCTGGATTCACTGTGTGTTACATAGGGAAAGCAAGAAGGACGGAGTGAGAGTGTGGGGGGAATGGAGAGGCTGGTCATTCCTCATAACCGAGACTCTCGTGTTGGTCTTTCCTCTGCTTAGACCTGGATGAGTGTTCGCAGTCTCCAAAGCCATGCAACTTCATCTGCAAGAATACCGAGGGCAGTTACCAGTGCTCCTGCCCACGGGGATATGTCCTGCAGGAAGATGGAAAGACGTGCAAAGGTGAGCAGAGCCCCAGCAGCCACCACCCTTATCTCTTTCTTCAGTAACATTTGCATATCAGCCTCGTAGCACACACTTCCCCTACGTTAAAAAGCTGCTTCACAGAAAGCAGTACTAGGACTCCTATTATAGAAGGCAGGAGGACTTAAAAATCTAAATTAAAATATATTGCTCCTTAGAAATGAAAAGAAATAGTCTGCACATATGCACAGATGTGCACACATAAGCACACTCACAAGCTCTCTCAAGCACATACACGCACACACAAACACACAAAGGAGTATTTTTTTTTCAGCCACGAACCTCAAATTTACTTCAAAGGAAAGTGGCTAGAACTGGTTGTCATCACATTAAGCAAAATAAGCCAGCCTCAGGAATGCAAACATCATGTTTTCTGACATATACAGAATCTGACTTTTTTTTTTAAGGAGTATAAAAATGTCATAATGAAACCTACTACTTTGTATGCAATCCTAAATATTATTTTAAAACTTTTAAAATAATATTTTAAAAATATCTGGCATGAAAGTACAGAACACTTTGTGGGGGGTGGTCAGAGGAGAGAGGAAGAAACAACAAGAGACAATGGGGTGGTAAATTTGAGCAAGTTACACGTTTATGAAAATACCATAATCCATTCATTCATATGATAAGTTTTTCATTAAAAACCATTGACTCAAGAGTTGATAGGAACCATCAGGAGCCGGAGTTTTGGTTGCTGCTAACCTCAGGCTCCACCTCAGTCTATGGTCATCATCTGCATTTACTGCAGAAAGGTCAGCGTGTGCATTAATTTGTAGTAATTAGCATGTCAAGTCTGATCACTAAAATGGCTTCAGTGCCAAACTGTGTTTGATTTTATAGGAACACTCTTAAGCATGATACTAATGGACCAAACAGAGGATTTAACTGTGTTCTCTGTGAAGCAAGGTTCTCTTTCCAAGCTATATTTAAAATAATAATAATAATAATAATAATTACACAAAAAATGTAACAAGTGCTGGGATTTTCTTGAACCTGTTTAGAGAAACAGTTCAGCAGAACTGACTCTTTGCACAATGTCTGTAAAATGTGTGGAACTCACACCTTCCACTGTACAGGGTACTTACTTTGAATGTTTTTATTTTCCCAAATTAGGTTTTACTCAAATCAAAATCAGATTTTGAGTTTCCTATTAGAGGAGTCCAGATATTCGTTCTAAATTTATAGTTGTTCTGGTTTTGATTGGGGAGGCAGGGGGAGTGAGTGTCTGTTTGCTGTTTTAAAAACAGTTTTCTCTGTGTAGCCTTGTCTGTCCTGGAACCTACTCTGTAAACCAGGTTGGCCTTGAACTCATAGAAATCCCCCTGCCTCTGCCTTCCAAGTACTAGGATTGAAGGCGTGTACCACCGCTGCCCAGCAGAAGCTTATGTTTTCACTTCTTCTAAGTAATGGTGTTCCCATTTGGATCTGGTAAACCTCCCTCCATTTCCAAACTCTGCTTTATTTTTATTCAGTATTCCCTTTAATAAAAATACATAACCATCTATGTACCAAACCACACTAACTACAAGAAGAACAACATTTCCATGTTATCTTTGAAAACTGTGGACCTGCTGTGATTTGGTCATCCAGTTTCTTATTTAAGAAAACTTTGCCTTATAACCCTTTAACCGCCCTGTCCCAGTTGGTGACCTTCTATACTCGGGCTGCTTAATGTGCACATTCAAACCCTTCCTTGTATGCTTATGGGAGCCTACAGACTGCAGCTGCAGTTTAAGCCCATTCTCTCCACAGAAAATGCATGACTTGTCCTGGGCTTCTCTGTCGTTTCAGACCTCGATGAATGTCAAACCAAACAGCACAACTGCCAGTTCCTCTGCGTCAATACCCTTGGAGGGTTCACCTGTAAATGTCCGCCTGGTTTCACCCAGCATCACACTGCTTGCATTGGTAAGGCAAATCACAGATGTCTTTCCCAGATGTTGGGTAGGTGCATAACTATGGCTCAATCTGGCCAAGGATATGGATGTTTCCTGACCAGAACAGCATCCACGGGAAGAAAGCCTGGACACGCGTTTGCACATACAGTGTCCACAGTGTATGGGGTCTCAGCATCACATCCTCAGTACAGCTATGGTGTTAGATCATGAAGGAAGTCCTGCCATGCATTTGTATAGCAGGCCTGTTGTAAGCCGTGCCTCAGTCTCACATTTCAAATACAGCTATGATGCTCAGATAACATATGATTAAAGGCTGTACTGGAATTTTTCAGTTTTATTATAGAAAGCACATTTTAGGAGATCCTTGGACTATATTATCTAAAATGGTGCCTCTAATAACTCTAAAATACATTCTAGTTACAAGTCACTGAAAAGCACACGTTTCATGCTAGCCTTGCTAATAAATTCTGATCCGACTTAGTCTAAAATGCTTTCCCCACAGGATGAAAACATAGGCGTGTGCTCCTCAGTTTATTTCACATAATGAGATTGAATTGACATGCCACATAACCAGGAAGCGTGACTTTTTCCCTCTGTCGTGTCTCTTTGCTAGATAACAATGAATGCGGGTCTCAGCCTTCCCTCTGTGGAGCAAAGGGAATCTGTCAGAACACTCCTGGGAGCTTCAGCTGCGAATGCCAAAGAGGGTTCTCTCTGGATGCCTCTGGGCTGAACTGTGAAGGTGAGTCCACACGCACTGGAGTCTTGAATATCAGGGCTTCAGAAATGGTTCCATAAAGCATGTGCCATTCAAGCCTGAGTTCAAATCCCTAGCACTCAGGTAAAAGGCAAGTAGGCGTGGACCTCTTCTGTAATCCTCATGCCCTAGAGGCAGGATTGGAATCTGTGGAGCCAACTGGATAGCTAGGCTAGAGGAGTTAGCATGGTCTGAGTTTAGCAAAAGGCCCTGCCTCAATATACAAGGTAGAGCACAATACAGCAACACATACACTGACACACATGTATACACACACACACACACAGACACACACAGAGACACACACACCACTCCCTTTTGCCCATGCACTAAAGAACATGCATATGCATATGTGTACATACCACATATATATATACACAGACAAAAACAATATTTAAACGCTGCACCAATGGTGCTTCCCATGAAATGGGTATTTTTCTCTTAGGAAATCCAAAAGAACAGCTGATTGGGGGAAAAGTAAGAAAACTATCACATGGGGGTCTTTGGTGTTTACCTGGCATGTGCTCGGGTACAAGAAGGCAATACGTTAGTGTTGCATGAGTCAGATTATGAGGCCAGTCACGTCACCTTTATGCTTTTATATTGTGTTATAATTTATATTGTCCAGTTAATTATCCTGTTTTAGGTTATTCCTAGAAATATGTGGTTTTCCACTTTAGATACAGTCAAAATATTAAATATACTCTTTGTACAAATGATAGGACTTTTGTATGCACTTTTCAGCCATTTTTATTTAAAAATTGTGATTTTAATTTTTGTACTTCAAATCAATAGACATTGAAAGCATTCTGAGCCTACAGCTGCCTGCCATGTGTGAATTCAGCTCATGACCATCCACATAAGATACCATTTATTAATTATCCATGTAAATTTGTTACACACACATCAGACATGCCAATTTTATTTTACCCTTTTTGGGGTAGATTTCAAAGCCTTCGTTGTCATTCCAAACATGTATGCATATATTAACAAAGAAATTATTCCATATGTAGTACCACATCTTGCCTAAAAATAACAGCGTATTCAAATACTTAAAAGGGATTTGCATTTAGTTAGTCTTGACTGACAATAAAAAGGTTTTGCATGCAAAACCATTGTACTTTATAGATAACTCCATAGTATTGGTATCTTCCCCACAATGGGGATTACACATGAGTCAGTTTTGAATCAACTACCATCTTTAATGCAAATATATATAATTTACCTAATAAATCATACCATATGGAGCTAGTCAATTCAAAATGTACCACATTTGTGGCAACTATGGTTGACCTGTTGAAATTGCACTGTTACTCAGAACACTGATGTGCTGTGGTGTGGTGGACAGCATAAGAATAAGGTGGTTTCTTATCTCAGCCATTCTTTGCACCATCACTGACCAATAACCATGTTGAAGGAAAGCCCAGTCCTCCCCACCCCACCCCACCCCGTAGGCCATGCGTTGTTTATTTGTTCCCTTAAAGGTTGCATTTGGGATGTCTTTGCCACGGGAATGTGAAGACTGTACTTGGGTTGTTTTTGCAGATGTCGATGAGTGTGACGGAAACCACAGGTGCCAACATGGCTGCCAGAACATCCTGGGAGGCTATCGGTGTGGCTGCCCGCAGGGCTACGTCCAGCACTACCAGTGGAATCAGTGTGTTGGTGAGCATTCCTTGGTGGCCTAGCACTTGGCTTTTCTCAACCTCGGTGTCTGAGTGAACTCAATAATAGATATTACAGTTGCAGTACAGACTCCTAAGACCTGAAAACCAGTTTAACCATTTAAGGTTAGTGTGTGAGAGGGCTAGATTTAGCTCAGTGGAAGAGCACTTGCCTAGCATGTGTAAGGTCCAGGGTTCTATCCCACCCCTACGTACTGTTAAAAAGGTGGACAGGAGAAGTCTGCATAAAAACATTGATGCACACTGGGTTTTTCTTGTGCTTGTCTCTGTACTTGTGCAGTGACAAAATCCATCATAAACATATTCTTGGACTATTTAAAGGTACATCAGCTAGAGGTGTAGCCATTTTGACTTTTGATGTACTGTGACATTAGGGGTGGTGTCAAAAACATCATCTTCATTTGTCATGCTTTGCTGCTTTTCATTAGTAATTTGTTGGATTTAGTTCACGGAAGTGTTCATCCATTACCCTGGTATAAATCTAAAGGGCTCTTTCCATCCTTTTTGAGACAGGGCCTCCTATAGTCCAGGCTTGTCTATAACTTGCTATGTAGCACCAGGGTGTCCTTGATCCTGCAACTTCTGCTTCCCAGGGCAAGGACTTCAGGCATACATCACTGTGCCTGGGTAGTAGTTCTAAGCCCACAAGGACCGTCCTTCTGTCCTCATGCATCACGTAGATTTAATGAGCATTGCAATTTTGCTTTAACAAAGAGAAAGCAACTAGTCAGAACAAATGCTGCTGACAACTCCAAACAAAAATGTTTATAAAAGAAAACACAATGGGCATTCTTTCTATTCTCCGAACTGAGAGTAATCATGGACATTCTCCCCATAAGAAACCACTGATCAAAGAGACCGTTATTCTTCCTGAGTAGACTGACTGAGCATATGCCCGATTTCTTGGCTCTATTTGAACGCACTCCATAGCTGCCCTGTCCAACACATTGGGAGAGTAGAAGCTTGCATTGCCCAACAGGAGAGAAGCAGAGCTCCCCCAGAGAGTGGCAGACTGCTTCCTTGTCTTGGAAGTGATTTCAGATACTACACACATCATTCAAATGTGCTGTAATGATCCACCAAACGAACTGATTTGATGTGATCTTTTATGTTCCTCTCAAAAGAATTTTCTAATGGCAGCTTAACGAGCTGAGAGGAAAACCAAGCGTTTCATAAGAGAAATGTGGTCCATGACGTTCTTCTTATCTGGACTGTGGCCTCCTGCCAGGCCAGGGGCAGATGCTTCCCTACACTAGATACGCACATCTGTGGGAGGAGAGGCCGACAGCCTGTGATTCAGAGCAAGGCCTAATGATGATATGTGGGGAAGTGTCACAAATGAAACCCATTGTTTTACACACTAACTAAAAAAAGATGAACAAAAAATTTTAAAAACATGCAGCTAGCAAAGAAAGGTAAGGCTAAAGCTTTAAATGATTATCAAAGCATTGAGTTAAACAACCAATCAAAACCATTTTGTAAATATAATTCACTTCTTTCATTTTTCTTAATGGAAAAAAATGTTGTAGAATTCCTTAAGCCCTGATATTTTCATATACTGAGGCCATGTGCTATCACGCCCCTTAGAATATAGAAAGTAATGATTTTGACTATCAAAGATGATGTAGAATTTTATTATATTATGGTGTTCATAAACTCCCGGGCCCATGGTTTTAGTAAGGACTGCAGACTTCATGGTTAGTTCTGTGGAACTTAAGGCAGAAGAATGATTCTCTAGTAATCACTTTACACAGAATTCTTGGTTTCAAGAAAAACTTAAAAAGAAATTAGAACACATAGAAGTCACCAATTCAAGTTTTTACACTTCTTTTAACATTTTGATCTGTAAACATCCACTGCAAAACCATCTGCACGAGCCTTTAGTAACTTTGGAGTTTCTGTCAGGAATGACCTGTGTGTGGCTTCAAATGCTGAGGTACCATCCCGGTTTCCTTTCTACGAGTTCCTTAAGTTAAGTGCTTTGTTTAGCCTGGACCTCCAGAGTCTAGACCCAGACCTGCAAGGCTTCTAATCTGAGAAACAGCTCGTTCAGAGCAACAGTGCTTTCAAGGATGAGGTGTGGTAGCATTTGCCTGCAGTGCCAGCACCCGCAGACGGAAACAGAAGAATCCAAGGCCTGTGAGACCCAGTCTCAAAAAAACACTGGTCAAGAAAGGAAACTCAAAGCACATAAACAGGTATCCCCACTTACAAGAGTTATTTTCTTTCTTAAAATGGTTAACTTTAGGCAGTCATCCCTTTGATAGACAGAGACAGAATTGCAAAGGTTCTAGATCCATCCAAGGATTCAGCTCACCTCTGATGAAACAGATACTGTTCTTGCTTTTAGTTAGCAAGAACATGACATCATTGGAATTATAGCTCAAAGGTATGGCAGAGATAAAGTTAAATTACCCAAACCAGGAAGCTAACAAAAGCAATAAATTAGAGTGACAAGAACTAGGACCAAGTTCAGATTGTCTGTGTCTGTTGGTATAAATGCTTTGTTACTAGAGGGAAGAGATAGAAAGGACTTTCCTATAGTCTTCTCCTGGTGAACAGTCAAAAGTTTCAGTCAGTACATCAGACTCCCTCAAATAGACAAACTCCAAAATTTGCACTTCTGTTCAATGGGTACGACCCATTGAAGATGAGTAAATGGTCTCTGAAAGTGATCAATTTGGAGAAAACTTTTCATACACATTCCCATTTTGTAAGTTTTCAGCTCGTTACTACAGGGATTTGAGAGAACATCCTAGGACACAAACTATCTAGATGTAGCTAGCATTCTCAACCACCAGCAAGTATTGTGATCATTTGGAACCGAAACCGTGCACCTGATACAAACATTTGCATATGAAGAAAATATTTCAGTGTACAACTTTCTTGCCATTTACTGCAGATAACTTCCAGTTCCTTCTATATTATAAGCTTTCCCAAAACAATGCTACCATCGCCAAACAAGGCATCTCAATTCACAGTATATGTCAAACAAGCCATCCTTAACTAAGTTCATACAGTGTTACCATGTTATATATTTATAGCATATAAAAATATGAGAACACAGGGTACTTCCAGAAACATAATCCTGTTTTAAAATGTTCTTATAAATGGAATGTTTAAATTCAATTTACTCAATTAATTGGCTTTCTTGGTAATTTTTCTGACTTACACAATGCCTGAACAAAGTCATGGTGGGAACATGCCATTAAGCTTGTAATGTAATTTAGATTCCATGTTAGAAGAGAAATACTACATATTAATGTGAGAACTAATTATGAAAGTGGATGAAGCTCTGGGGCAGAATTCCCAGTCTCTCAAATCTAGAAGTAAAACAGTGGGTACATTCAGATCCCACACAGCCAACCTACTGAGAATTTATGTATTTTCTATGCATAAAATAAATGCCGGGAGATTTCACATATTAGGCAAATGACCGTATTTTATATGCAGTGGCTAAGAGTTCTTCATTTACCTGCCTCATTTAACTCTCCAACTATGCACATTACATTAAAATATGCCTAATACCTGCCCGTCCAGTAGCCTTTATCCTGTGCTTTACAGAGTTCAGTTTCCTGTCTAGAGGCCTCTGCCAAGTCCCAACTCCATCTAGGAAATCTCTCTGAACCGCTATGGGTCCCTGCCCCTGCACCCTGTAATCATTGTGTTCCCGGGGTATGCACACTCACAGGTGGGCCTGCTTGCACTCGGGCTGAAATATGTCCACAGACCCTTGACACTCCCCATGCAGTCACAGGAATGGAAAGAATTCCATGGAACAGATGTGATTCCTGCCCAGTGTGAAGTCTGGGTTATAATAAAGCTCAGAGGAGTCAATCAAACCCCGGGGCTGTCTCATCAACCAAACACTTAGAAGCAGCCTCATAACTTCCAAAGTCAAAAGCACCTTGGGGCCTTGAACCTGTGATAACAGCAGCTGAAAGCAGACCTGTAATTATGCTCCCACCAGGCTTCCAAGGGAGGACAGAGCTAAGCATTTAGCAGTCAGAGCTCAGTGTCAGCAATGGTGGGGAGGGTGCCATCCTTGCAGAAGGCACCGTCTGTGCCAGGCAGGCTCTGGAGAAGTTAAAGCCACTCTTAGTTCAATAGAGTCAATCAGGGTCATTTTCATCATTTTCATAGAAGGCAATGAATTTTTCAGAGACTCTCTCCCTATATGCATGAGGAGATGGAAGAAGTGCTAAGGACCAACGGCCACAAATGCCGTTATTAAAAATCCACATGGTTCATGTATTATAAAATTCACCCTTTATAATGTCAGTTGAAAGTGTTTCAATGTGGTCTCTTAGGAATATGCAAGAATCAACCCCAATAGTCTCCGTTTCTCCCCAAGAGAAATCCTATAACTGACACTCACTATCCCCTCTTCCTCCCTGCCCGGCTCCCTGGAAACTGCCAATCTGTTTTCTCTCTGGATTTGCATAAAGGCTTTTGAAATAACCCTTTGTTAAGAGAATAAAAGAATTATTCATCAGGCAAACTGCACATATCTGTCCCTACAGTCTGCCAGGGTTCCTCACAAATAGCATCAGTAGAGTAAAGCACAGCAGTACAGGGGGTTGGGGCTTTTTCAAGCATGTAAAATACATATTTTGGGGTAATATTTTTTAAATTAACTCTTCTTATTGCCTTGAAGTCAATCATAAGAGCATTTTTAAAGTTATCCGCCCTGTGACCTGATAGGCCCTTGGAGACCACCACCTTCATCTCCCTTTGCCCCTGCCCCTTCCCTGTGTAAGGGCTTCTTTCTTTCTTTGATCAGATGAGAATGAATGTTCCAACCCTGGTGCCTGTGGCTCTGCCTCCTGCTATAACACCCTGGGGAGTTACAAGTGTGCCTGCCCCTCTGGGTTCTCCTTCGACCAGTTCTCCAGCGCCTGTCATGATGTGAACGAGTGTTCCTCCTCCAAGAACCCATGCAGCTATGGGTGCTCCAACACGGAAGGTGGCTACCTCTGCGGCTGCCCACCAGGGTACTTCAGAGTGGGACAGGGGTAAGACATTGTCCCCAACAGCAGCAATGGGTGACTCTTCCTCTCTCCTGAGCATTCAGGCAGCCTTCCTTCTCAACCCTGCCAGGTGGGGACTGGAACCCCTACATGTGAATCCCAAGAGGTGAAAGCATTGGGACTTAGGCACCATGCAGTGTAGAATCACTTCCTTTGTAGAGAGCCTGAGATGTATACGTCCCTGGAAGCATCAGTCCTTGGTCCTCATAATGGCTGAAGTTGGTTCATCCTGACTCAAGGCCAGATGCAAAGCTTTGGCAGCTTCACTGTGACTCTGAGAGACAGATGTGTAAATGACTTCCTCCTCCTCTGTGTTGCTCTGCTGATTTCCATAGGTGCTAACCCAGCAACCCCTGAGGAAGGACTCTGTCTCTTTCTCTGTTCATCTGGTCTTATGTTGCTTAGGAAGGGAAGAGTCCTTCCCCACAAGGGTGGCTACCCCTTGGGTAACTGACCTTTGGCAGATCATACCACACACAAGTCTGGGTGGTATCACCCCACTGAGACTGCTTTCCTCAGGGACACACTGGCAGGCACTAAGGAAGGGCCACGAACCAATCTGTCCAGCACTGATATACAGTCACATATAACAGAAAAAGATCAGGCTTGGCAAGGCTCACTTCAGAGCTAATGCCTTGCCTCCTTCTGCTAACTAAAATAGGAGTGCAGAAATACCAAGTATTTGAGCAGGGATCTTAGCCTGAGCAGTAAGAACTCACTTCAGGCTCCTGAAGCAATAGTTTCCCGTATCATTGTCTATGGGCTTTCATAGCTGTTTTTTACCTCCTTAAAGAGACTACTTTCAAGTGTTTCTGTCTATGTAGAATTGAGAACTGGGGAAGCCCAGGTCTCATCCTCAGAAGATTGTGCTGTTTCAAAGCAAGAGGAAATCTTTCCCTCTGTGTGGCAAAGAACAGAACCACAAAGATCAGGTTTTGTGATTAATACAGTTCCTCATGTTGTGCCAACCCCGGACCCCAACCATAAAATCATTTATTTCCATTGCTACCTCATAGCTGTAGTTGTGCTACTGTGAGGAATCATAACATAAATATCAGTATTTTCCCATGGTCTTAGGCAGATTCAGGGGGGTTTCGAGCCACAGGATGAGAACACCTGGTTTACAGCTTCTTCCTCTGCTTCCGTGTTTCTGGAAGACAGTTAGATTGCTCAGGCTAATGATAACGTCTAAGACTGTTTTGCTTCTCATAAATAGCCACTGTGTCTCGGGAATGGGCTTCAACAAAGGACAGTACCTGTCAGTGGATACGGAGGCAGAGGATGATGAAAACGCTCTGTCCCCAGAAGCGTGCTACGAGTGCAAAATCAATGGCTTCGCCAAAAAAGATGGCCGGAAGAAGAGGAGCGTGCAGGAGCCTGAGCCCGCCTCAGCCGTGAGTAGATGTGGAACAGAAGCCCAAATTTGCCAAAAACAAAAAAAAAGAAAAAAAAGAGGTTATTCACACACACACACACATGTATGTACGTGTTCCTTGGCCCTGCCCACTGATCATGTGTCTCCTAGGACATGTGCACCTAACCTCTTCCACAGCTCCTTCTTGTGGAAGGATTAATGAGGATTAAAACTCCCAACCTCTGAATGTTGCTGATAGTATGATGTCACCAGTCACCTCTCTTTTTAGTTAGTATTACTGAGAATTGACCTCATCAATACACACACACACACACACACACACACACACACACACACACACACACACGTAAACTAACTGGCTATGCTTCAGTATTCTGGATCTCGGGACCTTCCCTTATCTATAGGCCCATACTAATTTAGCCCCAAAATCTCTGATACTATTTTGAAATAGCACGTTAATGTTACACTTATTTTTCAGTAAACTGAAGAATCCAACCCGATGTTTAACCATGACAAATCGCTCATCAAGATATAAAACCTTCCCATTGTGGTACATGGAACATAACTCTGTCTTAATAATGATGGGTTCCTCAAAGCCTCTGTAACCTAACCTCACTTAAGCACAAACCCACATCAAAGCATTATGGGTTGTTTGTTTGTTTGTTTGTTTGTTGTGGCCTGTCTAACTAAGGCAGCTTTCTTAACCTCCCACTCCAAGTGACAAATTTGGTTCATACTAATTGGTCCTGCTTTTTGCCAAGCCTGGCTCACTCTGCAGATGACTCCGTCATCTGTGTACTGAGGCTCCTAGTAAATTCACAGCCCAGAGATGATTTCCCTGGGTGCAAGGCCTGCTGTTGAATAACAGTAAGACTTCTCATTTTGACCCCACAAAAGATAAAATTCAACTCATTTCTTCAATTGTCCTTTTCCATTCGAATGTTTGAGAATTTCACACATGTATAAATGTATTATGATCATATTAACCCCCATTTCTCCCCTCTGACTCCCTGAAGAGAACCCCCTAACACAACATTAGTCAATGTCCCACTGGTTACAATTAGTGCTACTCATATACACACAGTGTATGAGGACATCAACTGAAACATGGACAAACTACCAGTGGCTACGACACCAAAGAAAAGTAACTGTCTCTCAACTTAAAAGTTAATCTTAAGCGTAATATTGTACAAATCTGTCAAAGACACCTGATATGTGACTATTGTCTGTGGCCTAAGTCTTATAACTTTAATGATCTTGTCGAGGCTGGGCGAGTCAGGAAGATTTACAAGGCATCCTCTGCAGGGTGAAGCTTTTCCCCACCCTGACAGGAATTTGCAATAGCCTCTTTTCCAGTCAGCAAATGGCCAGACAGGGAGCAGCCTCAACCTGCCTCTGTGACTGTACCCGTCAGCTGCAGATGGCCTTTGAGTCCAGCTTGTGCCCTGTACAAACTCAAGTGTGTTCTTGCTCTTTCCCTCAGGTGGAGCAAATCAGCCTAGAAAGCGTTGCCATGGACAGCCCAGTCAACATGAAGTTCAACCTCTCCGGCCTTGGCTCCAAGGAGCACATCCTAGAACTGGTCCCCGCCATTGAACCCCTCAACAACCACATCCGTTATGTCATCTCCCAAGGGAACGAGGATGGCATCTTCCGAATCCACCAAAGGAATGGGCTTAGCTACCTGCACACAGCCAAGAAGAAGCTCGCTCCCGGCACATACACACTGGAAATCACCAGCATCCCTCTCTACGGGAAGAAGGAGCTGAGGAAATTGGAGGAACACAATGAGGACAACTACCTCCTGGGGGTGCTGGGGGAGGCTCTCAGAATGAGGTTGCAGATTCAGCTGTATTAGCCCTTTGCAGACTTGGGTCCCAGCTCAGATCCCAGCACAGCCAGCCTTCAGAAGTGTTTGGAATGTCACTGACTAATTTTGAAGAGGAAAAAAAAAAGCAAAAACAAAAAAGGACTTCTAATCCTTTCCTCCCTGATTCAGACTTTGGGATGTTGACCCTCACAGGGAAGGATAATTTAGACTCTGGTATGGCCAAAGATTTGAGTGCAAAGGCAAACATAGTTACTGTATTTTTTATATAACTTCATTTTAAAATATATTAAAAAAAACCTAAATGTTCAAGAGATCAGCATATGGCACTAAATGCACAAAAATAATGTGAGCCTTCTTCCTGTTAGCAGTCTGTAACACTTTGGGTATTTTGCTATAGTTGCTAATTAAAAAAATATAGATGTTTATTTATTTTAATGCAGTAATATATGGAGAAATGAACAAACTATGTAAACAAAAAGGGAAACTCGCTTGTTTTTCTTAGATTTATAAATTTGAGCTATTTCTTTTAGAGGTGCTTTAAAAAAAAAATCCAATACATTCAAGAGATGTTTTCCTTTAGTTTTTCTGCCAGCCCTCCAACTGGTACGCACCTGACTATTTCGAAGAAAGTCTTGCGGAGCTGGATGGGCAGTGTAATCAATAATTTAAAAGATGTGGAATTCGTTTGATCCTGTCTGAAGGAAACAAAAGCCAGAGCAGCTCGCGTGACAATATTTCACATCAGCAGAATCACCAGGCAACAGGAGAGGAAACTCAACCACTGTAGCAAAATACCTTGACTGCTTGTGAGACCGTTAGCATTGCAGGCCAAACTGTACTGTATTTCTTCCTCGTAACCTCAAGGATCCACACGTGCCTCCCACAACACCTCATTCTTACCAGGGCGTGCTGCGCACCTGTGGTCCCCTAGGCAGCTGAAGAACCCGCCGTTCCCTTGAGCAGGAACCCCTGGCGTTCTGTTGCGTTTGGTGCTGTCGTAGATTAAATGGTGCATTTATTATGTTCAAACTATTTCAGGATTGCCATGTGTGCAAACAATCATGCCATGCAGCCAAGGAATATATGTTGATGTTTTTCTTTTTTTTTTTTTAAACCCATGGTTTTTATTTTTATTTTTTTTTTTAGAATTTTCATTAATACTGTAGTTATACACCATATGCCTCATTTTATCATAGCTTATTGTGTATGAAATACGTTTGTAAAATGAATTGATGTTTAGCTTGCTTTAGCCATTTGGAAAGATGCCACACCAGGAGTTACCAATAAGAACACATTTCCGAGTCCTTCCCCCCCCGCCCCCCAGAAGTCATCCCTGGAGACGGAAACCTTAGATGCGACATGGCCAAAGCACACACAGTCAATCCTCTCACACCGGTGTTGACCAAAGAGTAACCAGTTATAGCCAATGTTTTGGGGCTTTTGTTTTGTTTTGTTTTTCTTTCATTTGTTTGTTTTTAATAACTAAAAAGAAAAAAGAGAAACAATGTAAATTTGTAATCAAGTGTTTGTGAGGAAAACCTTATGGGTTTTGGTTGTGTTTGTTTTTGTAGGTCTCTGTATCAAATATGACACTTTTCTTGCAATAAAGCTTATTTTGGGGTAGTCTCGAGGCTGCGTTTTCTGAGACTCGAACGGCTGTTCCGTCCAGGGATAATTATTACTGAACTAGATGGAGAGTGAGGCACAGCCACAGGAAGGTGGAGGGATGCTGCGCTACATGTGACAAAACAGATGGGGTGTTTGCTTCCAGGTCATATGCATGAGGCGGGGGATAGAATTAAAGCAGTGGGCATTTTCAATTCTACATGAATGATAAGCTTTCTGGGGTCCAGTTTTCCAGAAATTCTGCTCCTTCCACCAGCACATTCGTGGAATGCTATAATAAAGCACTCTGGATCATCCATGAGAGACAGAAGAGAGCAAAATTTCCTGAATGGAAATCTTGAAGCAAAAGTAAACTGCAGGCGTGTGTCAATATAAATGGCATATACCCGAAAGCAAGCCAAAGCTCATCTCTCACCTTGCCATGCACTCCACACTTCGAAGTGAATAGATTTAACACAGGGTATTAAACATGAGCCTTCTCTCAATACATTGCTAAAATGGGCGCACACACACACACACACACACACGAAGTTTCCAAGACTTACAAGTTAATTCAATTCATGGTAGGATTTGTGTGCTTAAAATTTTCATCCAAGGAGTAAGAGAACAAGAGAATATTATAACCGATCTTAATTCTGTCCTTTGCCAACCAGAAATTAGCTGCGTGGAGTAGGAAAAGTATTTGCCTCGGGGTGTCCTTTAAAACTTAGCACGCACATGCAACTTCATCTGGTGTCTATTAATAGCATGAGCTCTGTAGTGTCAAATGACCTGGAACCAGATTTGACTCTAGTTCTGAATACTGAGCGACGAGTCTCTCACTCCACCTTTAATCTGTTCATGAAAAAGTCTGAAAACCTACACTGTTGGGAGCTTCATGCGGAACATAAAAAGGCATTAGGCGTGCAACGGGGAAGAATGTGCTAGAAGAAAATGACTCCAAAATCTCTTACCAAGGAGGCACTTTAGGGGCATCCGCGGCTGAGTCATTACGAGTGTAAATTACATCATCTTATAGCTCACCACGGAGGATGTTTTAGGCAGCATGTTGTTACTCCCATCTCCATTTTTTTTTCTCAAAAATTCACTCAGCATATTTTTTTTTTAATTTAAAGTATGTCAACTCAGGAATCTAAATCAAACCCAGTGACTCTATGCAATAGTCACAATGGTGTTCAGATGACAGCAACTCCTCTCTCTGCTCACTGTGATTTAGAGCTTTTCAGGCCTCTGTTCTGTTTAGTTCTTTTCCACATTGCTGCAGCTTACACTGCATGAATGTTAGCCACATTTGCCTCTGAACTCTGAACTTCATTCAAAGAAACATAAATTACCATGAATTCAAACATCTACCATTTTATATTATCGTAGGATTGCAAACAGTATCGGTCACTCTGTCCGTTCTCTGAGGCCTTACTTGGCTTTAATTACCTTCTTGGTTTGCAGAATAGATCCATGACATCAAAGGTGAGAAACAACTGAAAATTCTGAAACACTGGTGTGCCCGAGTCTGTTAAAATGCTAGGGAACCATGGAATCAATGTACGAAATCCAAAGGAGTGAAAGGCAGCCATGTTTGACATAGAAGGTGGCGATTTAGTGTGATCAACCTGACCACTCAGCAATCCTCGTGTCCTTTAAGAGTATGTTAGAAGTAAGAAAGGCCCCTGCTCTTCAGAAGACTAGAAAGCCCACTGCTCTCCATGCCACTTGTGGGTCATCTGCATGCCTGCTTCACAAGAGTCCAGCAGAGGATCATGCCACTTAGTCAAGCAACCACTTCCTTTACTGCCCCAGTGCACACACCTTTGGGACTTTGATAGCTTAATTAGAAGCTATTTAGACAAGTTTGTTGGAGAAAAAAATGAATAAGGAACAATTTTTTAAAATAAGGGAATAATTCCAGAAACTTTACTTAAGAGAAGTAAAGGTTGAAGGAAAGATGGAAGCTTACTGCCACCTCATAGGAAATAAGACGTTTCAAATCTGCTGATTGATTGGTTTGGTGGTCTTTTCTTTTTTTTTTTTAGCATGCTTGTTTTCTCAACATATTCAAATCCAGGCATACTTAATAAGTGTGCTTTTCTGACTATCTTTGAAAACTATTTCCTTAGAATCCTAGCATACAATGTATGACCCATCTCATCATCCGATCACTGAGACAGCACGGTCTTGTAATTAAAACAACAACAAAAACAAATAACCCTCCTTTGAATCAAGCAAGACAATTTAATTCCATCTCCTTGAACAAACTGTGTAGCATCTCACTTCCCTGATTTGATCGTACTGTGTGTCTCCAAGGGTTCAATAAAGACAGTTCCCTGTCCATGGAGGGCTCGACAGGTAGCAGGAACTCAGAAAGGCCAGCCTTTCCTGCCCTTTCCTTCTGTGCCATAGCCACCACTAGAGGACAAAGGAGACCACATACCAACTCAAGATTCTTCCTAAGTATGGCTCTTTGATTACTGGTATATCACTAAACTGTAGTAGCATGTCCAGACACACAGCACCCAGATGAACCCATCACCCAAGTGGTCCACAGCTGTGAGATGTTTAAATGTTCCCACCAAGGTTTCCAATTGCCATATGGCTCCTCACTTATGGGAATTGTGAGTGAGAGCTCAGAAGTCCAAGCCACAAACACAGCCAGAGCCCTCAACTACACAGTCCCCAAGAAAATCAGCAAAAAGACTGTGCACACCAATTGTCCCCATTAGAAGGATTTATCACCATGAAAGCTAGAGCTAGAAACCTGTAACAGCCCGTTCTGCTGCTCTGGTCTGCGGGTCAGGGTCTAGCAAGAGAGAGGGGATGGAGGGGCCAGAGACACGAAGAATGGAGACAAGACAGAGTCTGATCAAGTCTCTCCTTATTGAAAGGAAATCCTAGGTATTTATACACTTTACCACGTGCCTTGCCCTCGTGGACAAGCAGGGGAACACAGCTGAAGGCACTATGCCACGTTCCTTGTAGCCATGGATACCATGTGCCCCTTGCAGCTGGGGGCACTAAACAAAGATGTTTATCAGAGTGTGCTCAGCTGTTGTAGGCTGTTGAAAAACAAGTCTCTTGTCAGGGTATATGGCTCGAGATGTCTGCAAGGATGATAGCTGCTTTCTGCTAGGAGTTGGCTCCCAACAGGTCCCCCTTTTTACATTTTTTTCAAAAGGGAAGGCTGGGAAAACTTACAGAAACCGTGTCTGCCTTAGGTCAGAACAAAGGACCCCAGCCTCCCTTTCCCATCTTTAGATACTCAACAGCCATTGGTTGAGCTCTTGTCTTAAGATGGTGAGGCCTCTCAGTTAAGGGCAAGGGTCTTGAGGTGTTCTCTTACCCGTCATTGACTATCCGGCTTAGCAGTAAGTTAGGGGTTAATCCTGGTCAGTCTTGATGACAGAAGTTTTAGAGTCCCCTACTTCCAGCCTGTAATAATGGACCTGTATGGGTTTCATTTGAATAGTGTCTATCTGTTGTCATACAAAAGCTATCAGTTTGTTGAACAGCATGGACCCAAGAGACAAGAGACTGAACAATGCCTGAATGGTCAGTATAAAAAGCAACACTCTTTTTTAAGGGTAGCACACAACTCCCTCTGTTGGAGAAGTTAAAGATCTAAGCCTTATACCCACAAATTTTGAATTAATAGAAGAAATTATACCAATGAAATCCTTGAATTTGCATCAAAATTTTGTACTATCTAAGAAATTATAACTTCAGCTTAGTAACAATTATACAGATTTCTACCAATAGATTATGGCTGTGTAATCATTTTTAGCTCTTCCTCCCTGTTCCAAACAGGCCCCAAGTCCAGGGAATTAGGGCGCCGACTCTTCATTAACTTCTTTAAGCTGAATATGGGCGTTGAGATATTAGAAGAGGGATGAGGGGAAGGGTAAACTGATAAGCCTCTGATGTCTGTCTTCACTGCATCCAGCTGGAAGTCCAGGCCATCAGTGGACATGCAGGTGACAAGAAGATTCATTCACCAAGGCTGTGTATTCTATAATATAAAAATCTCAAAACAAATTTTAGTATGAAGATATTTTGTTTGATTCTCTGGAATCTAGTCTTCTGGAGGCCTACCTCTGTCATGTCTGATCCATATAATTCTGGAAGATATAACTACTACCTTAATGACCTCTTCGGAAAACACATAGAAAAACCTTTTTTTCCAAATCTGCCTATCCTTAAGCCAGTAACCAGAAAAGCCTTTACATTAACCTTTTATCCAGAGGAAAAATATAACTACACAACTCAGAATCACACCCATTTTGAAAGTTAAATCAATCTAACACAACTGATTAACACTATCTTTCTGTTCAGCTCTCTGCCTAGAGTAACCTTCTATTTTTCTCTTTATCTGTTTAGCTCTCTTGACTCAGAGCAGCCTGCTGTAGGACCCCAAAGGGCTGCTATGCCCTGGCTGAACCTTTTCGTATGCTGCTGTCTACTAAGTAACATTCTGCGGTTCCTCTAGGATCAAAACATCCTGACTAAGGCATGGTGCCCCAGGAAGGGAATTTACTCTTGATATCCTATTGCCCCCCAGTTGAGTTCCTGTTTTTTCCTGAGTTTGTATTTTTCCTTCCCTGGCTTGCTGTATATATATTGAACCTGCTCAGTAAAGGCATTGGCATTCTCCCACAACGAATGACCAGAGTCTGAGTATTTCTTTAATCCCCCAGGCCTACGCCCGAGCTCGGTACCGCAGGCAGCGCTGGCGCTGTCAAGTGGAGGTCCCACCGAGATCAGGAAAGAGAGGAGAACCTGACAGGACGTTCCTGGAAGGAGCCGGCTGGACTGGTTCGGAGAGTGGAAAGTATTGGAGAAGCGGCGCAGGATTAAACCGAAAGCAGCGCTACAAGAGTGTGAGCTTTGATCGCGCCATGGGAATTGTGAGTTCCTTTCTACGTGTATTGACACAGGATGATGCAGGTAAGGAATCCTTGTATGAGGTGGAGAATAGCTCCAGCTCTGAGGATGAGGAAGAAACTTTAGAAAAGGAAATAGCTTATTTAAAGGAAAGATTAAAGAAATGTAAGGTCCGAAAGGGAACGGATTGGAAAGGAGAGAGACCTCCTAGTAAAAACCCTTTTGTGGACTCTCTGGAGGCCACTGCTCCTCCAGCGTATGATGAATGCTCCCAGAAGGATTGGTGGGTAGTGGAACCCATCCCTAAGAAGGGGGTGATTTTTTCTAAAACAGGTTCCAACTATGCTTACCCTGTAATGGAAGTCCCTCACCCCAACGGCCCTGGGCAAATGCTTAGGCAGCATGTGCCTTTGTCCTTTAAGGAATTAAAGAGCCTTAAGGAAGCGGTTTCTTCTTACGGGGCCTTGGCACCCTTTACCCTGGCAATTCTTGAGTCCTATAGCACCTTCAATTTAACACCAGGAGATTGGCAGCAACTGTGCCGTGCGACGTTGAGTGGGGGAGACTATTTACTGTGGATAGGGGAGTTGTAGTTATTCCCCAGGGAGATAGAATTGCTCAGCTAGTTCTCTTGCCACAGTTACCCACTAAACATGCTGCAATCAAGGATACTAGAGGAGATGAAGGATTTGGGTCCACAGGGACTGCTGCCTTCTGGGTTTCTACCCTCGAGGACCGCCCTACCCTTACCCTTTGGGTTGATGGAAAGCCTATGAAAGGAATTCTGGATACTGGTGCAGATACTACTGTGATATC